>NC_138735.1:11349395-11699084 GCF_965113295.1 Leuciscus leuciscus | reverse complement strand
AAGCTTTACTGCTCAGTGAACTGACATAATAAACAAATGCATTAAAAAGGTCCGTTTCGTACGGTGATTGGGAGGGGACATGTTCAGTTCCCTTTCAGGCGCTCACGTTCGACGTAACGTTGACGTGACGACGTAATTGGGATCACTTCAGGGAGCCCTATCAACTTCGAGTGTCTACAGAACGAGCCATTGAACGCTGGCGTGCGTGAATCGCATCACGAGCCCCGCCCTGCAGCGCGGGTATAAACAGGAAGCGGGCGCACGCACATATCTTCTTTCACGGAGCCGAGCTTTCTGTTTGACTTCAGAATCTACAAGACTCAATAGAGTTGAAGACGCTCACTCAACTGCTGTTCTCACAGCAAGCTGTACACTGCGGCCATTCCCTGGGTGCCTCAGCACTGTGAGAGTAGTGGAAAGAGTATTGTTTTTTCTTTTCTTTCTTCTTTTCTTCATAAAAAGAGCAACACAAGCGTGACCCTGCGTCCTTTTCAGGATGTCATTCCGCTTGTGCGTTTCTGGGTGTGCTCGTTCCCTGGCGCCAGCAGACGGCCACAATAGTTGTCTCTCATGTTTGGGCATTCAGCATGCTGAGGCAGCTTTTGTAGATAGTTCATGTTCCCATTGCGGGATTATGACTATGACCGCGTTGAGATCGCGACTCGCTTACCTCAAGGGAGGTGCAGTCCCCTCGCCTATGCCCTGATCTAGCGTCTATTATAGGCCTACTTCGGCGCTTAGCCAGGGTGATCTGAGGATTACCGTGAGGGCTTCCCCGACGAGGCAATCTCCGTGGTCCTTCTCAGGAACGAAAAGCCGTGTCTTTTTTAGGGCTCCTCTTGACGACCAGATGTCGATCACAGCATCGGAGGGGGAGCTTCGCTCCTCTGGAGATGAAGACTCGGCTGTGTTACCCCCCTCGGGGAGTGTAGCGTTGCCCGAGTCCCATCCAGATTGGGTAGCTATGCTTTCCCGGGCCGCCGAGAAGGTTGGGCTTGAGTGGAACCCTCCACCACGTCCCAAACCTTCTCAGTTGGATGATTGGTTTCCCGGGGCAGGCCGTGGTGGTTCTCAGCGCGCCGCCCCGTTGCCTTTCTTCCCGGAGGTGCACGAGGAGCTCACCAGGTCATGGTCAAGTGCCAGACTACAGCCTGCTGGCTCCTCCCTCCTCACCACCCTCGACGGCGGGGCAACCAAGGGGTATGTGGATCTCCCACCAGTAGAGTGTGGCGTTGCAATGCAGCTGTGTCCAGCGTCCACTTCCTCTTGGTGGGGGAATCCGCGCCTCCTGTCCAAGGCCTGTGAGTTTTCGTCCGGTCTCACGGCGAGGGCTTACAAGGCCTGTGGACAGGCTGCTTCCGCCCTGCATGCCATGGTGCTCTTTCAGGTCCACCAGGCCCAGACGCTCATGGATATACACGAGGGCGGTTCTGACCCAGAGCTCCTCCGAGAGCTCCGTGCGGCAACTGACCACGCCCTCCGGGGCGACGAAGGAAACCGCACGTTCTATTGGTCAGGCGATATCCACCTTGGTCGTCCTGGAGCACCACCTTTGACTCAACCTGGCTGACATGAGGGACACCGATAAATATTGGTTCCTGGATGCCCCTCTCTCCCAGGTTGGGTTATTCGACCTGACCGCGAAGCGGTTGAGAGCTTTGCCCAACAGTTCTCGGCCGCACAGAAGCAGACAGAGGCAATCCGACACATCCTGCCTCGGCGGACCGCTGCTGCCCCCATCCGTCCGCCGGCCGGAGAGCCTCGGACCCCAGGTTATCCTCGCCCAGTCGAGAGAGCAGTTGTGCGAACACAGGGACATGGTTCTCAGTCACCTCAGCCACTTAGGGCTTCGGGTCAACTGGGAAAAGAGCAAACTCATCCCCGGGTAGAGGATCTCTTTTCTCGGTATTGAGTTGGACTCGATCAACATGACAGCACGCCTCATGAGGCCCGTGTCCAGTCAGTGTTGAACTGTGTGAGCTCGCTCAGACGCAGAACAGCGGCACCGCTGAAACTGTTTTAGAGGCTCCTGGGGCATATGGCATCTGCAGCCACGGTAACGCCGCTCGGATTGCTTCAAATGAGGCCGCTCCAACACTGGCTCCACGATCGAGTCCCGAGATGGGCATGGCAGAGTGGCTTATGTCGGGTCCAAGTGACCCCGCAATGTCGCCAAACTCTCAGCTTGTGGTCGGACCCTTCGTTCCTGCGGGCAGGCGTTCCCCTTGAACAAGTGTCCAGGCATTCTGTGGTCACCACTGATGGATGCGTACATCAACCGCCAGGGTGGTCTACGCTCCCGCCGCATGTCACAACACGCCCGTCATCTCCTCCTCTGGAGTCAGAAGGATCTGAGGTCGCTTCGTGTCGTTTACATTCAGGGCCTGCTCAACCGAGCAGCCGACGAGCTCTCACGGCAGCAGGTGCTACCGGGAGAATGGCAACTCCATCCCCAGGTGGGCCTGCTGATTTTCAGGCGCTTCGGGACCGCACAGGTAGATCTGTTTGCCGCCCTGGACACGTCTCGTTGCCAGATGTTCTATTCCCTGACCGAGGGGACCCTCTGCACGGATGCTCTGGCACACAGCTGGCCCCGGGGCCTACGCAAGTATGCATTTCCCCCAGTGAGCATTCTTGCACAGACCTTGTGCAAAGTCAGGGAGGACGAGGAGCAGGTCTTGCTCCGTTGCGCCGTATTTGCCCAACCAGACCTGGTTCCCGAAACTAGTGCTCCTCGCGACAGCCCCTCCCTGGCCCATTCCTCTGAGAGACGCTGCCTCCCTGGCCCATTCCTGCTCTCTCAGAGACGGGGCACCCACGGGGCACCCTGTGGTACCCACGTCCGGACTTCTGGAAACTCCATGTCTGGTCCCTGGACGGGACGCTGAGGTTCTAGGTGACCTACCCCAAGCGGTAGTTGACACCATCACTTCCGCTAGAGGCCCCTTTACGAGGCGCCTCTATGCGTTGAAGTGGAACCGATTTATTGACCAGTGTTCAGGAGAACCCCCGAACTTGCTCGATCAGAGCCATGCTTTCCTTCCTTCAAGAAGGGTTGGAGCGAAGGCTGTCTCCCTCCACCCTTAAAGTGTATGTTGCCACTATTGCCGCACATCACGATGCAGTTGAACGTAAGTCGTTGGGAAAGCACGACCTGATCGTCAGGTTCCTAAGGGGGGCGAGGAGACTAAATCCGCGTCGCCCTCTCTCTATACCCTCTTGGGATTTGTCTCTGGTTCTTTCAGCACTTCAGAGACCACCCTTTGAGCCTCTGCAATCAGCTGAGTTAAAAATTCTGTTCTGTAAGACAGTACTACTGGTTGCATTGGCCTCTATCAAGAGGGTAGGGGACCTGCATGCATTTTCGGTCGACGAATCGTGCCTAGAATTCGGCCCGAATAACTCTCACGTGATCCTGAGACCCCTGCCCGGATACGTGCCCAAGGTTCCTACCACTCCCTTCCGGGACCAGATAGTGAACCTGCAAGCGCTGCCTTCGGAGGAGGCAGACCCAGCCCTAGCTTTTCTCTGTCCCGTTCGTGCTCTGCGTCTGTACGTGGACAGAACGCAAAGCCTCAGGACCTCAGATCAGCTCTTCATCTGTTACGGGGGCCAGCAGAAGGGAAAGGCTGTCTCCAAGCAGAGGATGGCCCACTGGATAGTGGATGCCATCGCCTTGGCTTACGAAGCCCAAGGCGTGCCCTGCCCGCCCGGGTTGAAAGCCCACTCCATTAGGGGTGTCGCTTCTTCTTGGGCGCTGGCACACAGCGCCTCGCTGACAGACATCTGTAGAGCTGCGGGCTGGGCGACACCTTACACGTTCCCTAGGTTTTATAGCCTACGTGTTGAGCCGGTTTCTTCCTGTGTGCTCGCTTCAACCAGCCGGTAACACCGAAGGTCCCGCTCTAGTGTCGGCTTGCTGCGCCAATCCCTCCACTGGAACGGATACGTGCGCTTTTTGCTACAGTTGAGTTCCCCACTCAGGCGAACCCTGTTCGTTACGTCGAACGTGAGTGACTGAAAGGGAACGTCTCGGTTACTAATGTAACCCTCGTTCCCTGAAGGAGGGAACGAGAGACGTAACGCCCTGTCGCCACTGTTGCTGACCATCGCTGTACGGCCAGCTCTATCTCGGCTCCTCAGTGAAGAACGATATTTGCGTGCACCCGCTTCCTGTTTATACCCGCGCTGCGGGGCGGGGCACGTGACGCGATTCACGCACGGCAACGTTCATTGGTTCATTCTGTAGACACTCGAAGTTGATAGGGCTCCATGAAGTGATCCCAATTACGTCGTCACGTCAACGTTACGTCTCCCGTTCCCTCCTTCATGGAATGAGGGTTACATTAGTAACCAAGATGTTCACTTAGTTTTGTCGTAGCCACAACATATAAACTCGTGGGAACATGATAATATGTTGTTGCCACGAGATATTAATTTGTGGGAACGTCATATTAAGTCATGGGAACGTGATAATAAATCGTGGCCACAAGATCATTTTGTTGAGGTAACGACATCATGTCGTGGCCACGCGATGTAAAGTCGTGGCCTCGAGATCATATGTTGAGGGAACGATATATTTTTTCTCATGGCCACGACTTCATATTTTGAGAGAACGACAACTATTTCTCGTGGCCACGAGTTATGTTGAGGGTACCACACCGGTCAATACTGTAACCATATACAGCAGTCGGAGATGGAGATGACTGATGAAATAACATTAGGAATGTCATATAAAGATATAGTGCGGTCTCTGGCATTAAGACATGGGTACGTTATAAGTGAAAGACACCTGGGCTGCGTTTCCCAAAAGCATCGTAAGCCTAAGTTGATCGTAAAAACGATCGTACGACTGATCTTAATATTACGGTCTGTTTCCCAAAAGCATCGTAGCTTAAGTAGCACTTGAAAATCTTCGTAGATCTACGAGTGCTCTGGAGTAATCGTACATCACCAAGTTCATCGTAAGAAGACAGATTTATGAGGACACCTGCAGGACAACCGACAGATTACACCTTTAACTTTATTCAAATGCAATGTGATTATAATATAAGGTTTGATTGTACTTTATTGTACACTTTATTACTCTTTTTTTGTTGTTGGTTAAATTAATGTATAAATTAAATAATTAAAAAGGTCAGAAAACAAAACAAAAAATAGAAATAATTTAATCTAATAATTTTAATCAAAATTAAATGAATGAACAAAAAATAAATAAAAGAAATCCTTTTAATCTGTTAAAAATTACATCTTTGTTTCACTCTATCTCCTCTAAAAGGACATTAATTTCATCTTTTTGAAACGAATCTTTTTTTTTTTTTTTTTTTTTTTAGCTATTTTGTCAGTGCCTCCGCCTGTAGGTGCTTTATATAGACTTGTCTTGATTGCTAATCCACAACAGATGACAATTATTAGGTTAAACGTTCCATATAAGGTTATGTTTCAGCACTTCACGAATGGACAGCGACTCTTAAGTAGCACGTAGAGCGCATTCTCGCGCGTTCATGTTAAGTGCATTTTTGGGAAACGCTCGTGGAATTGCTGCGAGCGTTCGTAACCTTGCACGTAGAAAGCGCTCTTAAGAGCTAAGATACATCGCATTCTTAAGTTGAATCGTCTTTTTGGTCAGAAATTTGCTGGCTTGAATGAAATAGGCCTACTCAGGTCACGAATAAAGTCCCATTTAAGGCAATAAAAATTATGGAAAAAAATATGAGAAACTTAAATTAACAAATAACAAAGTAAATTATGACCGGGGTGTACTTTTATTTAAGTACATAATAGCTAAAGACACATAATATGAAGTGTGATCAAATAGGGTCCTGCAATACATTGTTTTGTGCCAGACAAAAATTATATCAACTAAATTATATCACTGGATAGTTAAAAATGTAAAAGAAAATATTGCCCCCTTAAGTAGCTTCAGTGTAGTTGGCTTCTTTCAGAATGAAGTTAGCTAATATTTTACAGGTGTGTGTAGATAACATATTTTCCAATGCAAACACACACACAAACCAGAAAAGACTGAATGTCTTTTATACATTTGTTTTAAAAAGACTTAATGAATGTTTGTCTCATTGGGTCAAATATGTGGGTTTCCCTTGTCCAGCAGATAGCTTAGATTTGGACTCCTCGTTTGTCTAAATGCAGTTCATTTTATCATATCGTGCGGCTAATGTAGGTGTAGGCCAACTTAAATAGGGTTTTACAAGTTAAAAGAAGTCTGTACCCCAGGCAACGTTTTATTACAACTACTGTTTACCTCTGACAATACATTGTAAGTGTTTTATTATTAAGTTTGGACAAATCATTTGCCTGGGGTTGAAGGTGCTATGCCATTGAAATGTAATCCCACAGCTGATCTCATTACTGCCAAGACAAACAAGAAGAAATCAATTTCAGGGGAAAAGAAGAAGAGGAGGGAAAGAAAAAAAAGGGTGAAAAAAATAAGATAAAAAAAGAATAGGAAAAATGTTGATGCACCATGCGATTTGTTGATACCAGATACGGTTTTCTTGGCTTTTGTCTGCACTTTACACTTGTTACTCAAAGTGCAGAACAGATATATTGAATTAAATACTTGTATATAGACATACTTTGTTTCAGTAGGCAGACTGCAGTGCCCTTATACTACATCCACATGCTTATCACTACAACTTTGGGAAGTTTTTTTGAAGGCTGTGCTGACACTGCTGTAATTCACAGAAATAGTAACATGCACCACATACTTCAAAACATGCATTGAATGTTATCTTAACTAACTGCTAGTCATTTTCATGGATAAATAATGTAACAAATCAGTAAAACCTGTTAACTGTTACCTTACCACTTGCAGTAAACATATTATAAAATACAGTATTGAAACATTTTAAGATATAGTAAAATATATTTTAGAAGGCATTTAAAAAAAAAGTTAATCTATTTTAAGGGTAAAATATTCTTAAAAATGATGTATTTTTTAAAGTATATGTAAGAACCCAATTTATTGGGAAAAGAGCATTCATCTTATTTTTGTTTTCTGTTATGAACGTTTTATTTTGAGTTTACGTTAAATTTATTCAGTTAATGTTTCTTAGTATGTTTTTTAATTTTGGTATCATGTGTGTTTAGTGCCATGTTTATGTTTGCATGGTTATTTTTGGACAATTTTGATGAAGTTTAAGTGTGCTCACCACCTGCATTATTAGTTTATTTTATAGTAACAAACATATTTTCATAGCCCAAAAAGGTATATTTACAGTAATTGAATGACATTACAGTTAGGAACAGTAAAATGCTGTTACTAAAATTCCAGCTTGTCATGCTTATAACATATATGTGCGGTATCAAATCTAAGTTGTCAGACTAATAATTGTCCCCTACTGGAGATAAAACAGGTGATCCGAACCATATCTACCAGAATATCAGAGACTTGGGTGTCAAAGGCAAATGCCCAGAATGCATAAGAAACTGTCAACCACCCTGCCAACCACCCACAATACCCTAGAGTCCTTACCTTACTACCTAACAAATATCACTGAAATACAAGTCAGAGGAGTAGCCTGTGCTTTCAGAATACTAGCCGATATAAACTCCATACCTGTCAATTATTTTGCACGTTCAGGTTTGCTGACACCGACATTTTTTTGGAGGGTGGGGTTTTAGAGAGGTGGTGTGTGGTTAAAGCTAAAATGACTGAAATTGCTTGCAGTACCTTTAAACAGCATTGAATTTAGAGTATTCACACACACACACACACACACACACACACACACACATACACACACACACACACACACACACACACACACACAGACGTAATGGTTTTTATACTGTACAAACTGTATATTCTACTGTATATTCTATCCTGTTACACTAACCCGACCCCTAAACCTACCCATCACACAAAACTTTCTGCATTTTTACATTTTCAAAAAAACTCATTCTGTATGATTTATAAGCTTTTGTACCCATGGGGACATCAATTTAGGTCCCCACAGTGACATGAGTCCCCATGAGTCTGTGTGCATTCAGGTTGAAGTCCCCACCGAGATAGAAAAACATGTACACACACACACACACACACACACACACACACACACACACACACACACACACACACACACACACACACACACACACACACACACACACACACACACACACACACACACACACACACACACACACACACACACACACACGCTCACAGGCCAGTGGAGGGCTACAGTGCTTATTCACCATTTAAACATAGAGCCGAAATTAGCCTGAAGATGAAATGCACAAGCAGATCTCTGGCACAATGCCACTACTCACAAATGAACCCACAACAAAGCAAAGAGAGGGAAAGGTGAGATGCACATGGAGAGGGAGAGCAAGAGGAAGATGGAGAAAAAGCGGCAAATAATGACCAGCTAATAGGGTTAATGCCTGATGAATGATGTCATGGAAAAGTTGGCTGTGCTGCTGAGCTCTGTTGCAGTGATCTGATCTGCGCTATGTTTTGCTATGACAGGATGGCCCGAGCCGGGCTGAGCCAGTCCGAAATCAGCTGAGCTGCTCAGATGTCGGGGATTCCTGAGCTTTTAATCAGCTTCTCCACTTTCTACTATTTTCTTAGATGTCTATTAAACATTTTCCACACACAAATGCAAGCAAATCAGTGTCAGATTTTTTGGTACTTTACTAACTGACACGCACATGAGTCACAAAATATGCAGGAATTTTTCATCAGATAGTACACCATGTGTCAGTAGTGTATTTAAAAAAAGCTATAAAATTGCAAATTTTGCACAGAATGTCCTCACATAATAGACTCCAATAAGACAGATCATATATATTAAACATAGGGAAGTGCACTGAAATATTTACAGCTCTCTGAAATGGAAACATACCCATAATTTAAAATGACTATGAATGAGCTTGCAAAGTAATTCAAAGTGCATTCTTTACAAGTTGCACATATCATACTATAACTGTGCAAATATACTTATGATATGTGGCAATCCTTAAAAAAAAGATAAAATTATATTTACTGGAGCTCAAAGCATTTGCAAAGTAACAATGTGTTAGCCACAAACAAACATGAGCTTCCTTTAAAGCATTATATACCTTGACCTCAGATCCGTGTTCTGTCACTGTGAGGGCTGCTGAGACCAGCTTGTGTTCAAATATGCAAATAGAAGTTGATTAACCAGATCTGCAACAATTCAATAGCAGCTTGAATTTATGTGTTTGTGAGACAGATAGTGAGAGAGAGAGAGAGAGAGAGAGAGAGAGAGAGTAGTACAGCCAGTACTAGAGAGAGAGAGAGAGAGAGAGAGAGAGAGAGAGAGAGAGAGAGAGAGAGAGAGAGAGAGAGAGAGAGAGAGAGAGAGAGAGAGCATTATTCATGACAATGAGAGAAAGTGTCATACAAAGTATCTGACAGTTTTACTTCAAAGGTACAACTCACACATCTGTCAAGTGAGTATTTAGCTTGGATGAATGACAAGAAAATAAATACATTCTTTATCAGTAATATTCTGTACACTGTAAAAACAAGTTGCTGACTTAAAATTTTAAGTACAATCAACTTATATATGTCATTTCAACTTAAATTACATTAAACTGGCTGAATCTTGAATCTTGATTCAACTGAGTTGAATCTTGCATAACTTATAAAAAGTTGAAAATGGCTTAACTTATTTTGAAGAGTTAAAGTAATGTAAAAACATTTGTCATGACTTACTGATCATATCATTTTTACAGTGTATATATCTTAAAACAATAATGTTCACTATATGCTTTGAATAAATATTAATGAGAACAATAACAATATCACATCAGAATTATATTAATATATAGCAAGTATACTCTTTAAAACAAGATTGTATTTTGTATAATATTGTATTTGACTCCCAACCTTCTGCTCTACAACAAGAATCTACCAGTCAGGATTTTTTTTTTCTGATGTGAGGCACCCAAACAGAAGGAATAACATGCCTGTAAAGCATGAACATTTGTATTTTGTCGTATGTCATTTGTATTTTTCAGTGTGCCCTGTTGTCTAAGGCTGTTTATTCTAGAGTAGATCCAAAGATATAAGATGACAAGACAAAGAGTGGGGGAATCGCCCCTAGGGCACTTGTGCTTAAAGTCGTGTCATTTCCCTTCATGGCAGGCAGCACAAAATAAGTAACTTATAAGCATTTATTGATGCACGAGTGTGGCATCTGTTCCTGGTCTGAAGCTCTGGCTGCAATTAACCCAAACCTTACACTTCAATCAAGCGTCACGCTTTTTAAAAGAAGACCATTTTCTCCCTCTTCCTCTTTTTCTTCTTCCCCCTTTTCACGTTTGTCACAGTCCACACAACACAAATCCTTGAAGCACCATCATTAGGCTCTGATTATTATCGTCATTATTATCACTGGGACATTTGTGCTATACAAAACAACAAACAGCAAAAATAACAAGAAAAGAAGCAGAAAATGGTGGTGGCATTTTTCTGACAGGTATAGGTTTTTATTTTTATTTTATTTATTTTTGTATAGCAAAATACAACAAACCTCACAGAATGGGAAGTGCTCACGTCTGATAATAGACATATTCATTTTAGTATAACTGTGGGAGTGACACACAAACTGCAGGAGTTTGTACACATCCACAAACTATATATAAGATAGGTTTGATTAATTTCTGGAAGATTTAAAAATATAAACTATTCATTTTGGTGTGGAGAGCTGTGAAGGTGTTTGTATCTAGGCCTTGGGTAGAGTCTTTGTGTTGAGTCTCGGCTGACATTACAAAGGTTTTTTTTTTTTTTTTTTTTTTGAGCGTTTGACATGATAGATCAACCATAAAGTGTTCACAATGGCCTGGACTGCATCACACAGTAAATGTCATTTGCCATTAACAATGCACCAGTGAGGTACATAAACCATTAATAAACCATTTACGACTGGGTTAACTAGACACATCTCCTGTGTTGCCTGTCTTTAATGCTGAGCAACTGTTCTACCTGAATTTGATTGAAACCTTCAAACATTGATTCAAACATTTAGGATGTGGACCCTTTGATTTGGAATCGAAGAACTGGGAAAAGAAAACAAAGAAGACACAAACTTTGTTTGATTTGTGTCATTGCTAAATGCCATCTTGAAAGTATTGTTTCAATAGGTAAACAGTTAAAAAAAAATAGTGTCCTTAAAATGTGAGCAAATAAACTTATTTTCAGATAGAGACCCTCTGGGCGGTGGAAGAAATGTATGATATTGACAGATGAGTCACTCATTTAAGACACTATTGTGGAAAACAGTAACTGACAGGCTATCCGTCAACCCCAGGAGTGAGACACCCAGCAAGGTCCATGGAGCCGGTCTGGGTCGGCACTGCCGACCAGCTATAGATCATCAGGGGGAGTCTATTGGGCAAAGATGTGACTAAAGCAACACAATGGGCCACAGTCTGCAGGACGCAGCTAAGCAGCTGGGTGTCACCATCCTGAATAGGGGCCAGAGAGTCCCCCTCAGACTAGCCTTTATGCATTGTCTGTCCCTTGCACTAGGGATGGTCAGGGCTAGTAGGGTGCCTATCATTGGTGACTTATGTGGCCAGTTGACAGTAATAGATGAATATATGAGATAGAGAAAAAAAGAAAACATGAGAGATGCTTACAGAGAAATTAGAGGAGCACAGGCTGCACATTACAAGCCTGAAGCAGTTTGTCTGTTTATTTGGAAGGGAGGGAGAAAGTAAACAGGATACGTACTGTATGAATGGAATAAAGTGTTTGGAAAGCTCATTCAGTAAGATATTACCAGCCAGCTTTGGTTATTGCATGAGTTGGCTCTTAATTTGCAGCAAGTCCATTGCAATGTCCTCAATCATGAGGTTTTGGGCTTATAAAAAGCTTAAATGAGGTTGTTGTTGTCTGTCTCAGATCTTGGGTTAGATATAGTGGGAGGATTAGGTCAGCCCATTCCTGGACTCCTTTTCTGGAGAACACTCAAATGCTGAAGAGATGAAAATCTTTAGCTACGCCAGGACATAATTTCTTCCGTGTCTCAGTCAAGCATGTTCAGGCATATGTTTGTCATTGAGACCCCAACACCTGCTGCTGTTGGTCTCACACTCCAGACCGTCATTATTCCCATCAAAACTCCACCCATACACACATCTTAATTAGGGAGGAGTCGCCTGTATTATCATGACTCTGCTTTCACCATAGCCTTGAACTTTTACGGCACTGCCCTTGGTAGAGGAGCATTTAATCCTATTAATTGAATTCCCTCAGCTTCTAGCTGCCACAACATGACGAAGAGTTAGCTGAGTCTGGCGGTGGAAGAGTTCACCCCGAGTTCAACACATCTTTAAAAGAGATCTTATGTTCACATTATGATGGCACATTAACCTTTTCTTTAGAAGCACATAACAGAGAGATGGATTTGATTCAGACCTATATAGAGAGTAATGTGCTGTGATGAATCTCCGATACTTCGGGTGCAAATAGACTAGAGGTGGTTCTTGCCTCTCGCTGTCTTATCACTTGACCAGAGGAAGTGAGCAGATTAGTTCCTCATTCATCATGGCCTTGTCAGTCCCTGACCCCAGTACAATTATGAGCCAGATGTCAATGCATGGAGCTCTAGCATAAGCTCCTTGCACTAGAATTCCCTCTGGAGTCTACATCTTTCTTCTTGCATAAGGATTAGCTGTCCTGGGCTATGCCCATCTTGATTTTGCCAGGTAAGATGTGTTCCTGGATTATCACTTTTGTTCCTAACAATAAAACTAGCAATGCACCAAAATGGAAATTCCAGGAAACTGAATATTCTGGACACATTGGGAAAAAATGGAAATCGATTGTACATCCCCCACCCTTAAATTTGAAGAAATGGTTTCTGTACAAAAATACATAATTATGAGATGAACTCTAACAATGAGCTATACTTCAGATTAGAGGTTTATCATAGGCTGATTTGAATCTACTTCAAGTCTCTAAGTCAAGCCTAAACCTAGCCCTACCTGTTATTATTACTGACATCTGATTGGTTGAAAGGAATGTTGTACCAGGACCAACAAGGATGTTGATCCAGAAACATGTCCTACTTTATCAACTACGGTCACAACAGCTTTGCAGTTGGACTCAACCCTCAACTCTCAACCCTAGCTTCACAATACCCTGGAATAAACAATGTAATTGCAGATAGGGAACTTCTCATGGTTATGGCTTCTCTTGCTTACTGTGCTATCATATTATGCTGCTTGTATCAGTATGATAGTGAAAAGGGCTACTTAGATGCTCCCAAGGTGGACTCTCCTAACTGTAACTGGACAGTAATGAGAGAATTCAGTCAGGTCAGTATCTACTTAAATACCACACACTGTGCTAAATTAGACCACCTGATGGTGCAGCCTGTTCACAGTCCTATCGTGTGGACAGAAGGTGACATATGCATTGAGTTAACCCCTGTTACAGGTCCTACCCTAACCCTTCCCATCAGCCAGGGTCTTCTTCTGTCAGGCCAGCCCTGACATGCCACATTGAGGACACAATGAGTTAGCAGTGGTGACTAATTCACTAGATCTGGACTCTAAAGGGACCTGGGTAGACCGTGCAGCCTAAAAGACTCCTTCTTACAGCCCTACACCCCAGGAGGTCATCCACGGAAACTTCTGCCGACACAATACAAATGCTGTGCTGAGACAAAGAGGTACTTGTGGTTCTTTATGGGAGGACCAGGGCATCCACATGTTTCTTTCCCACACTTTTCATTGCAGCAGTCGTGATAGATCACAACAACGATGGCCAAAAAAATAGAAATAGCACAGTCATTGATGGTGGTCCCAAAGATACAAAGAGTTCATTGTTTTACAAAGACAAATGTGTTTATGGTCTGAACTATAAATAGGAATGCAGTTTTAGATAAGATAGGACAATTCTGTGAGCCTTTCAATCATATTGCGAGAATTTACTAAATGGTATTGGCGGCCAACATCCTGTAAATCATTACACAATGACTGATTCACACTTGTGCAACTGGCAGATAGACCTCACTAGGTGAAGACAGTCAGATCTTCTCTTCCCAATTAAAGTTTTATGTCCAGCTCTTACCGGGAACATTTCCCAAAACAGGGAAAATTAGCCAGATTAATTTAACATGATATTACTTTAACTATAATAGTAATCTGAATGAGACCTCATCCACAGTAGACTACCATCACTTTTTTGCAGTTTAAAGGACGGACAGTTCCATCATTGTGTTGACAATTAAAACAAACTGCAAGCTGGCTAATCAGTGAGGAAGAAATGCAAATGTGTGTACACACACTCACACACGTGCTTTGTTAGTGAAGAATACAAACATTCAGCAGTACTTTAGTTGCTAAAACAGGAAAAAAGAAGAAGAAGTGATGCACAGCAACCCAAAGTTTTGGGACTAAAAAAGTGTCTTCTGATAAAATGTGTCATATGTGATCAAATGTCATATGGTGCTTTTCCACTGCATGGTACGGCTTGCTTAAAAAGTACCACCTTGGTTGAGGTTCCAAGCATGCTGTACCAATACTAAAATGTGACATGCAAACACTGCAGAGAATCGTCACTACCAGCGTCATTGGATTTGTCAAATGAGACACCAAACCAGCTAGCAGCAACATTCACCGCAGTATCATTTGTTAGCATAGCTTTTTTAAACGACTTGCTTTAAACGGCCGTCACACGTAGCTTGAAAAAATAAATGGCTGAATCGTGGTCAGTAAACAAGGTGCAGAGCCGAGCCGAGCCGAGCCAAGCCGTACCATGCAGTGGAAAAACAACAATACAGTAGAGGACAAAACTGGGCTCTTTCAGATTTTGCCTCAGGCCTCAAGAGAAAGAGAAGAGAAAGAAAGAAAGAAAGAAAGAAAGAAAGAAAGAAAGAAAGAAAGAAAGAAAGAAAGAAAGAAAGAAAGAAAGAAAGAAAGAAAGAAAGAAAGAAAGAAAGAAAGAAAGAAAGAAAGAAAGAAAGTGCTTGTTTGAAATATGTGCTTTGGTTTGCCATTGTTATTCACCCTCTAAATATGCTGCAAGATTTTTTTTATTAATTAGGAAGAAATTGTCAATAAGAATGGACTCTTTACTTAAGTCAGCATGCATTATATCATAAATGGTAAACAAATCCCAAACAGCATTACACCTGTTATATATATATAGGTATATATATATATGGATATATCCAGGCCTGAATTTCAGATGTGTGGATTTGACTGATGTCTTTTTAATCTACGAAATACAAACCACAAACATAAATTTTTTATAAAAAAGAAATAAAAGACATAAATAAAAATAAGAATACAGTTGTCCCAAATCAGTGGCAAAATCTGCCAACCTGATTATTAATTTGTCTTTTTTTTTAGGATGTGTGAATGTTTTTTTTTTTTTATGTGGCGTGATGAAGAGTGTTTTTGACCCTTTGCTCTTTGTTGTACCTGCATAGATATAAAGGATGTGCAATGTGTGCAAAACAAATAGTCTAAGTTATTATTAGCAAAATTATTAATTGCTGGACGTAATTAATGGCAAACACAGGCACCAAATATAGGCCTACATGTATTTGTGACAATATTAAATGTCATATTTTTCTGAGGAGTTTTTGTAAGGGGTATAGTGTTTGTGTTTTGATGACTTGAATGTAAAACATGTAATTAAACTGCAGGATGTAGTTTATCAGTGCTGGACACACCGCTTGCAATTTGTTCCAGGAGTTTGTCCATTGTGAGCAAGTGGGATCATTTCTTTGCTCCGCTGCTGCTCTTGGGTCATTCTCAGGAAATGCTGCTCTATGTGTGCGGCGTGCCTATGACTTACCACTGATAGAATTAACAGAATACTGAATCATAACTGTTTAGTGTGTAATGCAGGAAATTTTGTGACGCTGACACTGTTTTTCTTGTGTATTACTGTAAAGTTGCTTTAAAGCAATTTGTATTGCATACAGTAATATATTATTATTTATTTTCCTTGCAACCAATTTGCATGTTTTATATATGTCTTTAAATTTTTATTTTGGAATATCATGATATTATATTATATAGTTTTCTCTAAAATGCATGTTGTCCCTCACTTTCTGTTTTCTCTGCTATACTGGCAATTTTCATAAAATACTTTATTTTATGCCAGTTGTGTGAGAGACAACTATAGGTACTATAACAGTTTGATTTCAGGTGGACTGTGATTAATATTGTCTTGTAATGTCATGTAAATGCTTAGGTCTGACTGAAATTGTACCAGTCTGATTTTTGTGAAGTCAGAATAACAGATTATGCAATCGTAGCTCTAATCAGAATACAACTGGCCTCACGTTGTGCACTTCCAAAACACAGAGGTGACGTGATAAATGTATTCAAATACATAATGTATTATTGAATACTAACATAGCTCTGTGGTACTATCAAAACATTGCTCTCTTTGTTTGAGCTGTCCAACATGTCAACTTCTGGCTGTGGCTGTGTTTGAGTAACTTGAAATTAGCCATTATGTTCATGACACTGTTAGTGGCACATACATTTACACACTTCACTTTGTGCTGCTCCAATTTACACTTGGAATATTATGGATAATTTTTCTAACGTCATATTTGAGACAATGTGTTCAAACAGAAGTACACTTCTCTGACCGTTTCAGATATTATGTTTTTACTCATATTTGCCTCAATATGCTCATCATATCAACCTCAATAGTTCAAAGAAAGAGAGAAAGAAAGCACAGAAATTAGGACAGACATAAATATTGGTATTGTGATTGTACTGTTGTAAAATAAAAGTATTATTATTATGATTTATTAATAAAACTACTTTTTATTTTACAGTGCATTAGTATTATTGTATAGATATATATTTTTTCAATTTGTATATTTATATAAAACTATGTTTTTAACAATAATAATAAACTCTACCAAATTTGGTCTTTCACATGCCTGAGGGATACAGCCTCCTGACAAACAATAAATTACTTTGAACTATCTATCGTCTAATAACTAATACTAAGGAAGGTAGAAGCAGCCAAAAGTTACTGGCAGAAGAGATTGTCAATGTTGCAGTTCATCATCATTCATGAGCTAGGATTCAATATCATAATGTTCAGCTATACCTCATGGTAGTGTTTTATTAATTAATTAGTTAATCAATCAATCAATCAATCAATTAATAAATTAATGGATTAATTAATTAAGTACATTCATACCAAAAAGGCTACTGTCACTTTTGAAATTGAATTAAATAGCATTCTGAATGTACACACAAAGTTCCACACAACTTCTGTTGAATGAACTAAGTCCAAAGGAGATGAATTATTTTTGATAGGTATTTTGATAGATAGGAAAATATCATTTTTGAAAGTTCAGCAGTAACCTTTCAAATGAAGGGATAAAAAAATAACAACAATAATAATAACAATAACAAATATGTCCATTAATTTGGCATAGTCCTGAAACTGATGCTCATACAGAAGTAAAAAAAAAAGAAAAGAAAAAAAGTCTGATACAAGCACAACTGTATTGTTAGGGCTATAAAAAGAAAGATCCAGACCTAAAATAGCAGCAGAAGGTCAACTCATTATCTAATTTGGTGTGTTAGTGTGAACATGACTGTGTGGAATGACCATGTTCTTGAAGGGGCCCCATTACTGACGTCCCCGGCACACATACTCCTCTCATTGTGTTCCTTTATCATGCGTGTGTTGATGATCGGGTGATGGTCATTGACCACTCAGCCACTGGAGGAGCTGCGGATAATTAAAAGTTCTCAACCCCTGCAGCCCTCAAGGGCCCGGCTGGTCGGCAAAGAAACGAGCCCACGCATGCAGCCACCAGTGCGTCGCGGCTGTCGCACATCGATCAATTTCTGATCGATCATTACTGATTGGTCAAAGCTGATTGAGGCCATAGTCACCAAATCACCGTTGCTTCATAGACATGAGTGCCACACACTCCATTAAGGCTTTCGCTCTCAGTTTTGGTGTATATTTAATTGAACGCACAATTCTGTCTTTATTTTACTTTCCTCTTGTGCATTTGGTCGCCATTAGAGGCTGGGTCAAGCAGAATCTAGAATAGATTCAGTTGTACAGTAGCATAATACACTTCAAGTATGGTCCTGAAACCAAAGAAAGGTTGATGCAAAAAGAATGTCCCATGTTGACATCTCTGCTCGCAAGCATCATGTCGAAAAAAGAAATTCTTTCAGCATGACATGACAGATTTTACAGCAGAAAGCAGATGCTCTGGGGACAGGTATGAAGCAAAGTGCTGGAGCATAGCAATCTACATTTGAATTACACACACTGTGAGTGTTTGAGTGTTTGAGTGTTTGAGTTGTAGATGTGGAAAGTGATCTTGTCAATGTAAGCAGCGTATAGTTCTCCCCCCTCAGGCGAAGCCTTCATTGTTTTCTGCAAACAGGTTTTCTTTCTCTAGTTGTAAAACTGCTTCCAAAAATCTGACCAGCCTGAAAACTTTTTAGAACTCTTTATACTACATTGAAAGTAATATATTTCAAAACTTTTTTTCAACGTTAAGAGGGCAGAAATATCTGTATATTAAAGTATTCATGGATTTAATGTGCATATTTGTTTTTGTATGTGTGTGTGAGATGAAGGCTTTGGGGGTTGGGGGAGACTCTTGAACTTTGACCTAACTCTGGAGACACCTGAAATGTGGGAATGCCCATAAATTCCTGGCCACATAATCAAGCTGAAACCATTGATAAATCTGCATTGCCAAATTTTATGGCTTGTGAAGCATCAGGAGCTATAAAAGCCCTCAGGTGGAGATTAATGAAAAGCATTCTACTGGAGACAAACACTATAGCCCCAAACAGTAAGACAAAAAGGGGCCATGAAAGCAGCCTGTCAGAGAAAAGAGGAGATTTGCATCAGTCCTTTCTTCTCTCACTGGCTCTATCTTTCAGTACCGGTGAAAAGATGGTTTGAAACGATTAAGTTTAAATAAACATTGTGAGGCCTGAGGGTGTGAGCGTGCAGGCCAGAGACTCTGATGCTATCAGACAGGTAAAGCCAGTAAGCACAAGAGCCAGAACTGACCCAACCCTCTGCACAATTATCAGCATCTACATATTTATCTGCAGTTTGACATTCATCCAGCCTACAATGCATCCACCTCTCTTTCCTTACGAGAAAAGGACTGTGGTAGTACCATGGTGTAAGGATGCTATCAGTAGATAATACATTGGCACTTTGATATATAGGTCATTGTAGGAAACCACATGACTTGCCACTTATATAAATAACACAATCATGAATTTAAGATTTGGCACTGGTTAGTGTGGGGTGCAAAAGCATTTAAAATAAAATATGTATGAATTTAAATTTATGCTAATTTACATGGCATTTATTTGGTTATATAGCTTTTTTTTAATTTTTTTTATTATTATTAATTTTGCAGACCTTTGCAGAAATTGTCTCTGTTGTTGAACTTTCTAATCTTTCTGACATAAGGTTATTGACAAAAAAATAAATAAATCTATATTAACATATAATATAAATATAAATATAAATATAAATATAAATAGAGGTAAGTTTATATCACAATGTTCCACACACTAATTACACCTATATATGCAGTAGGCTATATATTATATTATATACATTCTTGAAAGTTTAACTTTTTTACATGAAATAGTATTCTTTAAAGAATACCATGCTACATCCAAAAAACAAAAACATTTATTTTATTGTATTTTACTAGTAATTACTTTTTTGTTAAATTCATCAAAACCTAAACCTACAAAACACTACTCTAATTAACTCTACTATAACACTACTCAACAAAAATTTACTCAAATTTTCTGTTCAGATTTCAAATCAGTTTTCGGTTCATAAAAAGGACCATTGCAATTTTCTCTTAAGTTACAGTTGCACAGAGACAAGGTCCAGGCTCTTAACTTATGACCAGACAGCACCCTGAAATCATGGACCACACTTCTTTCTTCAGCCAATAGGAGAGCAGCATCCTGCTAGACATGTGTGGAATATGATATTAAGGTGAATAGTGTGTGCATAAGATGAGGTGAGGTCATGCATGGATGATGATCTATTTATGCTATTGTGCAGGTAATCTGATAACAGGAGAGACATCCATATCTGTCCAACATCACACACAGAAAGATACACTAGTTTAGTAGTACTATCGGTCATATTTGGTCTTAAGGAGTACCATTTTTTACAGTGTACCTCTGACTGCACCTGTTTAGGTTATGGTTATTTATATAGCATACCATTTTATGTACACCCAAATGTTCTAAAACTCTATGTCTGTGAGAAATCTTCAATCTTTCAATTATGAATGGCCCATAAATAAATTTAAATAAACAAAATAAATTAAAGTTTTGCAGGAAAATACATTTTTACTTTTTGTATAATGTGTGACATGTTAATGTATGTTTTTTTTTTTTTTTTTTGGTGAATCTTATTAGATTGTCATCATTCACAGTACAATTGCATACATAGATTTTAATAGATTTAATACATAGATTTTATTTTAAATCACTGTTTTTTTAAGTTGCTCGGTTTGCTTTTTAAGTTGTTCAATTAGAATTTGGCTGGAATCAATTATTGAGAATGTCTCATATTGAAAAAATGGTAGCAAAACTGAATGGAAATTACATACTTGTAAACATTTGGGAGAATTTCGTATAGTCACTTTAAAGGAGGAATTATATTTGACTTTTTAAAAAAAAAAATATCTTTTTTGAACTTTTTTGTACTGTGCCTAATATGTTAACTATTGAGTTTATGTCATGTTTAAGGAAAACTAAGGTAGTATAAATAACAAACACTTTTGACATTACACTAATGCACTATTTATTTATTTTAAATTAGAAGGACATGCTTAATTGGCATGAAAATAATCTCATAATTGGGTTTTACTTTGTTTTGATGGTCCCTTTAACACATTCTCTTGACTATAAGATGTCTTCTAACTCTCATTAAAGTGTTAGTAGAGTATTAGTAGACTGGTAGGGTTAGGGTTATCATAAGTTGACATGTAGTTGCAAAGTTATTTATAGTCAGTTGAATGTCTGTTGGGGTTAGGTTAGGGTTAGGTTAACCCTAACCCTAACCATGACCCTAACCCCATCACAATAAAGAGTTAGCAGGTATTAAGTAGACAGTTTTCTAATACTATAACGAGAATTAGTTGCAAAATGTTGTTGCAAAGTAGTCAACAGAATGTTCAAAAGGGACCATCGAAACAAAGTTTCACCCATAATTGTCTTAATTTCCACTAAAATTAGGCTGCATTTTTTTCAAGCAAATTATTTTTTTTGCTTGCTCAAGCATATAATTTCTTATTTCTTTCATTTGATTTTGCTGTGGAATATGACCTCGACATGTTCTTGACAGGTTTCGTGAGATTCATTCCTTTTATGTGTCATCCTCTTAAAGACTTAGGGTTGAGGGGTGGAGTGGACAGGTGGGCAGGGTTTTAGTTGGAGTAACTCTAGAAATTAAGGTGGTGTTAGGACTTAAACATAAAAGCCAGATGTATTATGGTCAAGGCTCTGTATTAGAAGTGTACATATTTTAAAAGTCCTAAACACTCTACTTTCTTTGAGTGAGAGTCCTGCTGTAGAGAGGTTAACTGGAATTAAAGTACTGTTAGGCACTGATGAATGACAAGTAGCCAAGTGATGTAGTGCCTTAAATTGCTGATCTTTCATAAATTGTTTGATGAAGTGACAGATAAACTTTGTATAAGTAGTTTAGGATGACAGAAACCGTTTTTAGTAGTTTATAGTTTGAAGGTCAAGAGAGTTGTGATCTGATGAAGGACCTGCTCCTGGACAGTGTCAACTAGTCAACTAGAAAACAGCTTATAAATCATACAGAATTATGTTTTTGAAAATGTAAAAATGCAGAAAATGTTCTGTGATGGGTACCTTTAGGGTTAGAGGATAGAATATACAGTTTGTACAGCATAAAAATCATTATATCTATGGAAAGTCCCCATAAAATATGGAAACCCAACATATATGTCTGTCTCTCTCTCTCTCTCTCTCTCTCTCTCTCTCTCTCTCTCTCTCTCTCTCTCTCTCTCTCTCTCTCTCTCTCTCTCTCTCTCTCTCTCTCTCTCTCTCTCTCTCTCTCTCTCTCTCTCTCTGTGCGTGTGTCCCTGGGGTCTGATTCTGTAAGTGATCTGATCCGGGAAACCCCTGCTATATGATCTTCACTGTTTCACCCATCCTTATGAGTAACTAATACTCACTGTTGACTCAAAAATAATGATAATGACACCCAATACTCACCTCTCTCTGTTCTCAGCTCACTTGTGAGAGATACTCTCACTATTACACATATACACACAAACACAATACAGCCATTGCATCATTGGTTTCTCAGGTTTTTACAGAATCTGCTCTAAAGACGCATGTCAAATTATCAACTAGCTGTAAAGCTGTATGTTTGTTCATGTTATGATCCTGATGAAGATGAACTGTCATTTCTGTTGTCCTAACACAAGTTAGGGATCTATAAAAAAACACATTGCTGTTAAAAGACATTTAATCTGAAGCTGAGAATAAGTTGATATTGATCTGACCAGTCTTACCCAAAAGTTCAGGTTGACAGCATTGGATCGAAGGAGTTATTACAACACATCAGTCTCATATATCTGTCGGTCGCTATCTATCTATCTATCTATCTATCTATCTATCTATCTATCTATCTATCTATCTATCTATCTATCTATCTATCTATCTATCTATCTATCATCTATCATCTATCTATCTATCTATCTATCTATCTATCTATCTATCTATCTATCTATCTATCTATCTATCTATCTATCTATCTATCTGTCTATCTGTCTGTCTGTCTATCTATCTGAGAGCGAAACTAGTTTATTAATACTCAATTATATAAATTAGTTACAAATATATTGGATGTTTTAAATTTTTTTGACAAAGTACATTTTCAGGCTCAAGTGACCCCTCACATCACTATGACACTTCATGACAAACAGGAAGCTAATTGAGTACAGCAAAGGCAAATATTTTCAGATTAAAAATAATTTGGCAAAGTGAATCCTCATATAAAATGAAAGTCTTTTTTAAATATTCATTAACTGAGTGAAGGCTGAATATTGGTTTCACATACTGTTAGCCTTTCTGATATTTGAAACCATTTTTAATGAAGTGTATCTCCCTCTCTTGAGCTGGAGGGTTGTAGGAAAAGCAAGACTTTCTCTGAGGGCTATGGTGGAGTATCTCTGTCCATTATGTTAAAAAGAGAACTTACTCCTCCCTCCTGTCTTTAGTCTTGTGTAAATGTTTAAATGTTACCTCAGCCCCTGCCTTTGTGTTGGGCTGCAATTAAGGGCCCATGACTGTGAATAACAAAAGCAGCTCTGCTCATCTGTGTCTGGCCCCGGGTGCTATTGACACGGCCGCACTTCAAAGACATTTTTAACCTCTCGCAGTACCTCCGCTCAGGTATTAATCCACACTGGAAAACACCATCCTAATCCCATAAGGGAAAAAAGGATACCCCAAACAGGTAAAGGAGCATGCAATGTTCTTTGATAAAAAAAACATTAGTCAATAAAACTGTATAACAAAGTTGTAATATATATATATATAAATATATATATATATATATATATATATATATATATGTACATACATATATACATAAATATACATATACATATACATATACATATACATATACACACACACACACACACACACACACACACACACACACACACACACACACACACACACACACACACACACACACACACACACACACACACACACACACACACACACACACACACACACACACACACACACACACACACACACACACACACACACACACACACACACACACACACAAAAGGGTTTAGGGTTAGGGAATGGAATATACCGTTTGTTTTTTGAAAATTTACAGTTTCACAGAACACTTTCTATATTTTTAGATTTTCAAAAAACATCAATTAGTAGGATTTATAAGCTGTTTTTTTTTTTTTTTCATGGGGACCAAAAAATGTTTTTCAGATATTGCCAACTATGCAGGGACATTTTGTCCCCATAACTTAGGGTATACCTGAACCACACACACACAAAGTCGATCTCAGGTGAACCAAATAAATAGATATAAATCTGTTTATATCTGAATTTATAATTTATCACAAAAATCTTTAGATGAATTATATTTGAAGCCTATTTGCATTTAATTTATACTCATTTTACTAGGCAGATGTGTTGTTGAATTTAAACCAAATCTATGAAGTATTTTCAGCTTTCATCTAGTGTTTCATTGATGTGACAGCATGGCCTCAGGTTAGAGCAGGTTATTGGAGAGCTAAACAAAAAAGTGCACCATGCCAGAGAAATGACTTCATTAACGCCATGACCCTTGTTCACAGTGACCTGCTGCAGTTTGGCCTGAAAGCTACCTGTCTGATGATAGGAACAAGCTTTTATTTATCAAAAGAATAGGAGGAGGAAGACAATGTGTGTAAAACCAAGCATCAGTGTACGGGCACGACATAGGCACTGATGCTTTCATATTGATAATTGCGTTTTGCACCACACTCATGCAAATGAATGTAAACGCACGCACACGCACACGCACACGCACACGCACACGCACACAGACATCTCAACAATGTAACTTTTGTGCATTCTTTGCCTAAACTACACAAAAACTCTTTCTTCCTTGAGTCAAGCTCTCTACTTCCTCTCTGTCAGCATTTAAAGTTTCTTTTGCATCTCAGGAAATGAACAACAGAAAACAGTAGACAAAAACTACACTCATTCACAATCCTGCCATGTTTCTGATTAAACTACTTTTATGTAACAAGGGTGATGCACGCAAGATGTTCTTGTAAGCCATCACACACTTTAGAAACCTCATAAGAACAGGCCTCCTGCTCTCTTGTTCTTTATTAGACACCCCACAGCGCCCTACATGCACTGCTTTGATCAGTTTACACACACACACACACACACACACACACACACACACACACACACACACACACACACACACACACACACACACACACACACACACACACACACACACACACACACACACACACACACACACACACACACACACACACACACACACACACACACGCGCTCTGGACACTTCTCTAATTACAGTGTGTATATGGGTGATTCTGACTTTATGGCTGACTTTTTTTTTTTTTTTTTAGAAGACTATTGCTAAGGTAAAATCATATTTTAACACCTCGTGTTTAAAGTATCAGGGCTGTAATAACATAGTGGGATAGAACTTCCCTGAATAGACAGATTAATGGTCACTGTGGGTGTTCCAATGGCCAATTCTTAAACTTTTACCCCCAACTATGTGATTACAGCATTGCACATTAACCAGTATTTCTTTATCCGTACTAACCCTAAAGCAGTAGACAATTTCAACCATGTCACAGTAAGCTTTGAAATTCAAATATATTATTTGAATAGATAACTGAGAAAATTCTGCTAGTATCATACAGTTTTGGGTGTGCCTTGCAATAAATCACACTTTGTAATTAACCCATGACATTTCCTTTTTGTTATGTGCCAACCATTTTTCATTCATAATATGTTAAGGTTAAATGTTACAGGGGTGCTGTACAGCTTTAACTAGAAAATATAATTGCACCACACCAGAAATATTTACATATTTGAAGTCAGTGTTCTTCTCTTCTTTCAGCCAAGAACATATTTTTCTGTGGGAACTGATTGCAATGATAGAGTATACACTATATATAACCATTGAGTTTTTTAGAGGTCAATATAAGTGTGAATTTAATAAAATAATACAGATTAAGACAGTAATAGAAACGTACCTCTGTTTTAAACATATTGTCAGAAAATAAGCATTCAATAAGCAGAAGTAAGTCATGGGGACACATAGCTCAAAAAGGGCAAAATGGCAACATTTCCTAACCATGTATTAAACATTTTTTAACAATAAAATAAGATCTTAATTCAGATTTAATGGCATCCATGTTGAATTGGATTACTGACCATAATCTGTCTATAGATCACATTTGCAGATGAAAATATTCAAATACTGTATTTTAAATGGCCAGTTGCATGCACTTTAGAAATGAGTAAACCATATTCATTAAGCCATCAAACAAGAAGTTACATGTTAGAACCTGCAAAAATCTATAAGAATTTCATGAGAGACCTGTGTAAGCACATATTTGTGATAATTAAAATTCTTTGATTAATAATAAGATAGTGTACAGTTGGAATTGGAATTAAAGTAATATTTGATTATTATTGGTATTATTGCTGAATATTGTTTTGCAAATATTGCAAATTAATAGTTGAAATATTATTTAATGTTTCGTTGTTTTGCAGATTAAATGTAATTATTAATCATTTAAATACCTAAATAGTTCTTACAGTCAGGGGTGTAAAATGTACTGAGAAATAGTACAAACAATATGCCAATCATTTTACTTAATTAAAACTCTAAAACGTACTTATAGAAAAAAAAAAAAAAAAAAAAAATATACATATATATATATATATACATATATATATATATATATATATATATATATATATATATATATAAGTGAAAATAAGAAGAAGTTCTGTTACTCTAAATGTAATTGAATACAAGTTTTTGGGTTTAACAGAGATCAAATTCCTGAAAATAATAGTTAAGTATAATAGCAAATTGCTATTACTCGAATAATTTATATCTCTGCTGATTTGCTCAATTCAAATCACTGACGCTCGTTTAGTAGGTCCAAGCCAGTGAAACACTTACTAAAATAGGAAGTGAAATGCATATAACAAAAACTATTGGCTTGTGCTATAGTCAGTCCATACAATCAGGAAAAACAACAACAAATGCTTCAAAATCAAGCTTCAAATAGAATTAGGTTTTGTGAATAAAAAAATATGAGTTAATTATGAAAGTGAACAAAAACGATTTTATGATTTTTATGATTTTTGTTTTCAAAGATACAGATTCATTTATGATGACGAATGAATCATTAGGCTAATCAAAATTCAGGATTAACACCACTAAAAGGGTTCTGCTTTCTCCATCATTGCCAAAGGAGATGAAGATGCTCAGAAATAACATTGCATCAAAGAGGTGTTTACACAACTGGTGACCTCGGAATACAAACAGAATGCATATTGATCCATAAACTGAACATTGATGTGTCGTGATGTGTTGCTACTGAATAGTAGGCCTATATCACCTTATTTTCTCAAGTGCTAAGAAACACAACAAATAAGTAATGGAAATGATTTCTTTGTGGCTATGGGATGCTTAGATACTGTGTTTAACTGTGTTGGCTGGCAGATTACAAATATTCCACATTGCAATACTCGATTTAAATTATGTTTTAACTTCTATTCACATTCACACATATTTTCCTCCAACTGCTTATGTACATCTACTTATGATCCCTCGTAATGGACTGGCCATCAGCATTTATAAATATGATGTAATTCTTTCAAAAATAATTATTTGCAAAGGCAAAATTAGCTTGATTTGCAAGTTATGTTGAATGACACACCATTCTGCTAAACAGTTTGTGTGAAAACTGTATTAACATTTGTATAAACAGGGCAAATTCTTGACAATGACAGGGATAAAATGTACATATGCACAATATCTCTCCTAGAAACTTTGTGAATAATTTCATAAACTGCAGTTGCTCAGCCGTGACCCTCTAAACTGTCACACATTTCAGCAGAGTAATTTAAGAGCTGTCAGTTAAAGTAAAACTACTCCTCAAATTGACAGTCTTTTAGATCAACAGATTAGAGAAGAAAGGAAGAGAGATATGAGAGGACTCTTAAAAAATGTTCCTTAACTGTCAAGGTTTTGGATATACTGTGTAAAAGAGTTAGCAAATGTTTTCAGTTTTGAAATGTTCTAAAACCAAATTATATAAAGTGCAAAAACGTTATTGTTTAAAAAATATATTTAATGATTATTAATTTGTATTTTTTTTAAATTAATGTTATTTATTTTTTGTACACTGCCAGTCAAAAGTATTGACATAGTTGAATACATTTATATATATAAAAAAATAAAAAATAAATAAAAAAAACACTATATCTTAAGGCTTACTACGGTGACCGGGAGGGGACATGTTTGGTTCAATTAGTTTTGTCGTGGCCACAACATATAAACTTTTGGGAACGTGAAATTAAGTCGTGGGAACGTCATAATATCTCATGGGTACGAAATCGTATGTTGAGGGTACGACATCCGTTTCTCGTGGCTACGAGTTTAATAACATTGGGAACGGAATCCCACGCGACACAGGCTCCTCCTTTTACCCCGGTCATAATTTACTTTGTTATTTGTTAATTTACGTTTCTCATAATTTGTTTTTGTTTATTGCCTTAAACGGGACTTTATTCATGACCCCAGCAGGCCTATTTCATTCAAGCCAGCAAATTTCCGACGAAAAATCCCATTCAACTTAAGAATGTGCTTCAGGTGTCTTTCACTTATAACGAATCCATGTCTTAATGCCAGAGACCGCACTATATCTTTATATGACATTCCTAATTCAAAGTAAAATGTTATTTCATCAGTTATCTCCATCTCTGACTGCTGTATATGGTTAGAGTATTGACCAGTGTGGTACCTTCAATATAACTTGTGAAAATAGATGTAGTTCTCTCAAAATATGAAGTCGTGGCCACGAGAAAAATACATCGTTCCCTCAACATATGATCTTGAGGCCACAACTTTACATTGCGTGGCCACGACCTAATAATGTCGTTACCTCAACAAAATGATCTCGTGGCCACGATTTATTATCATGTTCCCACGACTTAATATGACGTTCCCACAAATTAATATCTCGTGGCAACATATTATCATGTTCCCACGAGTTTAGCCACGACAAAACTAAGTGAACCGAACATGTCCCCTCCTGGTCACCGTACTTACGTTTGTAGAGTGTGATGCCGACATATGTAAACATCCCAGGATGCACCTCATCCAAGAGAGCTGCAATTATACAAAGGGTGGTGACTTAACATATCTATATTTAAAGCTTATGGTGTATAATATATGCTTACTTATAAGATAATTTTTATTTATTTGAAGGATTTTAAACAGTGTGCGAAATACACATCAAATTCGGGGGGGTCCCCATCTCCCGATTGTTGCGCAATACCGATCTAAATTTTCTAAATATGCAGAAGGCCTATAATATTACAATATTTCATGGATGCAAGCCAAGACAAGCAGTCTATAGCCTACATGACAACACACACACACTTAACAATTTTTGATAATCCGATATGCTATGGTATTCGTAAAGCAACACTGACATAGTAGGTTGCATTGGCTTAAGTTGTTTGGATGCACGTTGTTTTATAACAAGGAGAGGCAAAGTTATGCATTACAATGCAGACATGACAATAATTGGCACCAATCTGGCACACTGACTAGAGCAATCAACTGAATAAATGCCAGGTATAGCCTATCGGAGACTGGCACGCAATCAGTGCCCTTGCAAATGAGAGCCTGCAACATTACCGATCGTGGTGTGACAATATCAGCCTGCATTTTGTTCGCAGATTTAGTCGCACAAACAGCGCAAGTGGCTCGTGACAGAACGGAGACCGACTGAATGACACTTTAATTTAAGTAGAACATTTCAAATGAAGATAGCGGAACTCCAGCTTACTTGTCTGTGTTTTCAGATCATCTGCGCTTCTTCAGCAGTGTAGAAAGCGTGCGCGCATGGTTGCCAGATACTAGACCGGGTAGAAAATGTCTCGGTTACGTATGTAACCCTAGTTCCCTGAAGAGACCCGACGCAGCGTCTCGTTCCCTCTTCAGGGAACTAGGGTTACATACGTAACCGAGACGTTCCCTTTCAAGGGAACTCGAGCTGCGTCGAAATGCTACAGGAACGCTAATACCCACGTCGCCATAAGAGCAAATGCCCGTCCGTGTGAAGTCAAAGCGCACATTCGGACGAAAGCTCCTGCACCCCTGGAGTGGAGCTGAGGTCAAGATCGTAGAATCTAACGAATGTGTGCGGTGAGGACCAGCCTGCCGCATCACAAACGTCATGAAGTGAAACTCCTGACAATAAAGCTATAGAAGCAGCCATACTCCTAGTCGAGTGAGCTCGTATAGCCAAAGGTGAAGGCTAACCAGGTGACTCATAAGCAAGTAAGATAGCCTCAACCACCCACTTGCTCATCCTCTGCTTAGATGCAGGACACCCCTTCCTGGGTGACCCAAAACAAACAAACAGTTGTTCAGATTTCCTCCACAGGGCAGCTCTGTGAACGTAAGCATCTAATGCCCTGACCGGGCAGAGCAGATTTAGCTTCTCTTGATCTGACGTCAGAAAAGGAGGAGGACAAAAAGCCTGCAGTACTATTGGTTTAACAATATTAGTCGGGACCTTAGGAACATAGCCCGGTCTAGGATGGAGAAAAGCCTTTACCATGCCAGGCGAGAATTCCAGGCACGAGGGAGAAAACCGAGAGATGTCTCCAATTCTCTTGAGAGATGAGATAGCAAGATGAAAGATAGTCTTGAGAGTAATGAATTTCTCATAAACCTCTTCAATGGGCTCGAACAGAGCTAGGGAGAGGCCTTCCAATACGACGGCCAGTTCCCATGTCGGCACCCTTGTGCGAACTGCTGGCCTCAGCCTTAAAGTGCCACGAAGAAAGCGTGTTATAAGTGGGTGTCTCCCCAAAGGGACGTGGTAAGCAGCAAGTGCCGCCACATACACCTTAAGTGTGGAGGGGGATAACCCTGCAGAGAAGCGCTCCTGCAGGAACTCCAGCACTGGGTTAACTGGGTCCAACTGGTGTTCTCCGCACCAAGAAGTAAACAATCTCCACTTCAAGGCATATAACTTCCTCGTGGATGGAGCTCTGGAGTGGAGGATGGTCTCAACAACCTCAGTTTAGAGACCAGAACTTATGAGCTGGTTCCCCTCAGAGGTCAAGCCCACAGTTTCCGCAGTTGTGGGCGGGGGTGAAGGATCAACCCACTCGCCTGAGAGAGTAGGTCCCTCCTGATCGGAATCTCCAGAGGAGAGCCGTCAAGGAAGGACACTAGGTCCGCAAACCATACTTGGGCCGGCCAGAACGGGGCTACCAACAATAGACTGAACCCATCCCGATGAACCCTTTCCAGAACTCCTGGGAGCAGAGCAATCAGGGGAAATGCGTACAGACGTGACCTCGGCCATGCCTGCACCATAGCGTCCAATCCCAGAGGGGCTGGATGGCTTAGAAAGAACCACAGTGGACAGTGTGATGTCTCTTTGGAAGCGAACAGGTCTACCTCGGCACGGCCAAAATTCTTCCAGAGGAGCTCCACCACCTCGGGGTGGAGTCTCCATTCCCCGGGCCTCGGCCCCTGCCTCGACAGGATGTCTGCCCCCTGATTTAGATACCCTGGCATATATATCACCCTCAATGAAAGAAGCTTCCCCTGGGCCCACAGGAGGATCTGGCGAGCTGCTTGTATAAGGGGCGCGGACACAGACCCCCCTGATGGTTTATGTATGAGACCACCGATGTGTTGTCTGACCGAACAAGCACATGATGACCCCTCAGGTCTGGGAGGAAGTGTTTCAAAGCCTTGAACACCGCCAACATTTCTAGACAATTTATATGCTATGAGAGATGACGGTCCTGCCACAGACCTTGGGCTGGGCGACCACTCATGATCGCCCCCCAGCCCGTGAGGGAGGCATCCGTCGTTAGCGTGACACGACGACAGGGAGCTCCCAGCACAGGCCCTTGGGACAGGAACCAAGGTTCTTTCCACATAGGGCACGAAGACATCGGCGCGTGACCCTGATCATGCGGAACGGGTTTCCCCTCGGGGATAACCCCTTGGTCCTGAGCCACCACTGCAGCGGTCTCATGTACAACAGGCCGCAAGGTCTATCACGTTGGACGCTGCTGCCATCAGACCTAACAGTCTCTGAAACTGCTTAACAGTGAGTGACTGGCCTAGCTTTGCTTGTTTCACAGCTGAGAGAATCAAAGCAATATAAGCAGGAGACAGGTGTGCCTGCATCGTCGTCGAATCCCAAACCATGCCCAGAAAAGTGGTCCTCTGTAGTGGAGATAGCACACTTTTCTTGGCATTCAGCTTCAACCCCAACTTCTTGATGTGAACGAGAACGACATCTCGATGCAGCTGATGCTACGATTGAACTAGAATCAACCAATTGTCGATATAATTCAAAATGCGGATGCCCTGGAGTCGCAGCGGAGCCAGAGATGCATCCATGCATTTCGTGAATGTGCGGGAGACAGAGCTAGGCCGAACGGAAGAACGCGATATTGGCTTCGCCCCCGAAAGCGAACCTCAGGAACTTCCTGTGTTGTGGAAGGATGGAAACATGGAAGTAAGCATCCTTTAGATCTATCGTGACAAACCAGTCCTCGAATCTGATTTGTGACACGATCTGCTTGAGAGTGAGCATCTTGAATTTGAGCTTCCCTACTGTGCGATTTAACAGGCGCAGATCTAAAATTGGACGCAACCCCCCATCCCTCTTTGGAAAAATGAAGTACCGGCTGTAATACCCTGACTCCCTGCTGGGAGGAGGAACCCGTTCTATAGCCTCCTTTTGCAGAAGAGCTTTTACCTCCTGTTCCATTACCAGAGCCTGCTCGGGGCTCACAACTGTGGGCAGGACCCCTCTGAATTGAGGTGGACGGGACCTGAACTGAATAGCGTTACCATTTTCGATCGTCTGCAGGACCCACTGAGATATATCTGGAAGACTTTTCTACTCTGCCAGGAAATCTACTAAGGGTACCAGCCTCTTGAGGCAGGGTTAGCAGAACGGGCACCTGAGGGCACCGAGAGAGAACAGGCACCATGTGGTGGGCATCGATGACTGAATTTACTGAGTCACCAAATAGGCCTCAGTCCAGGGTTTGGAAGCACGCTCTGCGGTTTCTTCCGCCCAGGCTGAGGCCACGGTACTGCAACTATCCAGTTCCGAGGAACTGGATGTTGTTAGTATTGGAACAGGAGATACTGAGGACTCGTCACCTCAGTCTCCTGCATGTGAGGAGTTATTGGAGGTGCTCACTTGTACTGTTCAGAAATTGAGTATCGAGTGGCCAGCAGATAAAAGAGAGACAAGACAGAAAAGCAAGCTGGATGAAAGCTTTCTGCCTTCCCGATTTCAGCCTCCACGCCGGTGCTTACCATTCTTTTGAGTGAGGAGGTCAGCTCAGGCAGCAGATTTATCTCTCTGTGCCACCAAGGAGACGGCCAAATCAGTGGGTCGTTCTATGGCAGCCCTGGTGGCCACGGAGAGGCATCTATGGCTGAACCTCACTGGTATGAAAGAACGAGAAAAATATTTTCTCCCGGACACCCCGCTTTCCACTGCTGGCCTATTTGGTCACTCAGTAAATTCAGTCATCGATGCCCACCACATGGTGCCCGTTCTCTCTCGGTGCCCTCAGGTGCCCGTTCTGCTAACCCTGCCTCAAGAGGCTGGTACCCTTAGTAGATTTCCTGGCAGAGTAGAAAAGTCTTCCAGATATATCTCAGTGGGTCAGAGAGCTGACTGGGCATGCTGCACTCCCAGACAGACAAAACATAGTTTGTGTGTATCCCCACCCATGAGAAATCGAGTGCAGGGATGAACACACTTCCTACATTGTTGCTGGCTCCGCATAATATATATATATATATATATATATATATATATATATATACTGTATATATATGTGACAAAACTCCTGCCTAGTAACAACTAAGGACAGACAAAAACACTTTCAGACAGATTCACACAGAGCGCTTGCTGAAGGCACAGAAGTTAGCGTGGTTATGATTCAGGGGTGCTTAATAGTTTCCCATGATGTTCCGTCTCGCCATTGGACTGATTCCATACGTGCTTCATGACGCACTCACGCAGGGGCGTTCCCGCAGCGTTTCTACGTAGCTCAAGTTCCCTTGAAAGGGAACGTGCTCTTTTAACAGAAAAGCTCTGACTGGGGTTTAAATGATTGAAATCTGGCAACCCAAGCATGAACGCTCGTAAAAACTGTTTTTCTTCTGTGTTGTCTCCTCCTTTATTTGACAAAAATAAGTGGTTTTGGTCAAGTTCTTATTTTTTTTAACACATTTCAGTCTCGTCTTTTTTTGTCAACAATATTGCATGTGTTGATATAGTCACAGTTTTCGTTTAATGACGTGGGTGTCATCTCTCATCGTCTTGTCTTAGTCATGGGAAAAAAGGTCGTCAACGTACATTTTTCGTCATAGTTTTCCTTAACGAAATTAACACTGGTGACAATAAAATATTTTATTTAAAAAAAAAAATTTACAAAATTTGAGACCCCCTTCAAATTTTGTTTTTTAGGCTTTCAGGGGGTCTCATGGGTTAATCGGGGGGTCGAGCCCCACAGTGTTTTATTATATTTTCTGAGTAGTAGTTAGTTAAATATGAGTCCAAATGCAGAGAACAATTCAAGTTCAAGGCATGGAATTCAGAGCTTGTGTGTAATGACACAAACAGTGCTTCACATGTAAACGCTGTCACATGGGTGATCAATGTGGATGTCAAATATGTTTTTCTCTGACAGCACTGTAGAGTTGTGTATTTGCATGATGGCAGTTGTGTGCATTCAGGGAAACGTCACACAGAATGCCACGTTTGTCTTCTGCTTTATCTCTTAGTAAACAAGTATATTTTAAGTAAGTAAGTAACAACAAGTCTCCACTGCCAATGGATTTTTTTTTTTTTTTCATTGAATAGATGTGGCTATATATCAAAGGCATTAATATGGCCCTATTAGTGTTGATGTGTGCTAATAATGATACACTTTAATTTGTCCAAACACAATGGTAAGGAGCTAGCATCACTGGTACAAGATGTTCTCTCAATGGAAGAAATTAGGGCAGGTTCCAGAACGGACACAAGAGATGCACACAGACCCACCTAATCACTGCATTTTCAATAAATTCAGGGGACATTTACTTAGCAAACACACAAACAACAGAATAAACTGTCAAAAACGGTGTGTTTGTTAATACTAATGACCACATGCACAAACAGAACTGGAACACAAAGACGCACACACATACACATGTTGGGTTTTCATGTTTTATGGGGACATTCCATAGACGTAAGGAGAAGGACACAAGGATATCAGATGTTGGCATCATTGTGGGGACATAATGTAGGGCATACCTGAAACACACACATATGCAAACACACACACATACACACACACACACACACACACACACACACACACACACACACACACACACACACACACACACACACACACACACACACACACACACACACACAAAATAAAAAAATACATGGTTATATGTAAATTAATTGATTTAATTCCAGTAAAAAGTATCACAGAAAGAACCCAAACACAATTGATTTCACTAATTGTAGGGCTTAATCAGGAAGCAAATTCTTAAAGGCCAATTTATACTTCTGCGTCGAGTGTACGCCGTAGTGTACGTCGTAGGCTACGCACGTAGGCGACGCCGTCGTGAGCATTTATACTTCTGCGAATGTCTGTGTTGCTCTGCAGTTACACCGCCGAAACGCTAGTTGGCGCGGGTGGGTTTTAATGTTCCACTGTGTTTACATTATCGCGGCTGTTTTGAGTTTAGGTTTCTACGAGCAATGGCGACTGAAGGAGTCATACAGATGGCTGTATTTCCGCACTTCTTCAAGCAATCTCTCGGTCACTTGATCTATTTCCATGGCTCTTCACTGATCTTCGGAATTTAAAAATGGCGGGCGGGCGGTGCAGAGTGCAGAAGATCATTCCGGAAATGGGTTGGAGGAAACGCGATGCTATCCAGCCGACCAATCACAGATCTTGCGGTCCGCGTCGCCGCGACGCGTAGTTACATTTTTGAGGAGGTGCGCGTCAGGGTACGGCGAAGGGTACGACGTATGGTACACGTCAATGCGTATGCTACGCCGTACCTTCTACGCGCACCCGACGCAGAAGTATAAATTGGCCTTAAGGTAGCAACTGCATGTTAAGTCAGTCAAGTCACCTTTATTTACAGTATATAGCGCTTTTTACAATACAGATTGTTTCAAAGCAGCTTTACAGAGATAACAGGAACATAATGCAACAAAGTTTGTTTCAAGAAGAAAATAGCGTCACAGTCCAGCTTAAGTAAGGTCAGTGATGATTCATTCTATTGTAAAAAAAGAAAAAGAAAAGAAAAGTTATTAATTTAGTTAATTTATATATATAGCCACTTTGGAGAAAACCGTGATGTCATCGTCCAGCTCAGTTCAGTTCTCATATAATGGTGTCAATGCAGGCAGATCAATAATATTGTTGAATATTAAATTAAATGTCCCCAACTAAGCAAGCCAAAAGCCAATGGCGAGAAAGGCGAAAAAGGCGACAGTGGCAAGGAACCGAAACTCTATAAGGTGACAGAATGGAGAAGAAAACCGTGGGAGAAACCAGGCTCAGTCGGGGGGCCAATTCTCCTCTGGCCAACGAACGAACGAAAAGTGTATGATTATGATTCAGGCAGCATTATAGGTCAGAAGTCAGATTGGATTGGAACATTCAGAATATTATCCAGTTCCATCTGGTTGAAGATCGGAGTCATCACAAACACATAGTGCCACTATATCTATACTTTTTCTTAATTTTGATCACTGTGTCTCTTGTTTCATCATTTAATAGTGAACATGAACAACTACACCAAACAGGATATTCAAAGAAGGCCTTTTGATGGGGATGTGGATGCTGAAGGTTAAGTTGACCCTCAAGCTCCTCCAAGTTATTACCTGTTATTGTGGAAACCTACAGTCCACTCAAGAGCAGGACAGCGGCCCCACTGAAACATTTTTCAGTGTATATGGGCATATGGCATAGGGCATATGGCATCCGCAGTAACACAGCTCGGATTGCTTTACATGAGGCCGCTTCAGCACTGGCTTCACAGTCGAGTTCCGAGATGGGCGTGGCAACACGGCACACACTGGGTGACAATCACCCCAGCCTGACACCAAACCTTCAGCCTGTGGTTGGACCCTGCATTTCTACTGGCATGAGTTCCCATAGAACAAGTGTCCAGGCATGCTGTTGTCTACACAGAAGCCTCCACCACCAGTTGGGGTGCCACGTGCAACGGGCATGTACTTTTGGGTGTTTGCACAGGACCCCAACTACACTGGCACACCAACTGCCTTGAGTTGCTAGCAGTACGGCTTGCGCTGGGCCGCTGCAAATCGCTGCACACTAGGCAAGCACGTACTGGTCAGAACGGACAGCACTGCGGCCGCTGCATACGTCAATCATCAAGGTGATCTACGCTCCTGTCGCATCTCACAACTCGCCCACCATCTCCTCCTCAGGAGTCAGAAGCATCTGAGGTCGCTTCGTGCCATTCATATACCGGGTGTGCTCAATCATGTAGCCAACAAACTCTTATGACAGCCTACGCTTCCGGGAGAGTGGAGACTCCATCCCCAGGCGGTCCAGCTGATCTGGAGATGCTTCGGACCCGCAAAGGTAGACCTGTTTGCCTCTCCGGACACGTCCCACTGCCAGTTGATTTACTCCCTGACCGAGGGGTCCCTCGACACGGACGCAATGGCACACAGTTGGCCCCGGGGCCTACGCAGGTCCAGACCTCTGGAATCTCCACGTATGGTCTCTAGACGGGATGTGGAGGACTTAGGTGATCTACCCCAGGCGGTGGTAGACACCATCACTTCGGCGAGAGAACCCTCTATGAGGCGGGCTTACGCCCTGAAATGGAACCTGTTCTTTGAGTGGTGTTCTTCTCACCGGCAAGACCCGTGGAAATGCCCGATCAGAGGACTGGAGCATAGGCTGTTTCCCTCTACCCTGAAAGTGTATGTTGCCGCGATTGCCACACATCACAATCCCACACGATGGTAAATCTATAGGGAAGCACAACTTGATCATCAGGTTCCTGAGGGGTTCAAGAAGGCTAAATCCTCCTCGCCCTCACACCATACCCTCTTGGGATCTCTCATTGGTGCTTACGACATTATAGAGAGCACCCTTCGAACCACTGCAGTCAATTAAGCTGAAAATTCTGTCAATGAAGACAGTGCTTCTGACTGCGCTGGCTTCTATCAAGAGGGTAGGGGACCTGAAAGCATTTTTGGTCAACAAATCGTGCCTGGAATTCGGACCAGCCAACTCTCACGTTATCCTGAGACCCCGGCCTGGATACATGCCCAAGGTTCCCACCATTCATTTTAGGGACCAGGTGGTGAACCTGCAAGCGCTGCTCATGGAGCAGCAAACCCAGCCCTGGCTTTGCTCAGCCCCTTCCACGCTTTGTGCCTTTGCGTTGACCGAACGCAGAGCTTCAAGACCTCAGACCAACTCTTTGTCTATTATGGAGGCCAGCAGAAAGGTGAGGCTGTCTCTAAGCAGAGGATGGCCCACTGGATAGTGGGTGCCTTTGTCTTGGCGTACCAGACCCAAGGCGTGCCGTGCCCCTCCGGGTTGAGAGCTCACTCTACCAGAAGTGTTGCTTCCTCCTGGGCGCTGGTGCTCGACGCCTGTACAGAGATTGTTTTGGCTTTACAGCAGCTCTAGAATAAAGTTATTATCCAGCTAAAGTTAGTTTTGATTGATTCACTTCCGTTGCAAAGATCATTAGTTATTAACTTAGGGACCGTTTATACGACACCATTCTAACAGAAAACCCTTAATGCGCTCCAGCCTGCTCATTTGTACAACAACAGTGCCTGGTGGCTCGAGAACGCAAACCTTGAAATAGGTTCCAAGGTGCAAGCATTGAACATTTTTGAAAAACTTTACACAGTCACACACACCGAAGGGGCGCTTCTACCTCACATTCCGTGACATTGCCTCAGTTTTGCTTTTCAACCCTGAAGAACGAAATTGCTCGGAAAAAAACAAAAATAACCAATTTATACTCATTGATAAAATTTATGAGTGCTTTTATTGTTTTCAGTACATATCTGTTCAAATCTAAAAAAAATGTGTTTTGGGGTTTCATGACCCTTTAACATCTCCTCCCTCCTTCAGGGAGTGATGGTTACATACGTAACTGAGACATACTTTATTTTACATAATTTAATCAAGTAGACTGCACAATTTAGAGAATTGCATTATTTGAAAAGTTTTGTAGCTCACAAATAATACAATAGAGCACATTCGAAATTGGACAATCTGTGTTTTCCCTTTTTTCAGTGTTAATCAATAAACTTTCTGCAATATTATATATGTATATACACAGACATTATATTAAGTTTAAAATAATAATCAAAAATTGTAGTTTAAATTTGAAATAACTTAATGTTTATTGTAATGTTTTATAAATGTTTATTGTGATGTCTTATTCATTTTGATATCTTTCTGTTATTTAATCAAAATGTTTTCTATAGGAAGTGTTATTTGTTTTTTAAACAAACTCTATATTTCAGTTGTTTCTTTGTGTCTGTGTGTGTGTGTGTGTGTGTGTGTGTGTGTGTGTGTGTTGCTTTCATGACCTGCTTTATTATCTTTATTACATTTAAATGATCATATTTCATATAATATTTATACATTTAGTTGATAGAGGCAATTTTGATTTCATATTGACTTAACTTCTTTTTGTGATTTTTTACTTGAAAACAGTGTGCCTGTGCTTACTTTCTTTAACATGAAAAGATGCCACTTGTTTTATTATCGAATGCAACAACATTCCTAATCAAGTGTGATTCAAGTGTCCACATTTTTGGGGGACCCTGCATGTTAACATATTTATATATGACTCCTTTGCATTCTTCAACTGCAACTTCATAAAGAGAACACAAAGAACGTCTTGATTTTACACCTCTACTGAACTTCCCTTCCTGAGCCAAGCCTTCCCACGTGTGTAATTGCAGCTTTGGTACCCGTGGCTCACAGTTGTACCATCCCAGCTATCCCGGTTCCAACACACTCCCTGCAACACGCTCACGTCCCCCTCTCGTCTTCTCAGTCTGGGCCTTGTGGATGCAAGGCCATCTGGGGGTGTTCAGTAATGCATTTACACACACACACACACACACACACACACACACACACACACACACACACACACACACACACACACACACACACACACACACACACACACGCATTCATGGGTGCGTCACAGCAGCACATATAATCAAATCAAAGGGAAATTTCCCTAGCCTCTGTACCAAGCCTTGTGCCTCCTTCTGGAAGTGTCACGAATGCAACAAAGAATAAAGAAAGAGAGCGTGTGGCCTCAGGGCCTGGGATGCATGCATCGTTCCCCTTTGCTTCTCTGACTGCATCCACCCATTGGGAATGGCTGTTGACCTAGACAAAAAAGGGATCCAGTGACAGCATCCTTAACCTGTGTGTGCCACCTCCACACTCACCCGTCATTATCTGACTCCAGCAGTCCTCCAAATATCTCTTATTTGTACCTACTTTAAATTCTTAGTGCATCAGTGACCTCCCACTTTTCCACCACTTTTCCAGTATTTTTCAAATACATTTGCAGCTCTGAGACGAATCACAGGCTTAAATTTGAACTTTAATTTGGAAACGAACTACCCATCCCATGATAACTGTGAATGATGTATTTAAAAATGCATCACACAATAAAAAAGAATTGTATTTTTGTTTGTTGTTAAAGTATTTTGCATAATTTACAATACATAAAAATAAATAATTACACTCTAAAAAGCAATTCAGTGTTACCAAGTTACCACAACTTTAAATGCATGGCTGCAAGTTAAAATACATTTTTATTGATTTAATTAAACTTTTTAAGTTGCAAACACTAATTTGTTGAGTTCTGTTGACAATAATTGTAATCAAATTTATGCTTTAATTGATTATAATTATAATTATTAAGTTGTAGTTGTTTTGTGGTTACCATTTTGCTAAAGAGTAGACTACATTAACTCTATAATTAACTCTATAAGCAATGACTGTGTTAATGCCAGTGACAAGTAATATCTTACTTGTTTATTAAATATGCACGCTAAATAAGTTACATTAAATATGTGCTATGATAGCTATGGATTTTAACTTAAATAGATGCGATTAATTGGTTCAAGTTGGAGCGACTTCATTAAAAAATAATTGTGTTTATGTTCCAAATTATTAAGTTCCTCTAACTCAGTATGGTTTGTTGGTTGAACATAATTTCATTAGAAGTTGTCATAACTTTAAAAATTAAAATTAAAATGATGCAAAAAGTTTTTACAATGTTTGGAACCATATTTAAAAAAAAATACCTGCATGTAATACAGCTGTAATTAATCTCTGTAATTACATCTACAATTACTCTGTTGCACCTTCCTTTACACCTTAACCCACCCTTTAGCCTATCCCATACCATCAAACCTGTCCCTAACCCTACCCATTTCCCACCTCAATAGCAAGAGTTTTGCAATAAAACATCAACACAAAGTGTGACCTAGTTTGTTAACTTTAGCTTTTTACTTCCAGTGATTATATTTAGGGTTCAAAATTCATAATGTTCATTTGTGAAAAATATTTTGCTGAGCAGATCTTATTTCTGTCAGGACAACACGGAGTGCTTGGCATGGTAACGGGTATGACAATGTTGATATTTTTGGTCTTGGCGGAATAGATATGCTACCCTGCTGCTGCTTTTATTTCTAGTGCTGCTGCAGAGCAAGTATGGGACTTGCTACTGTCAATACATAAACAGCACGCTGCTGTGAGCAAGTAAGTCATGCTGCTGCTGTAAAATATAGCATACATGAATTATCCCCCAACAGAGCAGGTGACATGATATTTGAACAATACAAGCCAATACTGTGTCAGGAGATCCCCCATCATGCAGGAGGCAAGATGAGGTTTCAGCCCCCCCGTTTAATTTTTCTTGGAAAAAGGAAAGGTAGTCCTCTAGCCATGTGAGCATGCAAAGACCGCTCCACTCATCTCAGCCTGTAGCGATCTCAGGAGTGCTGCTACATCAATGAGTTGTCCACACTGCAATGAGTCTCCTATTTACACTCGTGTTGTTAAATGAAATACCTCTGCGTTTTGAGCAGTGAGTGATTCTGACTAATAATAAACACCTCTGATGGCCACCGCTCAGGATCATGTCCGTGATCGGCCACACTGCCCACCGCTGCAAAACACACAGAAATGGAAACGACTGACGTTCTCCAGACACACACAGAGACCCAGTGGAGCGTTCACCAAAATTATATTATTACAGCATAATAGTAGGCAATGAATAGCATGAAATAGTATGCACAAATATAATTCTGTCGAAATGCAGCTTGCATACTTCTTATGTAAAGAAGGTGAATACATTGTTTGCATTTTAAGTCATGACAATGTTCACATTGCATGATCGACTCATTAGCCGACACATGATCGACTTTTTTGATCGATCACACACAGTAGGGACTTTAAGCAACAGCTGCTGAAGGAATGGCAATGGCCATAATCACTAAGCAACAATCAAGATGAGGGAGTAATGAGTCATTCAATCATTTCACAAATTATTAAATAATAATAATAATAATAATTTGAAAAAATAAGTAGGGTTGCTTTTGGCATTAAATTATATACAGATACAATTAAAATGTCACATACTGTAACCATTAAATATAACATTTACTTATCTAATCTGTAATTTATTAGTGACTATGGCAAATCAGCTGTTCTCCCATAGTAGACAGTTACAGAACGTCACAAAGTAGCAGTTAAAGTCGCTCATGCGCAATAGAACGCCAGAACCATTGCCGTTACATCAGCAGCTGTTGCTTAAAGTTCCTAGTGCAGGGGTGTCCAAACTCGGTCCTGAAGGACCACTGTCCTGCAGAGTTAAGCTCCAGCTTGCCTCAACACACCTGCTGGAAGTTTCTAGTATGCCTAGTAAGACCTTCATTAGCTGTTTCAGGTGTGTTTAATTGAGCAAAACTCTGCAGGACAGTGGCCCTCCAGGAGCAGGATTGGACATCCATGCCCTAGTGTCTACTTAGGGGCTGTTTACACAACATCGTTTTCACATAAAAACGTAAAACTTTTATGTGTTTTGGCCGTTCGTTTATACAACAACAGCCTGAAAATGCAAACTTTTGAAAACGGGGTTCAAAGTGCAAGTTTTTGAAAACGGTCTCCGTAACTAAAATGCGAATCTCTGAAGACGATGACGGCTTGTGCACGCATATTACGTGTTCAGTCTATACTGTTTCATCACCATCTAACGACCTGGCAGCAGAATACAGCGTTTTTAGTCGTTTTCACAGATTTGTGTGAATGGGGATAGTTTTGACAATGGTGTCGTCTGTGCGCGGAAAACTAAGAGGAAAAAACCCTTAACCGCAACGTCTGCTAGCGTTCTATTGCTGTTGATATTCGCTAACATTGCAATCTGAATTTGTTATTCATGCTGCTGCTGTTGTACAAAAATACTAGGTATTTCTGTAGCTCCGTTAGATATGCAAATACAAAATCAAAAGCCTATTCCACTTAAAAGAATTCAGCAAAGCTTGTCTCTGTATCTTTGCAACTACATTGCCTGCTTGCTGCTGCATAAATGCTAAATTGCATATTCACTGGCTGCTAATATGCTTAGTAATTCACTCTAAGCATTACTGTAAAACAGGACTGTTGACATGGCACATGAATTAAACCTTGTGTGTGGTTACTTCATGAGGAATTGATAAAGCAGACTACGCAAAAAAAAAAACATAGTGATATAGCATAAAAACCTATTTATTTATCTTAGATGTTGAATTTCAGAGGATTTCTGAAAGCGCACTGCACTGCTAAGCAAATGCTACCCAGTATTTGAAGGTTGCAGCATGCAAGCTTATTGGCTACTGATACAGCAGGAATCAATCAGCTGTGCCAATTGGCTTTTTGAGAGGAAACCAGGGTGATACTAACTTCCAGGCTGGCCTACACTGCAGCGCTCTATTCAGCTCACTTCACTTCAATCCTGTCTTTCCCTTCCTATGTCTCTCTCAGGTCTTGTATTGGTATAATAATGGATTGGACTGCAGTAGTTCTGTTGTGTCTCACTTTTCAGAAACTGAAGTTCAATAATCATCACATGTAGTTCTGACAAATGAACCACGGGCTCCATCAGAATGCACCCAATGGTCTAAACACACCAGCACGCAACTGCTCCAATGCTCATTAGAGATGATCAGGGGACTGCTGTGTATCTTTCACAGTGTGTGAGTGTGTGTGTGAACATGTTTCTACAATAAGTCATCTGTTAGGATGGACTTTGTAGCCATGACGCAGGCTTCCAAGCATGCATGCTCAATGGAAGTGGTCATTTCTCGTTTTTTAAAGCTGTTTCTGGCTAAATCAAATTACAACCATGGCGCCTGGTTGGCACATGCTATCAGGAAAATTCCCCCCAAAACAGCAGCAGCCTCACTTTTGTCTGTCATACTTAAACCATGGAGTCATGATAAATGAGCCACTGAAAGAGGCTTGTGATATTTTGAGCATTGACGAAATAATGACACATGAAGCAATGGTTCCGAAAAGACCCTTGAGAACTTATTAAATGTCAAGATGAGGGTGAAAAGGTGAATAAATGAATTAAACAAACAAGTGAATGAATGGATAAATTAATGATTGAATAAACGAGAGAATGAGTAAATAACTGAACAAAAATGATTTAACGATGAATTTGATGAATTAACGAGTGGTGTTGGAGCAAATTTGTTCAATATATATAATTCATATCTTTATTGCATTCTCAGTGGAGACTTGTCTGTTGTTATTGAGTTTACTTACATATAAAGTAGAAGACACACACATGGCCTGCACATTTCACTGCTCGCACATACGGAACATAACTGCAGGACAGAATGAATGATCAAACAAATGTATAAATTAATGGAACAATGCATTGTGTTGATGCATCAAGAAAATGTTTTTAAATCGCATAACGCACATCATAAAACTCTCTCACAAACACTCGGACAGGAAGGAAGTAGAAACAGACACATTAACACACTGACACATGAATCTATAGTGCTGGATGACAGACAGATCTATGAGTGTGTTCGTTTGTGTGTTTGTCTGATCAATAGCCATCAGTGACCCTCCGCTCAGCTCTCACAGCTGTGATACACACATTGAGTGTGAAGTCACAGTGTTCTCTGTTTTAGAAAGCTGTTTTTTGGTCTGTTGTTCTGCTTCAGTCATTGCTCTGCATGCAGTTTTTTTTTTTTTTTTTTTTTTTTTTTTTACAGAACTACTGGTCAGTGGTTTTCAGAGGTATTGATCAGCTGCCACACATCTCTGTCCAAACATAATTATTCACTACAGCTCCCTTATTACACAGGATTGAGCTACTGCCTAGTCATTTAGCCATTTTGCAGTTGTAAGGAGTGAGGGGGAAAAAAAGGAGTGAGCTAAATACTTTTCTGATAAATAAAATGTTCATCATAGAAAACCAGCTCAATAGTAGAGGTCGGCACAGGCATTAACTTGAGGCCTGAACCCGGCCCATAAACAAGACCCTGTGACCTGATCCAACCTAACCTGACCAGGGCTGCGCTTCTCAAAAGCATCGTGAGCTAAGTTGATCGTAGAGACCATTGGTGGCAATGGTTCTACAATCTACTTGGCTTATGATGCTTTTGGAAAATCCAAGCCCTGTACAGTTACATTTTAAAACAAAAACCAAGCTAAAGCCAAATTCACTCGCTGTCTGTTTATTTCCTCTCAAGTAGAGACTCAACTGATTTCTTTACAGTCTGATATTAGCATGTTGATAGGCTATACTAAGAACAAAATATACTGTGCATAATTACATAGAACATAGGCTACAGCATAGTAATATATTATTATTAATAATATTTTCTATTAAACTTAATACAATATGTTTCCCTAAGATAGAACATTCCTCACATACTCATTTTCATTCGTGTCGGACTGAATATAACACCTACCTTGACTGAGGTCTATTGTGATACAATTTGTTTATTACACTTGTAGTTAAGTGCATGCACAATCTGTAAATATAGGCTACATGAACAAATGAAGAAACACACATTTGTAAATAAGACATGCAATCACAGGGAAAACTCTAATGAGGAAGTCAGTCACACGTGTGTAGACGCGTTAGCTATAGAAGAGTATAGTGTTAATTATTCTGCTAATTAACATATGATTGCATTGCACTTGTTTTTGCACTTGCTAAGCTATATACTAAGAACAAAATACAATGCATAATTACATAGCACATAGGCTACTGTATAATAATATATAAATAATAATAATATTTTCTATTAAACTTAATATAATATGTTTCCCTAAGACAGAATATTCCTCACATACTCATTTTCATTCGTGTCGGACTGAATATAACACCTACCCTGACTGAGGTCTATTGTGATACAATTTGTTTATTACACTTTTAGTTAAGTGCATGCACAATCTGTAAATATAGGCTACATGAACAAATGAAGAAACAAACATTTGTAAATAAGACATGCAATCACAGGGCAAACTCTAATGAGGAAGTCAGTCACATGTGTGTAGACACAGTAGCTATAGAAGAGAATAGTGTTAATTGCTCTGCTAATTAACGTATGATTGCATTGCACTTGTTTTGCACTTGCAGGTGATTAAATTTTTAACGAAACATATTACTTGGCACAGTTAACAGGTGCCCAACACACACACACACACACACACACACACACACACACACACACACACACACACACACACACACACACACACACACACAGTGGTGGGGGAAGCAGGGTAGATTCAGTCAAGCTGTGCTGCACTGGGCTAATATGCAAAGAGCAGCAACCTATTAAAAATTGGCGCGGCATTCTGGGTCGTCCAGATGCTGTAGTGAAACCCACCGAGGCGTTATCAAAAAATTAGGCAAAGTCCCGGCTGCCAACTCGCACCAGTCCACACTCTTCATTTAGAAAACATGAAGCCACCGCAGGGACGGCGTGTGCTCAATATGACAGCGAGTTTGGCGCGTGATTTATTCTGTCCCAATCTGTGCGGGAAAATCTGCATCTGTCACGCATGCGGAGCACACGTAGGGATCCTATACTACAAGATCTCCCGAGCCAGGCCTTTACATCAGTAATGTAGTCAAAATCATTACATGTTATGTAGAAACATTTTGACACATGCAATTTCTAGTTTTAACAAAATAAACACTAAACATCCAACGTTATCTCACGACCAATTCGTATGAATTTGTACGAGTGAGTAAAAGGTGGCTAATTCGTTGGCAGGGTCAGGTGTAGGCCAATTGGGCAACTTGTAAAATACGTACGATTTAGCAAAAATCAACCTAATTCGTACGAGTGAGGTCGTATGAATTAGTACGAATTAGCCACCTCGTAAAATTCGTACGAATTGCCGTGAGATTGGGTTGGATACATCCTGTGTACATTAAGGCTGCTCAATAAGTCAGCACATGTGAAACTTTTCTGTGTAATTGATGATTTTTCTGTGTAGTTTATCGTTCTAATGCTGCCAAAAGTATTTATGGGAAATGTAGTTTGGTTGCTAAAGTCTTTCTTTCGTTGACCAAATGAGTAGTATTTTCTAGCAAGGATTATCACTATTTTTCATCAACAGTATGCACATACTTATATTTGTAATTACAAAGGTCACAACAATTTTCTTCTGCAATGATTCTTTAATTTCATAGAGCTGCAGGAAATTTTTTTTTATTGCAGTGATGACTGTCTAATGGCACTACAAGAACATGCATATTCCCAAGTCGACTATCTTACTAGTGAATAAAAATAAATAAATAAATAAAAAACTATATATATATATATATATATTTCATGTAAGAGCCCTCCAAAAAAAAGGTCACTGGCAAACATCTCATTATGATATAGCAGATGCTAACTGCCCATGCTAACCAGTCAAACCTTGACTTCTTGTGTGATGCTGCCTCAGATTTCAGCCAAAATGATAGGTGTATTATAAGGAAGCAAATTTGCAGCCTACTGTTTGGCACAGCCTTCCTGTCAGGAGTGCGTCTATGATGCCTAAACCCATTGTGTAGGCATAGCTCACATATTTATGATTTATCTTAAAATCGTAGTATGGTCATAGCAGCTCTGGCCTGCACAAATCACAGCTGAATAACATGTTATTATTCACAAAAACCTAAGACACAAGAAACATTCCACCACTTTTCTTAGTGTTCAGTGAACGAAGAAAATCTATATGCCTTTGATAAAATGAGGTAAAAGAAGAAATTCTACTGTCTTGTGTTTCCTTCTTTTTTCACCCAGAAACTTTCAGCGTTATCGAGATCAATGGGTCCGATGAGAAAATAAATTCTGGGTTGGGAGATTGTATTGATCCTGCTCTAAATCAGAGGCCTGCAGGGGAAGAGTGTAAAGGTAAAAAAAATAAAAATAAAAAATAAATAAATAAATAATTAAATAAATAAACAAACCATATTTTCCTACTAAAAACAGCTGTATGTGCATGCACATCAACCTGAAACATTGTTCAGAATATTGCAGTTTTAAAATATGATCAGAGTTTAATTAAATGTTTTATTGGTTCCACTTTATATTGTCTTTAATTACTATGTACATACATTTCTCACACCTACGGTGACCGGGAGGGGACATCTTCGGTTCACTTAGTTTTGTCATGGCCACAACATATAAACTCGTGGGAACATGATAATATGTTGTTGCCACAAGATATTAATTTGTTGGAATGTCATATTAAGGAACGTGATTATAAATCAGGGCCACGAGATAATTTTGTTGAGGTAACGACATCATTATGTCGTGGCCACGCGATGTAAAGTCGTGGCCTCGAGATCATATGTTGAGGGAACAATATATTTTTCTCCTGGCCACGACTCCATATTTTGAGAGAACGACATCTATTTCTCATGGCCACGAGTTATGTTGAGGATACCACACCGGTCAATACTCTAACCATATACAGCAGTCGGAGATGGAGATGATCTGATGAAATAACATTTTACTTTGAATTAGGAATGTCATATAAAGATATTGTGCGGTCTCTGGCATTAAGACATGGGTACGTTAAAAGTGAAAGACACATGAAGCGCATTCTTAAGTTGAATGGGGTTTTTGGTCGGAAATTTGCTGGCTTGAATGAAATACACAAATTATGAGAAACTTAAATTAACAAATAACAAAGTAAATTATGACCGGGTTAAAAGGAGGAGCCCGTGCTCTGTGTGAAGATTCGGTTCCCACGTTATAAAACTCGTAGCCACGAGAAACGGATGTCGTACCCTCAACATATTAAGTCGTGGCCACGAGAAACGGATGTCGTTCCCTCAACATACGATCTTGTGCCCACTAGATAATATGACGTTCCCACAACTTAATATCACATTCCCACAAGTTTATATGTTGTAGCCACGACAAAACTAAGGCACTGTTTACACGACGCTCGCGGGTGAAAACGTAAAAATATTTTAGCAGATGTGCCTTTCGTTTAGACGGCGACGGGGTTTTTGGGGCTTAAAAACGCAAAAAAGTGAAACCACCCTCCAGAGTGGAAATCTTAAAAACGCTCCACCGTCGCGTTCCCGTCTAAAGGGTAAAAACCATAGGCAGTATATAAACTGGACACAGCGACCCCATTGGATTCAACAGAGACAAGTGAAGTCAATTAGAAGCTCTCACTTCCTGATGGCTGACTGTACTGCGCAGACTCAAACTGAGCTTGACGACGTAGATGTGACGTGAGCAACCCGTCTGTCTTCTAGTAGCTGTGCCAAGAGAAATCTGAATCATTCCCTTCCGAAACTTGCAGAGACGGAGAGTGTGAGTAGGAGGTGTCCGTGAGCTTGGAGCAGGAGAAACTTTTGCTAAGTATTCGGATTAATTACTTTGTCATTTTGCCTCCACGTCCCCCCGATTGCCGCGAGGTTCTCCTCCTGTCCATACGGTCATTTCTCTACTGTGCGACAGAGAGTCGCGTGGTTATGACGCAATCGTTAGCCTATTTTTACAAAAAATTGCTTCTACAGGGCCATAACGTAAGATACAAGGTAATGGAGCCTTTTATACATTTTCGTGTTTCTTTAGAAATAAATAATGGACAAATGGAGTCTTTAAACGCCTCAGATGTAAAGTTATTCGCTGTCAAAGTGACGCCAAAATGAATGGGAGTCAATGGAATGCTAACAGCAGGTGGGGGTCCGCTAATCAATGGCGGCGCCTGGGGAAGCTTCAATATTTTATGAAACGGTGCCCCCCTGGTAAAAACGCAAAAGTCTACTAGGGAGAGAAGTAGAAGGAAGGTTGTACGCAGGCACGCGGACTTGGTGTTGTTGTGTGGCAGTGCTTCACATTGCCACCTAGCTGCCTGGAGTGCATACTACATCGAATTTCACACACTTTTGCGCCACCATATGCACGCAGAGCCATAACGCTCGTCTAAACGCAGAATAAAAAGTGATAACGCAATGCCACTTTTGCGTTTTCTCTTCAGATCGTTTCCGTGTAAACATAGCCTAAGTGAACCGAACACGTCCCCTCCCGGTCTATATATTTATATAGTGCTGGGCAAAGATTAATCGCATCCAAAATAAAAGTTTGCATAATATATGTGTGTGTATTGTGTATAATTATTTTGTATATATAAATAATATCACATATACATATGCATGTATATATTTAAGATTTTTTTAAATTTATATATAAATTATTTATATTTATATATATAATATAAATTATGTATAAATACATATACAGTATATACATGCAAATATTTCTTAAATAAATACTGTACATGCATATGTGTATATTTATATATATACAAAATAATTATACACAGTACACACACATGTATTGTGCAAACACAAACTTTTATTTTGGATGCAATTAATCACGATTAATCTTTGCCCAGCACTAATATATATATATATATATATATATATATATATATATATATATATATATATGTATGTAATTCATTTCTGCAATTCTATCATTTATTTAATCTATGATTACACTGTTGACCCTTCCCTTACACCTAAACCCTCCCCTAAACTATATATATATATATATATATATATATATATATATATATATATATATATATATATATATATATATATATATATTTGTAAGTGCATAGTAGTTAAACATACCTAATATAAAGTGTGACCTTTTAATTTGATGGTGGGTTATAGGAATTGTTTGATTATGCTACCTGAAAGCCATAACATTGTGTCATACTGTTGAACTGGTGAAACCACTAAAGCATTCCTCATTTTTGACATGTCAGGGCAACTGTTATCCCAACTGACATTAATACTATTAAACTGATTAAGAACTTTCTTTGATTTCTTTCTGTTTAATTTTCAGACCCTCATTCCTATCATGACAATCATTGTGGAAATGAATTTTAAAACAGCAGTTTGCAAACCAAAAATATCAAGCTTTTGATCAGCTGCCAAATCTTTTTTTTTTTATTATTATACAGTATATATATTTTTTACTACAGTCAAGCTTAAAAGCTAGCTACTCTACAAGTTGCTAAACAAGTAGAAAACTACATTGAAACTATTTAAGGGGGAAATATATTTTAAAATAAATATCAAATAATATAATTTATAATTCAATCAGATCAGTAGGCTATTTACTTGCCACAAAACAACCAGCTTTTTTGAAATAATGAATATTGATTAGGGTGACAGCACTTAACTTAAACAAAAGAGAAATAATTTAAATGTATAAAAAAAAAAAGAAAAAAAAAAGAACAGCAAAATTAAATACTTAAATACTTATTAAAGACAAGACTTTCCAGTGCTACATATGAAAATGACAAGTTTTAAGAGAGTGAGTTTGATAGCTGCCTCATTCCACTTGGCTGTAATTCTAAAACAATGGCAAAAGTAACTTGGCAATGGAAAAACCAGTTTTGCAAATATTTGAGCTACTATGAAGCTATTGAAAATGTAGTTAAATTAGTAGCATTGCTAGTTAACTACTCCCCTCTACTTTGGTTTTGGTGTTCTTTTAAGTTTGATCTCTCTGCAAAATCTGTGTTTCTCACTAATATAGAGCTGAAACGGTTTCTGGGTCTTGATCCAGCTGGCAGAGATTAATGCAGTGGAGTTCTGCCCTCAACACCCACCTCCCCCTTAGCGCAAACCTGCTTCATTTCATGTGGCTGCAGGTAGCCTGGCCTGGGTCAAAGGTGAGAATGTAGGACACACCCCAAAAATGCATGGGTGTGTCAGAGTAATTAGTTATGCAGCTAAATGTGTCTCTCGGGTGCTTAGTTTTGTGATGATTACTGTGTGCACATTGAATGAGCATTCAGATTAACAGTCACCTAAAGAATCTATGTAATGCTATGCGCTGTACAATTTTTTTTTTTTTTTTTTTTTACTCTTTAAGGAAATGTGACCATGATGTGATCTTAAAGGACAAGTTCGGTATTTTACACTTAAAGCCCTGTTTTCAGATCGTTTCTGATGAAATACAATGGTTAAGATTGAAATTTGGACAAATGCTGCTGGCCCGAGAATTTTCGGTTTCTGTGGTAGCACCACCGGATGACAAAATCATGGCCAAAAATGTCCTTGCAGTAGACAAATGATGTAAGAACAGTTTACTGTAGATGCTTTCATAATAACTTTTACTGCCACTTCCTAGACAAAGTCAGAGGTGAGGATACTCCAGTTGAAATTTCCCAATTTCCAATCATGTTGTGTTCCAATAACTTGGAATTCTCCAGCATCCGCTTGTACTTAGCCAATGGAACATTGTTGAAGTCACATACATTATGTACAATTTTCAAATTACTCTAAAGCTTAGATTGATCGATCTCTACCAACTTTACATTTCAGACCTCAAGCTCTATTAGTGAAGTTCACACAGGTGTCTTAGCAGACTAGCCATAAGTGTAGTTCATCACATTATCTCCATGAGCATGTTCCAGTAACACTTGCCAATCACATACTTCTACTTTTTTACCATTTTAAACAAGCTGCTTTTCCTAAAAAGGTTTTGCTCAAAAAGTGTGGTTGTGCTATCTCTCACTTGTTTTAAATGTTGGTTTTCAATGATATTAAAACATTTTTAAGTGTTAGTTTGTTCAAAAACTTTTACGGCCCACTGTAAATGGTTTTGGGTGAGAAACGGTCCTGTCTCTCTCCACATTTCACTCAGACTTTTGAACAACTTCTTCGTCTTAGCGTCTGTCTCATATTTGCACTGGGTCCGCTTGTTCGCATTCCTTTTGTCAATTGGCTCGATCCAGAGCATCACCAGGGGCGATATTGATTGCGTTCATATCCTCCGCCAGGCGAACGAGCCACCGTCATGCGCCTTCGGACATCTTCGTTTATGACGTGGTCAAATCGCGTGAGGCAGAGGGACCAGCGGAGCATCTTCATCTCCATAACTTGGAGGGCCTGCTCGTGTTTAGTGGTGGCTGCCCAACACTCGGAATTTTACATCGCGTCTGGGCGTACAACGGTTTTATAGATCTTGCCATTGGGTGGAATGGGTATTCGGCAGTCACAGAGAATGCCTGTGACTTGTCGCCATTTGAGACATGCCGTGTTGACTCGGCGCAGGCGTCAGGGAGGGAGTCGCCGTTGCTCCGGATGAGCGAACCGAGATATTTGAATTCGGTGACTTTGTTCAGTGGCTGCCCTCTAACTCTGATCGTCCCGTCGGTCTGGGGCCCGCACTCCATATACTCAGTCTTTTTGATGTTGAGGCACAATCCGTGCACGTCCAACTGCTCGTTCCAGTCTTGCACTTGACGTTCGAGCCCACGACGGGCTGCCTCAGCTTGGAAAGATGTCGTCGGCGAATAGAAGTGACCAGGGTTGAGATGCCTGAATATCCACCGTGGCAGTGTCCATGCAAAGGATGAACAGCAGCGGGGAGAGGGCGGATCCCTGGTGCACACCGACGGTGGTCGGACACGGTTCGGACAGGCTGGCGGGGCATTGGACGGCGTTGGTGGTGCTGGTGTAGATGAGCTGGATCCACCGCACATACTCTTCGGGGGCACCATGAGAGCGGAGGGAATGTCAGATGAGGTCCCGGGGCACCCGGTCGAATGATCAGACCTGTGAACAAAGAACAGGTAAATACATACAGAGATGACAGTAGCATAATATTAGACTGCTCTTAAAACACACCAGCAGCAAAAGTGAGGTCATTATGAAACAAACTCTTCCTCTTATGTAACAGTTCCAGTTTCTTCTAATTGGGCTGTGACAATAGTCAAAGCATCATCATACCGTGGATTCAGGTGTCACGTACAGACAGGCTTTCATTTATCTCAGCTGCAAAATCCCAGCATCCAGTTGTCAGTCTCTCTGGCATCAGCGTGCTGCTGACTGCTCCATAAATATGACACCTTGTTTTGTCCTGCCAGTGTCTGGAGGTGCTGCATGGCCTTTGAGGGGGAGACAAGTAAACTAATAGGCTTTCTCTGATGCATGGGAACACGGGCTCGCGGCTCAACGATCGCCCTGCGGCGACTCCTGACAGCCACATAATGACTGTATACCTGTCAACTGAAGGATATCTGTCGAGCCATAAATACAGAGTTGCCTTTTTGACATCATTTTTTTTTTTTTAAACTCAATGATCAACAGAACACAGGCCGCTTTTACCCAGCCTTTTTTCACACAAAAAAATCACAAACTCAGACACACGCAACCGCACACACTGAAAACAGCTTCTGAGGGGAAATGTATGCTGTTATAATTGCGTTTTTCTGCACTGTACTGCACTCGTGTGCTATGGTGTGTGTTTGTGTGCGACAGGAAGCACAATGCAACACAAGGCGAATGAGATGTAGAAAACAAGCACACATGTGTGTACACTGCCTAAGGGTTACAGGTGAACACTCTCTCTGCTTTGTTAGGCTGTAAACACTATGCAGCGATGAGTAGGAAAGAAAAATCAGAAAAGAGATAGATCTCTTTAACATCTACATTTTTTCTCCTTTACAGTACTGATATTAAATGGAGACTTCTGCTTATTCTCAGATTTTTTTTCCTATGAAAAAAAACAAAACAAACTAACAGTAATCTTTAGAGCAGTGGTTCTCGACCAGGAGGCAGAGGCCCACTAGGGGGCCTCGAGATGACTTAAAATGATAAAAAAAACAAAAACAAAAAAACATTAAAATAACCTTATATAACCTTATAAATAACCTAGATAAGATATTTATTCTTTTAATTCACACCTTCAACATTTTCTTTGAAGAACCAGGGTTCACACAGGAAAGTCTAATAAATGAGGAAGCCTAATTTTAAAAGTGTGATTTCTAGACCTGGAAAAGTCATGAACATTATTAGGCATTTGTTCTAGTTATACCAAAGACAATGACTGGAAAAGCCAACAGGGTAGGGTAATTTCTTTTTCATAAACACTTTTTGTCATTTTGGTTGAAACTCTCTTCACATGATAGCAATAAATAATGGAAGAAGTCTATATATATATATATATATTTTTTTATATATATCTTCAGTGGAAGTCTCAGGGACAAAAAGTGTTTGTTCAATCATTGTATTTGGACCGGATAGGATGTCCTGCCTGCCTGACAACTCATATTTCCATACCTTTGCGCACCTTAATCACGCAGACATCACGTCATCAGCACGTTCCATGAGGCTATGTAGAGTTGTAGACATACATTCACCGAGCGGCGCAAACAAACAGCAGCCACCTTTTACAGTTCCTCTTGAGCCAAAAACAATGAGCTTAGTTCACAATATGTTGTAACTGTAATTACAAGATGGCAACCTGTGACAGACTACCCGGAGCTGTAGATAAAAGCGTCTGCAAAATTAATAAATGTAAAGCTGTTCACGTCCTCAGACTCGGGTTTATGTGTTTTTTTCTGGCAACACTATCAAGGGCAAAATGTATCTGCAGCAGTCAGGTGGTTCAAGTCCGAGCTCTGTAAGTTGTTCACGTTCATTATTTGTGTTATGTTATCTGCTTCCTTTGAGACAAGATGTAATTTAACACCGTCTCTTGTGATAATTTTCAGAATCTGCTCTGGCTCTGCTCATGTGTTTTGAAGAAGGCCTGGTTTTGGAGAGCGCTCTGAAAGGAATGGGATCTAATGTTTTCAAAGCTAGCTTGCTATTGCTAGCCTCTCCAAAATTACCTATGCCCTACATTTAAAGGACAAGTTCGGTATTTTACACTTAAAGCACTGTTTACAGACCGTTTCTGATGAAATAGAACGGTTAAGATTAAAATTTGGACACATGCTGCTGTCCCGAGAATTTTAGGTTTCTTTCGCTTCCCCCCCCCCACCTCCAGAATGGCTGCATATGGGCACTGGAACAATCCTTCCTAAAACGCATTAAACTTTCGTTTACAAAGACGTGAAACTCACCGAGTGGTCAGGGGTGTTCACTGATATGCTCACACAAAAATCGCTGCAAAAGATGCTTTCAAACAGGTGTTTTATCATTCGTTGAGAGCTTGAATAATAGACACTCCAGCCCAGTTGGTGGCGGAGTAATAGCGTACCTCACAGCACATCCAATACAAGTCAATGGACATCCAATACAAGTCAATGGAGTTGGACAAAAACTATGATAAAACCTGTTGGAAAGCATCTTTTGCAGCAATTTTTGTGTGAGCATATCAGTGAACACCCCTGACCACTCGGTGAGTTTCACATCTTTGTAAACGAAAGTTTAATGCGTTTTTAGGAAGGATTGTTCCAGTGCCCACATGCAGCCATTCTGGAGGTGGGGGGGAAAGCGAAAGAAACCTAAAATTCTTGGGACAGCAGCATGTGTCCAAATTTTCATCTTAACCGTTCTATTTAATCAGAAACGACCTGTAAACAGGGATTTAAGTGTAAAATACCGAACTTGTCTTTAATGTCTTAAAATGCTTGGAATTAAGTCAATTTTTATTTAGCGTCTTTTTTATTATTATTTAGGATTAGGGGCTTTTAAATAATGTTTTAGACAATGGTGGACCTTAGGGATCAAAAAGAAAGTCAATTTCTCAAACATGCCAGTGCCAATATAGCAAAGCAAAGTCTTCAAAAGTCAGAGATCCGAATACAAATATTTCTCATTAATTTCCCTCAAGACCAATATATCTGAGCTATGTTAGTCACATTCTTTTTAGAGCTCTATATAACAAAATATGTCTCATTTGAGTCTATATTTATTTCTATTAGGAGATATATTTGAGACAAAGTTGCTGAAGCACAACTGATTTCTCCAAAACGCCACCCGAGCTATGAAAAGCTACTTCTACTTCTGAAAGCTACTCCTGAAGAGTAAATTGTTGGGAAGACCTGTCTCCTGCATTCCTGACCCTGGACACACTCTCTATAGCAAACACTGCAGCCTTAAAATAGAACAAACTAAATTGTTGTGTGGAGATTCAAAGCAAATGCAATTGCACATTAAAAATGTGAAGCGCCAGGCAGCCCTCCATGAATGGAAATTATTTATTCTGAAACCATATTAAAGGTCCTTTCATTTATATGGAGGGTTATTTACAACTCACTGGCTGCTTACTGCCCCTGTAATGCCTGTGATATCCCAAATGCAGCTACTAAACGAATGCATCTTTTCAAGATCAAGCAGAGTATTTTTCTACATGAGATATGTGTGGTCTGCTGCCAAGGTTTTCTTCACTGTATCCTGCTTTAAAATCTCTCAGTGCTCATACACATTTCTATACTGTGGATGCATGTTCACAATAGGCTGTCTAGAGTAGGGGTTTTCAAAGTGTGGGGCGCCTCCCAAGGGGTAAGCTGTGTCAAAAGGGAGGCCCACTGTCTTAGAATTTGAAAATCCCTGGTCTAGAGGATGGTGGTCCACATGAAACTGTGATCTCTTATGATAATGAGAAAAAAAAAAAAGTAACACATCATTTGACACGTGTGTGTAAGAGAGAGAGACATATCTAAAGATCCAGCAATCCTCGTATATCTTTCTTCTGCTCTGCACACTCATGTAACTCTTTCACACATTTCAGTATGAGCTACATTTGTGTAAATTTGGAGAGAATTATTGAGCCCAATGAAATACGTGTGTGACAGGAAGAGGAAATGAGCAGCCATGCAAATTAATCACCTCTTATTAGCGGCTATGCTAATAATACCTACGTTCATATGACACTCAAATTAATTGATTTAATTGTATAAAAATGGATGAAGCACGGTGAAAGATTTTCATATTTGCATTCATCCACTTCAAATGCTGCTGAATATGCTTTAGAATATATCATGAATAAAATTAACACACACACACACACACACACACACACACACACACACACACACACACACACACACACACACACACACACACACACACACACACACTTTATTCACACTTGTCTGTAAACATATCTACACATTTAGCTATACACACATGTTTTCATATTGACAGAGAAAGAGACCTGAAAAACCTACAGGGACACTCTCACACCTGCGTCCAAACTGGCATCTATTAAAGGAGTTAACTGAGCTAAAAACAGGAACAGCTGCTACACACACACACACACACACACCAAACACAGACAGGTGACAGTGTGTCATAGCGGTGTATCAGTGACAAACACTCACCATGCACGTGTGTGTGTGTGTGTGTGTGTGTGTGTGTGTGTGTGTTTTTGCGACCAGCGGCGAACCATGAGAGCTGTGGCAGATGACGAATATTTAATTGAAATGAAACTCAGAAGAGACATTATGAGAATTGTACTTGTGAGGGAATAAACAGACACAATTGAGCATAGCTCAGTGCGATAACAGAGAGAGACATGCTTAATAGTGTCATGACAACATGAGAGAGAACTGCAACAATTCATTCGTAGGAAAGAAACATACTCAATGCACATAAACAAACATGAACATGACTGCCTGGCCAACACATTGCATGCATGCATTGTTACTAGTTAGCTTATTAGCTAGCTATACACGTTTAGCTATCTTTAACTAACTTGGTACACATGCAGTTCTCTACAGACTGTTGCTCTGCCAGGAAAGTAGTAGCTACCTGAAAGAGAAAACTGATCGTCGAAGAAGACAGTTTATAGCCTACTTATAGGGCCCTTTGTAGGCCATGCTTAGAATGCAACACAAACTTATTAAAAGCTGGCATCCTATAATGGCATCCTATTCTGTACTATCACTATATCTTGCCACATAACCTGCAACATGACTCTTTAAAGTACTTAAACTAAACTAAAGCCAACATATTTGCAGCTAATTGTTTTTCAGTAAACTGACATATGTTTGAGTGAAACAAGATATTCAAAGAGGCATTACTGTTGGGCAGGTTTTGTCAATTGGAAGCTGTATTGTTACATACCAGAATGGAGCTTGGTAGTTGGAGGGGAGGCATTTAAAAGTAAGAGGAATTTGTGAAAATGTCGGTTGTTTTAGTTATTATTCATTTTGATGACATCTTGGAATGATGATTGACCAGGAAATTTCGCACAATGTTGAATAGATAATATTTAGATGACAAACAAAATCTGTCATATTTATGTCCTCGTGTGTGTTTCCTGCCATAACTATAACTTTTACGATTTTCAGATCATCCAGTCTGTGGATGGTCTCTGGCACGCGTCGCCACTCTCTCTGCGTTCTGTTATCCACACTGGGGTTTGGGTGCGTTTGGATGTGCTCTCGCTCTCCGTGGCAGTGCATTGTGGGCCAATGCAGAGCCTCTAGCCCCAGGCATCCTCTGTTTCAGGTCCACGCGGCCCAGCACTCACAGATGTTCTCCGTTTGATACCGCTCTCCCCGCACTCCTGGAAGTGTGGGTGGCCAACCATCATGCCTGTTGCACCCGCCACTGCCACACTATTGGCTGTGATGGGGTGACGCACGTTGAGCAGAGGGGCGATAGGCGGATGACTTTTAATCCTGAGAGCATGAATAATCCTGGTGAAGACCCCTGAAGAGTTGAAGAAGACTGAGGAGAAGAGACAGAGGAGATCTTCCTCCAACAACTTCAAGGAGAGTGACACCATTTTGCTTTTGAATTTGCTTTTCACCATTGTGTTCATTTAAACTTCGGGAGTATTTTACTTCCTGTTATTGTTATATTACAGCATTTCTGAATGCTTTGCTGCAAGAACTGTAAAAAAGAAAAAAGAAAAAGAAAAGGTGAGCAGAATTAAACATTTTGCTGTCAAATGTTGCAAACTGCAACTATCAATTTAATAAATAAATAGGATAATTAACAGGCAGGTTGCAAGACATCCTCTTTTCCTCAGAATCCATAAAATATAACAAAGATCAATAATGCTTTGTTATTTAACATTCAACAAAGATAACTTGACATAACAGACTAAAAAATTCTAGCACACTGAACACAGAGAAATTACTATGTAATTTATTTAAAGTGCATTTTTATATTGTTCTAATTTGAAATCATGGTTTCCACTTTCCAGTTTAAACTTGTTTTGTTCAGTTCAGCTCGAAAAATCAAATAACAATCCCCATAGAAAAAAGGAAAAGAAACAATTTTGTTTCTTTAAAATTTTAAATTTGCTTGACACCATATTGTTGATGTGCAGAACAAAAACTTTACCGACTGTAGAAATGATTGTGGGTTTTATTTATTTTAAGCTAATTTATAGACAGATAGACAGTTCACTTAACAGCAACTGGTGTCACTGATAGCAATGTTTTCTGAATTCTATAGCCCTTTTAAGTCGGTCTAAAGTATCATTTTTGTCAGTGCAATCCAAATGGCTGCTTTCAGGCTATGAATGCAAATATGTACTATATTATTAAATCAAGAGACACATATTTGACTATTTTATTTAATTATCACATTTTCTCATAGTAACTAGAAAAAGGTATAGTCATGGCCCACAGCAGGGTCAATACTCTCCAATTCATTCCTCTGGCCATGATTATAACAAAATATACGGCCAGCTCTTCAAGTCCCCATTACACTGATTTTGCATTTGTAATTTGAATTTAAAGGGCCTGTGACGTAATAGCTGGAATGCTGCTGAACTGCTCTTAAATTGTTGGTCTAAATGCAGGCTGGATAAGCAGTGACAGGTTATACTCCCTCACTGGCCCATTTACAGTGTCTCATCTGATGAGAGTGAACTCGTCAACTTACTGCTGGAAACACCTCAATTTCTCTCTCTCTCTCTCTGAACTCTAATCATTCAGACATGATTAATGGAGCAGATAGATCATTCATTCCACTCTCAGGTCAACATATTACTTTTCATTTTTCCCTGGCTGAAAGAGTGAATGTGTTCACAGATCAGGCAGAAGAGCAAAGAAAACCACAGAGACAGACAGCAGTCGAGGAAGAATGGCAGAAAACAAACACAGAAAGAAACAAACAAAGAGAGAGATAGGCAGGAGTTTTAATAGAACAAAAGCAGTCAGGGGGAGCAGGAGTGTGTTAATGACAGATGAAGGGATGTGTATTAATAATGGAAAGTGGAGTGGAATAGAGTTTTACTTATTCAGGACTGCTCTCTCGCCTCTTTATCTCTCTCACACCTTCATACTAGAGGAACAAAGAGAGAACAAGTTATTCAGAACAAGATTCTTTAGATATTCTGAAGAAAATGTGACTGCTGCTTGCCGTCACGTTTTGAAAGTGAGTTGCCAGGTTCTGAGTGTTTGCCAGGCTATTGTAATGTGGTTTTTGAAGTGTTCGTGAGCTGCTTCTCTGTAGTTGATTTCTAACCCAAATCAAAAGAATCAAAAGAGCACAACACCAAGTCGCAAGTCACCACTAATATTCTGGTAGTATCTAATGCTATGTCTACATTAATCCAGATACATTTGAAAACAACGTTTTCGTTTAAAAACGCTCTCCGTCCACACTAGAGTTTTCAGGCGTTTTCCAAAAGTTTCTCATCCACACTGAAACGTCGGAAAACCCTAAATTCACCTTACTGCGCAAGCTTACACCCTCACAAAAGAGATGATACAGACGGAAAATAAATAATTAAGTTATCGCGCAATTCTTCTGGCAGGATAATTTTATTTAGCAAAATATCTCACCATTCACTGATGCATCCAGGTCACACTCAGTCACAATAGGTTTGGTCTAAAACGCAACTGATCTCATGTATTGCCGCAGGACATTAAGTGTGAGTACATTTTCTGTCATCTTTGCAGGACTGTGATATGAAGAGTGTGCAAAGTAAAATATTTCAGCAACAGTGTGAAAGTGAATAGCATATAACAGGCACAATATAGTATACAGTATAAAAATGAATATCTATTGGTACAATATGCGTCACTTGACTAAACTTACGACATCGTTTTTAAATATCTCAGTTTTGACAGTCCACACTTCAACGCAAAAACAGCGTTTTCAAATGTATCCACTTTGGAGAGCGTTTTCAAAAAGGTTTGTTTTCATTAATAAAAATGCCGTCTTAGTGGGGACGGAAGGCCATGCAAAACGGAGAGAAAAATATGCGTTTTCAAACTAAAACGTATTAGTGTGGACATGGCCCAAGTCTTCTGATTTTTTTCTCTCCACGCCAGTTAGAAAACAAGTCTGATTTCTTGAATAAGCATAGCACACATCTCCTCAATAAGTTGCATGATTTCAGGTCTCATTTGTGCACAAAACGAGACAAGTTTAATGCTTAACTCAAGTATGAGTAATTGCGTTCCTGTAGCTCAACTCATAGATTATCATGCCATGGTCATGGTTTTGATTTCCTTAATGTGATAGTAATAGTGATGCTTGACTTCTAACTAGATCTCCAGCTGCTGCAGGTATATGGAGTGAATTTAACAGTTATTAGTTTTGTGTGCAGTTTATCGTAATGTGCTCCACTGACCTGCAATGCTGTGCCAGTCTAATTTTTAACCACAGTGCGCTGGTTAATGAAACTACTGGTGCCCTAGTAATCATGTTATTCTCATAGTCTTGATTGCTGAAACAAATTGAATGCAAATGAAACTCGAATAGAGAGAAAGGGTGTTTGAAATGGAATCAGAGTCATAGAAGAGAGCCGCTCTGTGTGTGATTGATAGCAGAGAGTTTAAGCGTGTTTCTACAGAGCTGCGCTCACATGCAGCTGCCTTTGCTCATTACAGCCAAGCATAATTCACATTGTGATGTCGGCCGTATATGTCAGGGAGTCATCTCAACCCATCCACCGCCCTCTTTCTTCTGCTGCTTTCTGTCAATCCATCACAGACCCAGCCACACACACCTGCCGCCCTCCGGCAGGCCGTAGCTGCAGGCCACAACTGCCTTGCCGGTGACTGCTAGCGCACTATGAAGGAGCTTCATTTCCCTGTCAGATGTTGAGTGGGCGCTGCTGCAGCGTTTGGCATCTAGAGTCTCAGGAGGCATTGCTTGTGTGAACGTAAGCTGGATCATTGTACATAAAAGCAACGTCTGCGAACAGTGCACAAATCTCATGTTGAGTCCTCCTCTGCAGGTTCACAGCAACTATAAGAAGCAATTTGTCTCGATTGCTCCTTCCTGTTAATAAGGAAGAGACCAGCAAGCCATTTCAGACACGTTGTGGTGGTTTTGATTTAAAGGTTCAGGCAGATGTCACGATTACAGTTGTACGTTTGAAACGTTGTGCTTTTCAGTAACTAGATTAACGCCACATTTTCCTCGAAGGTGAGATGTGTTTTTGTTCCTGCACTTCCAGAAAGACCTAACTAAATTATTCCTGAATAAAAACAAGGGCTTTAACCCTGTCGGCTTAGCTCGCCTCTAGACAGAGATTCCTCCACTGAAATAAAAGAAGCACACGTTGTAGACGTCTCCAGTCTGATCGAGGGCTGAGTCTGGTCATGGTACTCATGCAGTCCTGGAAAACAGAATACACAGGCGTTACACAGGATTATTGAAGACACCACACAAAGACAATGGTGGGAGTTGATACATCGAGAGAGATATGCACGGAGTGACAGCCATGGCAGGCGCATGGAGCGCAGAGATATGAGGAATTAGTGCCGTTACAAGGCCGCAACAAAACCTATTGTCTGTGCAAACATCAACAAGAGCTCAGCACTCTCCAACTTGTGGATTTGACGGCCGAGATTGAGATGATGCGACCAAGCTCATTGTTTCCTAAATGTTATTAACCGCCGCGCCACTGATGCAAATGACAATTCCGCTGTCATAATCCACGCACTGATGGGAAACCTTACAGCAGCCTTGTGTCTTAACAACAGATTACTTCCTGAGCCCAGCTCTTCACCTCTTTCCAAAGACTGATGCCACAGGATTTCTGCTTCTTTATACATCCGTTGATGTTCATTCTCTCTCTTCCATTCTTCCATTGATCCCTCCATAGCATTCAGGATCTGCCAATGGTTCATGCCTGCAGGGGTCCACAAAACCCATTATCAGGTAGAGCACCCACCTCCATGCTCCTTAACTCAAAGATATTTGATTTTTGGAGGGCGTGCATTAGTCAGTGTGTGCGCATGTCTTTCTTTAACCTTTGATGCAGATTTTTTAAATAATAGTGATAACAATAAAAGTTTACATTTCACAATGTATAAGGTCACTTTACAGTCAAATTACAAGCAAAGTAACTTCATTCATTAAATTCAAAGTAATTAAATTATTGCACATTTATAACTCAATCATTTTACCAAATGTATTTATTATTAATTTATAATATTTATAATATTATTATTTACAAATTACATACACTGCATGTTGTAAGTAAACGGCACTACAAACTGTACTCCTGACAAGATGGCCAAGTTCAGTTTGAGTTCTGAGTTCATTTGGAATGTTCACTTATAAGCTATAATTCGTCAACCGCTCTCAGACCCCTATAACAAACCAGGTTAATCAGTAAATTACTGTGGGAATAGAGCCATTGCGGTCATTTACAACTGAAGGACTCCGGTCAAATGAATGCTCTTATACAATCAGGAAAATTTTAAGTAGTTTAATTATGAGTTTGGCAGCAAAATTACAACAAAATGACAACCAAAAGAATGCTCTCAGAATCTTGCATGCAGAAAACCACACGCAAATTAAGTGAGTACAACACAAAAAGACAACATGCACACTTGCGGCATGCTGTAGTTTTAGTTAGCTGTAAATTCCTTTATCTCTCTCTCTCTCTCTGTGTGTGTGTGCGTAGTGTTGTACATTTCACCAAGTGTGTGTATGTGGCTGGCAGCAAGGTTTTTTGTTGGATATCTGCCACCCCCAGATAAGTCACTCGACTGGGCTTTTTCAGCAGACACTGGATGGGCCACGGGGAATCGAGACAGAACATCAGAACTGAGTTGCACTGGCTTACATTCCTGTATTTTAGGAACTCTCATTCATAATGAGACAAACCAGTCACATGATTTCAATTGATTCTATATATTTTACAAAACAAATACATAATGGTTATTATGTCAAAATCACTTTTGCCATTTTCTGGCCTGTTGAACAATATAAGATCAGATTCTTTGCCTGCAAGGTGGAGTAGATGTATAAGAACGTTATAATGTTTATGCATTCATGTGGCACACTGGGTCTTACTTCCACTTTTGGCTTTGCAACCCGGGGTAGCAGTTACTTCAACCCAGCCTGAGGGGCAGCAATGCATTGTGGGAGTCAGATGCTCGGTCATAATAGTATAACTGTTTTTCATTGGAGTGGCCAATTAATGATTCCGAACTCTGCACTATTCAGAATGCCCTTTAAATTTCAATTCATTTTAATTTATTTGAATTGAGGTAGCAGACCCAAAGCAGAACTTTCATTTTAATTGAAGTAGAATCCAAAAATAACTACGAAACTAATTTCTTGTGTTGTTTTCTTATACACCGCATATGGTGATTTCCAAAAACATTGCATAATATTCAATGTTTGGAATTTGTATTAAATTTATTTGTATGGAATATCATTTCATTTCCCACAATGTTTCAATTTACCCTACATTTTGATGAGAAAAAAGTATTTATATCTGAATAGTATATATATATATATAAAAAAAAAATTTTGTAAATAATAAACGTTTGAAATCAGGCATAAATGTGCATAAATCATGGAAATAATTTATGCGATTATTTAAGTTTATTATAAGACTTTGATGCTTGCAGTTCAGTAAATCTCTTCCTCTCATTTAAATTAATTTCTAATTCAACATCTTGTGAGGCGTGGCCAATTTAAGATGAATTCTAACTTATAAACTGAAAGGGAGCCAATTCTTAATTTTTTTGTAAAAAAAAACACAATCCATTCTAAAAAGACATCTGACCTACTCAAACTCAAATGCAAATAATAAAAAGAAAAAGATACGATCTGTAAAGGTTAATGTGCACAATCAATCATATACACGTTATATTGTGTGGTTGTGTGTGTATGGATTTACTATGCATGAGCGTGTGTCCCTCATGACATCAAAAGACAGAGACAGAGATGGAGAATGTGTCGCTATGTGTGTATGTGTGTGTTTGATGGCACTTGAAGTCGGGTTCTTTCCCCGCGTCCCCATTTCCTGAGGGCTCGGACTCAGAGAGTTGTCACCTTGGAGTATTCCGGGGCCTGTGAAGCGCTCCAGTCCTCTGTGAGAATGTCACGTCCCGCCCAGGGCAGTTTTGACAAACAGAGTATATATTGATACATGATAAAGTATGCTAGAAATCACCCCACTGCTAAAGGCTACTATAGTTTTAATATCATCATTTGAATTAACAAGCATTCTGTGCAGGAATAATGAGTCTTCATTATTCAAAACATCATCCTTAGCCGCAGAGCTCTCGGGCTATTACGGCATGAGAACTTAATGAAGAGAAGATAAAGAAGGGTTGAGATAAAAGTTTCAATGGCCTCACTCAGTAACCAGAATTAAATTTTAATGCAGGGTGGGAGGTGATGGATGGGCAGACTGGAGCCGATGCCTTCTGAGGTGGAGGACATCTGATGACCACATACAGGAGCTGACATATGGATCCTGCCTATGCCAGCCTCTAGAATTGGGTTTAACGATCGAATGGCATGACCTGACAAAGTGCGAAGAGATTAATGTCTAAAAACCTTCTATGTCTACCAACTCGTGGACATCCAGATTAAGGATTGGTTGAATGAAAATTAAAAAATCTTCAAATTAAAAGTTCCTCTGCACTCCAAAAAAACTTCAGGCCTAAATTTAAGATTGATGTATTTAAATTGCATACAATTTCCATCCATTTAGAAATTTTACAGTTTTAACATAACACTTAATGTTGTGCAAATTTGTCAGTCATACTGTAGGCTGCATAAAAGAAACAGGTAAGATGTCTGTACAAAAAAAAAAAAAAAAATCTGGCATAGTTTTTTATCAACTATTTTAACCTATTTGATTTTATAAAAAAAAAAAAAGTATTTATTTTTAAATCTGTAAAATCACATATTTTACTTTGTTGCAGCACCATTCTTCACAGGTTGTCAGTAACGCTGTTTAGTTCCTGTCTCTATGAAGCCCCTCCTTCCGAAAAAAACAAAGTCTGCTTTGATTGGTCGGCTGGATTAGCGTGTTGTGATTGGTCAAGCATGTTTCGGAAATGTCACGTCCCTTACCATAACTGCCTTAGATCCGGGGTGGAAAATACTTGTCACGCTCTCCAGTCACTTCACCATCACACTACATTTCCCATAATCCCTCCTGGCTCACACCTGGACAGGTCATCCACACCTGCCATCATTCACTCTCATCAGCTCCACTTAAGCAGTCAATCTCCTCATCACAGTTGTCTTGTCTCGTTGTTGTATACATGCTTCAACTTACCAGACCCCTTACCTGTTGGACTATCTGCAGCCTGACGCTACATAAAAGCAGTTTTGTGGGGTAACATGCAAAATATTAATAATAAAAAAAAATCTGCCACTGCGTCATGTATATGAGATTTATATAGATGAAAACTCCACTCATAGTCATCTAATGTAGTCTACATCATAGTTTAATGGATATGTTCTAACAGGAAAGAGGCTTAAAAAAAATAAAATAATAATAATAATAATAATAATAATAACTCACAAAAGGAACCCAACTCACAAATCACTTGTGTGTGTATGTTTGAGTGTGTTTTCTCCCAGGGGCTTTAAACTCGAGTGTGTTTGCCTGCTGAAGCATTGTGATGCCTGCTGGAGGACATCTCTGTGAATGGAGACATCTGATGAATGAATGGGTCTGGTGACCGATCTACACTCTGCTGGCATATAGCACGTGGTCTGAGTGAGAGAGAATCAACTATATACATCTCCGACTCTAAGACAACATAGAAGCCCTCTAGCATGCAGATGCATTTCAGCACTTGAGGAAAACTATGACTTCAATGTATCCAACTGCAATCATGTGGAGTAGGCTGTTTACATGACTTTACTAGCCTCCAGGGATATAATCACAGTGTAAACTAACACAAGAGAGTCTGTGGATGGTAAAATTAAAGGAATAAGCCACAGGAGGTCGTACGTTACAGTGATTTTACCACGGTTAAGGGATGTTGTTTGGCACAACAAGAAGCAGAACCACTGCTCAATATATAAATTGTTATAATTGAATTGTTCATTGTTAATAATAAATAATTATTTTGCCAAGTGATTTACTTCATTAACTGTAGGCTGTTTACAACTTTGTGTATTAATCAAATTCATATGATCTGGAGTCACAAGTGTGCGTTTATCGGCTATAGATTAAGTGAATGACGCATCATTCCCTTTGTACATGCTTTAGTGTAGGGGGAAAACCGTAATAAGTAATTCATTCATATGGGGATTGTAATGTATATATAATACAACCCCAAATCCAGAAAAGTTACATTTTGTAAAATGCATAAAATCAAGAATCTGTGATTTGTTCATTCTCAAACTCTTTCGGAACAGTCCACAATGAGTAGGTGAATTGGTAATAAGTGAGGGTATCGTGATTGAGTGTAAAAGGAGCATCTCAGTCTTTGCGAGCAAAGATGGGTCATGGCTCATCACTTGGTGCCAAATATCATGAGAGAATTGTCAAACAATTCAAAAATCACATTTCTCAATGCAAGATTGCAAATAATTTAGGTATTTTACCATCTACCATTCATAATATTTTGAAAAGATTTAGGGAATCCAGAGAAATCTCAGGCTGTGTAAGGCAAGGCAGGAAACTTCTGTTAAATGTGCGTGACCTTTGAGCCCTCCGACGGCATTGTACGAGAAAACATCATGCTACTGTGTTAAAAAATAGCTACATGTGCCACGTAGTACTTTGAAAAACCATTGTCACTTTACACAGTCTGCTGCTACATCAAGGAATGCCACTTGAATCTCTGTTATGCAATGAGAAAGCTATACATCAGTTCTGAACAGAGATGCCACAGAGTTCTATGGCCCAAGCTCATCTCAGATGATCCAACACACAGTGGAAATCTGTTCTGCGATCAGATAAGTCCACATCTAGGTGTGTTTTGGGGGAAACGGACATTGAATTCTCAGTCCCAAAGACAAAAGAGACCATCCAGACTTTCATCACTGACAGGTACAAAAGCAAACATCTGTCATGGTATCTGTCAATGCCAGGCCTCATTCAGCATGTGCTACAACAGAGTGGTTTTGTAGACACTACACCATGCAGTCCAGATCTGTATCCTACTGAAAATGTAAGGCCCATCATGAAAAGGAGAATCAGACAATGACGACAATGGACTGTTGAGCAGCTGTCTTGTATCAGGCGATATTGGGTAAAAGTTCCACTTGCAAAACTGCAACAATTAGTATCCTCAATTCCTAAATTTTTTAAAAATGTGATAAAAAGAAAAGGTGTTGTAACTCACTTGTAAACATGCCTCTGTCCAAAGTTTTTTGAAGTGTGTTGCAGACATCAAAATAAAAATGTGTCAATATTTACAAAATACAATTAAGTTAAATAAAATTGAAAGAAAATGAACAAATCATTGATTTTCTTGCATTTTTCAATTGGGGTTGTACAATATATTTAGTGTGGTTTTTATCTTCAAATAAAATAATAATTCAAATCTATAACTTTTGTTTACCAGACAGTTGAAGACAGAAAAACTATGAGAAGGCTGCAGTGAATACAAACAATTCAGCAAGATGATAAGAAACACGTGCATCTGCATCAGAATTTACAAGTAAGTAAAAAAAGTAATAATTAATTTCCCTGACAGTATATGAAGCATCACTTTACAAGTGTATGACAATGAAAATATAATTATCTGCAATTTTTTTTTTTTCGTGTTCCAAGGCCATTCTCTGACACTTATTTTCTGGCAGTATCCTTTTCACTATGGATGTATGTATTTAAAATCAGCAAAGTAAAGTTTGATGTAGACATGATGTAGATTTTACAGGTGTCTCTTATATTAGATGAATTGCTGACAGGCACTTTTTTTTCTATGGGCCTAATTATAGTAACTACTGTAAGTAGTAACTATGATAAACACAATTTGTTTCCCCCCCTCACTAGGCATGCTGCTTTCTTGATTATCTGTAAAGACTTGGTGGTGCTAGCTGGAAGGTCAGCTAGTAAAGGTTGCAGTAGTCCAGTTTTGAGATGAAAAGAGTCTGAACCTGGAGCTGCACAGCACAAGATACTGTAGGTAAGATCTAATTTTTTAATGTTATAGAGCATGAATCTGCATTGCCAGGCCATTTGGAAATTTGCTGTCAAGATGTGCTAGTTTTTCAATGGTTTGCAGTAGAGTATTTCACATTTACTTCTGAACAATCCAATCTTATGGCATGCATGCATACAGAACATTACTATTCAGAATTATTCATGTGATTTTACTTAAGTGATTTTTTTTTCTGGTCTTGTAAGTAACGTTGGTATAATAAATGAGATGTTTGTTGACAGAAGAAAGCATCAGCGGTCTCAGGTTTTTACGAGTGCCTCCCTGTAGTTCAGGTAATCGGCCCAGTAAAGCCACCACGTCTGTGTTTGCTTTAGAAAATGACTTACACCTTGTCACCATACATCAAGCCTCCATACATGTGCTGCTAATGTGCATTTCAGTATATAAAATGCTTATGTTGGGCTGTATAATCTTTTTAAAATAACCAATTAATGCCTCTACGAGGACAATAAAGTTGGACATCAAACTCAGGTGCTCTATGGAAAAAGTAAATATCATTTGAGTGTGTTTAGCTCAGTGGTTTTACAGCTCTAAGCAGAGTGCATTTCACACTTCAAAGAGTGAGTTTGGTTTTCTCCACTCCCATAAAGGATCTCCCTTCATAACACCAGTCTATTTATGATGGTCATATAACCATAATTAAACAGAGACATGTGTTTCCTAGCATTACTTGGAACAGTGATAATATGCAGACAGGAAAGGTTCTCTCTTAGGATCTCTCTCACCCTCAGCCCTTTTTAAAAGTTATTTTTCAGAGAGAGGATAATTTTTTTTTTTTTTTACATCACTAAACAGAACATGGAAAAATTTGGTATTTCTAGAGTTGATAGAATATCATTTGGATGTGTCACAATTTGGATGCCTTGGTGATTGTTTTATACTTTCCAAATTATGAAGTATAACAAAGAATAAAATTAACATAAACCATTTCAACCATTATTTTTTTTAAATAATTTGTTTTAAAACATATTAGGAAAATGATGACTGCCCCTTAGTATCATACCAAGGAGACAATAGCGTTGGTAAAGGGAGAGAGAGAGAGAGAGAGAGAGAGAGAGAGAGAGAGAGAGAGAGAGAGAGAGAGAGAGAGAGAGAGAGAGAGAATATTCACCTTGAGGCATGTATGTCCAAAGTTTGAGACTGCAAGACAAACTATGTTTTTGAGTTTTGAAAAGTTTGTTTGAAGGGAGTTTAATACATTTCTAAATGTTCTAATAGTGGAAGAAACACCAATTTATGATGTTTTTTGAAGTCCAAACATGTACTCAGTAACGAGTTTGTTGAGTTATTACAGGTCAAATTCAGCATATGGTAGCTAGCACACAAGAAAATATATCATGTATTGGCAAAATGTAATCTAAAGGAATTTACAACATCATGAACGCCAACTTAACTGATTACTTCAACCTCTATAATTTGCCCCATTGCATCATTTCAGTGGGATTTATAGTCATGGTCCACACGACTGGAGAGTGCCGCCCACTTCTGAATCCAAACAACCTCGCTGCAAACATTCACAAGCCCCAACCAGACGAAACTATAAAACAGCTCACTAATCATTTCAATCCATGACAGGACTGCAAACCTGACATAACCTGATTCTATTTCTTTATTGCATTCTTTCTTAAACACAAATATTGTTTCCAACCTGACCAACCTGTGACACTGATTTTTAAGTTGAACGACGTCCTACAACAGTTGGGGCCAGTCAAATTTTTTACCTTTTCAAGGTCAGTTCTTTTCAAACTCTTAAGAGAGATTTCCTCACTTCTGAAAAGCAATGACAAGCTGTTATTGAGGCTCTGGTACAATGAAGGGCTGATTTGGTTAGATTTGGAATCAGTTGACACCCACAGGCTTCTGTACAGGTATTTGATTTATGAAGAGAAGGAGTGCCTGGCATAGAGCATCGTCTCCAGAGAGAATCTTTCCTCTGATTTCCCTTGAAATCATAAACAGCTGTTGTTTAACTAAATCGGATCAGAGTCACACGGCTTCAGGCCAGAACAGGAGCCAAAGCAGTCCTGCAGTCTGTCATCTGACAATATTTTGAACTTTCACTGTCCTTCTCTCTCTTCTGCAGTTTAACGTTTACTATGGTCCAAGACATGTTACCTGGGAATGAAACGATGAATCGGGAAATATTTTAAAAGACTGATATTTGTTATCTTGCATGGTAAAATACTACCAAAAGTGTCCATACAGTAAGTCTCTTAATTTAATATTTCGCTCAACAATTGACTTTTCATTTTTGAAACTTCAAATATTATATATTTCTCAGTAGCAAGGTAGTTCCTGTTTTGAAATCACGTGGCATTTATCTAAATATTTATTTTAGCAATCAGGTTTCAATCTAGAATTCTATTATTTCTTTCATAAACAAATCACAATTATTTAAGAAAAAAAAGCAGCTTCAATATAGCAAATTGCTTTTGCAGTGTACAATATTTACAATTTTAAATGTAACTTCAGTGCTAACAATAATTCAGTAATTCTTTTTGTACCAGTATTATCTTTCAGCTGTTTTTATTACTAGCGATATCTGCTTCACAGATTAATGAACTGGAGTTGGTTAATTTAAAAGAATAAGTAAAAGTACTTCTATCATGACAACTCTCGGAGTGATTGGCATGGTAATGGGAATGACAATGTTGTATGTTTGGTCTTGGTGGAATAGATCTGCTACGCTGCTGTGTGCAAGTAAGACATGCAATATAGCATACATGAATTACCCATAGCAGATCTATACAGGTGGAGCTGGGGAAGGTGGAGGGTTTCTGAAAGCGCACTGCACTGCTAAGGCGTATGCTACCTAAGTATTTGAAGGTTAGGCAGCGAGCTCATTGGCTACTGATATGGCAGTAACCAATTAGCTGCGCCCTATAGATACGATGTGATTATGAACAGGTGAGTAAAATGACCTATTAGTCTGCACCATCTAGAGTTTCATTCACATTTATAAACTTGTATTCATGCAGCTTTGTACTTTATAGTGTAACTAGCTACTTTAGACCAGATTTCAAGTAGCTATTTATTCTGTATAAAGTATCTTAGTTGGCTACTTTTTAGTAACTTAGCCAACTAGATTCATTCTTCTTGCATTCTCTAAACTCTTTATATACTGCTTTAGATAGAAATGCAGAAGAACCAGACCTCAAAAAGCCAGGGCCATTCTAGCCTTCAGATGATTATTTACTGCCCTGAGAAGAACCATATACACTTGAGTATGGTCCAAATCAATAAAAGTTGCCACAAGTTTAACTTCAGATTAATGTTGTGTTTCAATGAACACAATTGGACTATGTGAATGAAGACCAACGAGTACCAAAAGTTCTTGCTGACAGAAGTGACCCATTGCTAATTATTTTTTCCACTCAAATACCTTTTTTTTTCACAGATTATTTCACTTTTACAACCCAGGCTTTCATCTGGCCTGTACGAGTTTGTCACACAACGGTTGTCAGTGTATATTTATATAACTATACACCGTTTTTCTTCAATAATGGGGTTCTTCAAACTATTTGCTTTAAGAGGGTCTTCTCTTTTTCAGAAAAAAAAAAAAAAAAAAAAAATTGGTTGCCTTTTTTTTCCTCCTGGATTTGCTTCCTTGGATTTTCTTCCCAATTCCATACAATTTTAAGCTTTTCTTTTTCATCCCATGTTTTATAGGCAACCTCAATCCAGCAAATTAGATTCGTGAAGGTTTAACAAATTAATCTTGTTTCATTTAGTTTAGGACACTATAGTTCAGGTGTTTGTAATACTTAATCTGCGTTTCAGAAAAAAAAAAAAAAAAAAAAATTAGGGTATGTTTACACGACAAAGATGTACTAAAAATGGGAACGTTTTTCCTTTGCTTTTTTTTCGCGTGCAGACCACAACATTGTCAAAACTAACGACTAAAAACGCTGTATTATGCATGCCAGGCCAGTAGTTGGCGATGCCACTTTGTAAAGAAACATTATGTGCCTACAGACTGAACACGTAATATGCTTGTGCATGACGTCACCATTTTCACAAATTTGCGTTTTCGTTGTTTACATGGAGATGATAACGGTATCATTTTCAAAAACTTGCACTTTAAAACACAATTTCGGAAGCTTGTGATTTCAGGCCGCCAAAACACTGTTGTCGTGTAAATGAACAGACAAAAACATAAAAAAAAGGTTTTGTTGAAAATTGTTTTCAACTGTGTATGTAAACGGCCCTTAAACTATGATTAACTGTTCTAGATTAATACCTACTCCTGGATTAATTTAAACCCTGTCTGGGAAACACCTGTTTATGTCTATATGTTTTTAGTTTCTAAAGTACCTTTTTAATAGTAATCAGTTATTACACGTATGTGGTCTACCATTGTGTTAACTGTGGACATTTCTGCACCACTGTTTACAAACAGGATTCCTGAATGCTCCCATTGTATTCCATTAGTTCTAAAAACAGATAGTCCTACCCCAAACCAATTGGTGGACATGTTGGGCTGCTCAAACAAACGGAAAACGCAGTCTTTTGCAGTGTATTATGCAGTAGTTAAATTGATCCCTTCTCAGTGAGAGTAAATGACAGCACGTCAGTCCTCTGGTCTGGCCTTCAGCGTCAGCACAGCCTGAACTTTAAATATCAAACACAGCCCCATTTACTGCAACTGTCTGTTACTGTCTGACAAGGACCACAGACTCAAGTACAGATCTACAGGGCTGAGTCTGAACGCATGAATGCACAGGGATGAACATGGGGAACTAGGTGTTTTCTTTTGAGCGAGTGTGTGATGTAAGAATCCTGTGAGTTGTGTAATATATGTATGTATGAATCAGAGTTTCCTCTTCACAAACACATCCTTAAAACTTACAATACAGAAAAATATTCATTTTCTTTTTATATAATTTCAGAAAATAGCTACTATGAATAATGGAGTACAGATAGTGTACACTGTGAATTTTTTTTCTGTCCTTGACAATTGTTACTTGCCAAATTCTACAACAGAACACACATGAGATCTAGAAAAATGCCAAGGCAGACTGTGAAATCAACAGCCTTTTATTTCATACTGCACAATATAGACGTTATACAATACTTTTGTCACAACTGGCGACTTTGACCGGACGATCAGTTGTATCTCGATCTGACATTCTCAATGATACACAAAATTGATACTGCAAAAGTGGTACTGCAAAACCCAAACAAGCTCTTGTGCCATTATTGGAATGAAAGAAGGAATTTGTTGATTTATTTTTCACAGATGATAATTAAGTTTACATGAAAAGTTGCATTTCATATAGACTAGCAAGTAACATTATTAACTGAACACTCTTTCTTAACTTAGTCAGTGAAGGTCAGATAAGAAGTTTTCGTATCTGGAGAATTACGATTAAAAAAAAAAAAAAATGTATGGAATATTGCAGTATTTAGTTTAATAATTTATCTGTGCACATTATTATTTTTTAATTTTTTTTAATTCATGTGCCCTCATAATCTTTAAATAAAATAACTTCCCCTCCCACTTCCAGTGACATCTCTTCTCTGATGAAATGTTTTTTTGGCGCGAGGGCAGGACAAACTGTCAACGATCCAATCAATACCTAAAATCAAGTCTTGCCCTACATTTTTTTTCTTGTTCGAAAAGCTGTTTAATTTGGATATATGTCACCATAGATAAAAACTAAATAGAAAAATATAGGTATATAGATAGAAAAATGTGGGACACACTAAAAGTAGGTTCTTGCATGTGTGTCTATTCATAGGTACAGAGCAAAAACAGACTGCATTTTAATAATCATCTCTTTAGAAAGTGTCAGGCTTAAAGTAAAACAAATACAAATAGGATTTTATTTGTGTCTCAAGACCAAAATTTCAGTTATAAAATTGACCACAGTGCAACAGGCCAACCTCTTTTCCAAGTGTGTGGTCATGGAGGTGATTGGCACTGTTGAAGAAGAGATAAAGGCATTTCTAGATAGATGTGTCATGACACCATCAGCACTGGGTGGATGTTTTTGGCATTGATAGTTGGCTGTTGTTATACACTTCGCTTAATTGCTTCTCTATGATAAAAGTTCTTTAGCAGAGTGACAGTTGTGTGTTCATGTTTCAGCAGATCCCGGTCAGTTACAGCCACACTATGAGACACAATAGAAGCAACTGAACTGAAATTACACATTTGACATTTTCAACAACAGACTGTCAAACACCCTCAAATGTCAATATGTGGCAGTGCAGGGGTGAAGTTTATATAGAGATAGTACTTACTGTTTGCATACCTTATATGAACATAAACAGTGAACACCCTTTTTTTTTTCTTCCTAGAATTGTATTTTCCATTCATTTTCTCCACAGAGAATAATAAAGAGTTAAATAATAGAGTTTGTCAATAATATTAAAAGTATGGCTATATTATATTGTTCCATTCACCTTATTCAAGTGTTAGTGAACTTAGTGTATTCATATAGAAACATATTAGATCAATAGAGAATGAAGAAGGCAAATAGGCACAGCATCCCAAATTAACAAATGCTAGGTACATTGCGAAACCTTCAGTGCTACTCAAAAACAGTATTCATTTATTTTATGACATTACTGAATAAAATGTTCGTTTATGACGTTTTTTTTGTTTGTTTTTTTGTCAATGACAATGAAGACAATAAAAAAAAATATGAATCTTGATAATTACACGAAAAAAAAAAAATTTTAAAAAAGATGTATTTTAGAGGCTGTGGACAAATGCTTCCCTGTGCAGTTATGTAACGACATTCAAGATAAATTAGTTTTTAAAACGAAATACAATGTAATTTAATTTAATTAACCTATCCAGCACGTGTATAACTTATAATAACATAAATAATGAATAATAATATATTCCGTAACTAACATGAAGTGCTTTTCCAAATATATTCACAGTAACAACAACATAAATCTAAAAATGCATTTTATTTTCTCAGATCTGGACAAGGGAAAGAAGAGAAGAGAAGAGTGCCAAGTTTTGTTATCACATTGATTTTTGTCCATAAACTATGCTGTGCAGAGCTGACAAAAAAACAAAACAAAAAAAACAATTCAAACACTGCCTGGAAAACCGAGAAACATACAATATCTGTTACAATATCTGCGCGTGTGAAAGAGACTAGCACTGATTCACAAATCTCTGTTACAGATGGGAATTGGCCATCAAACACAGAAACATTCATTTCCCTTTTTTTGGGGGGGGGGGGGGGGGGTGATAGGGGCGGAAGACATTAGAGCCAAGCGCACTGTTCATTAGCAGATGAGAGTGGCGGCAGGTATGTTGTCCCATTAATTAAAATAATCACATTATAGGTGCTGGAATAATTTATTAACTCAGATTTAGTTAAGGCTTAATTTTATATGTCACTGTTGGTCAGGAGGACAGAAGAAATGAAGAGAGGAACGACAATGAGGATATTATGCTACAGAATTGAAATTGTCAATTTGTGTTGGGCCACTCCGCTGGGGACAGCTTTCCCTCTTTCTGCAGATCTATCATTTCATGAAAAAGAAAAGAGGCAAACGAATGGGGGAGGGAAATCAGTCGCCTACTATTTTTAACTGCCCCATAAATCTGTTTTTAAATTCCCTTCCATTTAAAATACCCTGGTGAAGCTTGCCTTCATACAGCCTGTTAAGTACCACAATCCATGCATGGCGCTACATTTATCCTAACAGTGTAATTGGTCCAGCTCCCTCGGCTGGTGGCTCAGTTACCGGTCCTCCCCCAGGCCTGCAACCGGGAGAAATCCCAAATCACCCAAGGATCCCACGCACAAAGACCCGGCAGAGAGAGACAGGGAGAGAGAAAGACAGGTACCCCCTCTGCAAATATCTGCTCCAGTGTTTCTCACCATTTTTGTCTTCTATATTACCACAGGGCTGGCAACAATGCTCTGGCATCCCTTCATCAACACCGGTGGAAATGACGAATTTAATATGAATGTAATATCAATGAGATGCTTAACAAAAGTCATTGTGTACGCTGACATGCAATTAGTGCACGCCACCATTTGTAGAAATGTCAAAGGGAAAGGTGCAATTTCATAACCAATAGCATCGGCAAAAATAAGAACACGAAAACCCATGCACAATTGGTCAAAACACAAATGCAATTGGTGGAGCTACTGTAATTTCTGTGCGAGTCTGTTCAGAATGCTCAAACAAACTGAATGAAGAAATGAATGAATAAATAATCTGATTAAATACTAAACTATTTTTTTTTTTGTAAAATTGTTTTATTTAACCTACTGTTTTGTAGGTTTAACTAACCTGTTTAAGTACCCCTTAGGGGATGTGTTTACATGTTTGGGAATCACCAAGCTACTCCATGCTGGCTAATAGTTCCACTAGAGGGAAGTGTGTTTGTGTATGTGTGTTTGAGATATGGGCTGGTTCTACAGTCAACAGATGAAAAGCATCACACATACACACACACTGAAACACCCTGAGCACATTTGCTGTGTGGCACCATGCACGCTACAATTACGTGCGGGAGGACAAAAGCCTGAGAGAGGGGCGGCAGAAGGCCGACTGGCAGCGAGTTTCACCTGCAGCTAAACTCAGAGGAGGGGCCGGAGAGGGTGAACGGCGCATAATCAAGCCCAGCACTAATTTAGAGACTCCAGCTGCTCCTGCCAGAGGGGTCTAGGAACACCTACCACTAACCCCAGACGCTCTTGCTCGCTCTCTTTTCCTGTTAATCATCCAAATGACCTCCTCCTCTCTGTGCTTAATGCATGCCAAAACAAAGAGGGGCAGTGTCAAACACTTTCAAATGTCAATATGTTTGGCGTGGCACTGCAGGGGCGGGGCTTGTATATAGGTTGTGCTACCTGCTTTCACACCTTGGCTGCATTAAGTCTTTTTTTATGCCTTTCTATCCGGAACTTCCCTCCATCTCCTTCATTCAGATATACGTCATTGCTTACGTTGCACGAGTGCCCACTACTGCCGGAACTCTTGGGTTTAATGGAAAGTCCTTGATCACTTGTGGGTAATTTAAATGCGAGCACTGCGAGTTGATGTTCTGACGTCACAAAAGTGTTGCATTGTGGTCCATGGATCTGCCTGAAGTGTTACATGTTAGTAGACTCACTCCCTTACTGTCTGTCCAAATAAACTTCCCTCATCCACTTAAAATTGATTGCACTTCAAAATGGTGCCGTGGATTCTCATACCGGCAGAGGTGTGAAAGTTTCTTCGAGTGAGAACAATAGAACATGAATTGAGCAGTTCTCCTAATGATCTTAGGAGATGTTTAGTAAAATTTATAGTTTTAGAGATATCATCCTCAGATCTGAAATAAAGCATGACCACACTTGTGGCTTCAGTTTAATAGTGGTTATAAGTTGTTATACTACATTCACATAATATTTTTGAACATTTAAAATGTATATTCTTAATATTATTATTATTATTTATTTTTTTATGTTTGAGCTTATCTCCATATTAATAACAGTCTGAGTAATTGTAACTGTAAACTCACAAGTGTTGGCTTTCTAAATATACTGTATATTGGTTATGTGTCTTTTCAGAATGCCTTATGAGCAGCAACCTTTTTTATTTTGGGTATGTCATTTATGCCCCACTTTCCAAAAAGGGGGGTGTGGGGTAAGGGGATAAGTATATCAAACTTTATCTGCATATAAATAGTATACATACAGTGTCCTCATAAAAATGTAAACTATATCGTCCAGCTATTATCGTTCAGATCGAATCTGCTAAATGCTACCAACAAGGCATGAAAATATTAAGATATTATAAACAATAACATCATGATTTATTGATTTATGATTTATATCATGAAGATGCTTTGAACCAATATTGTGAAAAGCACTAGAAAATTTAATTTGACTCGACTTGACTGGAATTCATTTAGTGAAAAGATGTTATAGAGCAGGGATGGGTAAACTTGGTCCCGGAGGGCCACTGTCCTGCAGAGTTTAGCTCCAATTCTAATCAAACACACCTGAACAAGCTATTCAATGTCTTTAGGATTACTAGAAGGCTATAGGCAGGTGAGGTCCCTTTTGAGGGAACTCGAATTGCGTCGAATGACACTTTGGGGGAACGCCCCTCAGTGTAGCGCCTCTAAAGCATGAATGAAACTAAGCCAATCTTGATTGGTGTTGTGTCATGACGTAACGTGTGACGGCATACACGGAAGCTACAAAGGGACGCCGGCACACAACAGCGTCAGCTTTCTGTTCTACAGCAAGCGCTCTCTGTCGTGTGTGTCTTATTTGGTGTTGTTTGTCAGTACACGATCACTCATTAAACAAAGAAATGGCGAGTCATGCAAATGCAAGTTACAGGCGGTGTGTGCATCCCTGCCCTCGTTACATCATGGGTGGGGACACACCAAACGTGCGTGAATTGTTTGGGAGTACAGCACGCACGGGCAGCTCTCGAGGGGGCTGCTTGCATGGATTGTGAATCATTACCAATCTGAGTGCTGCGCTCCAGCCTGGCTATTTTCAATGATGATGGCCAGGCTCGCGAGCCCCGTGGTGTGGGACCGCGACACTCTTCATGGGGCTCGCAAATGGATCAGACAGGGGATCCTGAGACTGCTGAGGCACGTTCTCAGGATTCCTCTGCCAGTTCTGACGTTCTCTCTCCTCGTGCGGAAGGCCACCCAGCGGCTTCTTCCGCACGAGTGGAGAACCCAATGCTTGAGCTGTCTGCTTCCGAGGAAGTGGATGTGCTCAGCATCGAAGGCAGGGATTTTGGAGATGACTCACCACTCCATGTCCCTGCATATTAGGAGCTGGGTGAGGTTGTCTCTCGTGCCGTGGCCCATTTAAATCTCAGTTGGCCATGTTAGAGACAGGAAGCACTCACTAAAAGTTAGTCAAAACAAGTTGTGTAAATGAGAGAAGGGTTATGGGATGATGCCTCGGGTGGAAGAGTCTCTTGCCACCTATCTGTCCATCTGTCTTGCCATCACCTGCAGAGATACATCTTCCTTAGTGGGCAGGGCTTATATGGGCTGGTGCCAGTTTGCACACAATGGCAGTACTGCAGGCGTACCAGGCCGACCTTCTTAAAGACACTGATGAGGGCGAGGGTCCAACTCCCGAAGATATTGCGGAGTTGTGGAAGGCTGCAGACTTGTCTCTCTAAGTCACCAAAGAAACAGCCCGTGCTATCGGTCGTTCTATGGCGGCTATGGTGGTCTCGGAGAGACATCTATGGCTAAATCTATAGGGGCATCAAGGAGAAAGACAGGGCTTTCCTCCTTGATGCCCCGATTTAGCCTTCAGGCCTGTTCGGTGACGCCGTAAACAGTCGTCGACAGGTTTCAGGAGGCGAGGAAACAGTCTGCAGCCTTCAAACAATATCTCCCTCGCCGCTCTAAGTCGAAGAAGTCTGCCCACAGTCTGTCCACCAGCTCCTCCGCCTATAGACAGGCACAAAAAGAAAGCGTCGCTTCTAGAGCCCCCCCTCAAGGAGCTTGGGGGCATAGACAGCGCTCTCAGCCGAAGCCTCAGCAGAAGCAGGGCGACGAAGAAGAAGGCTTCAACAAAGAGATTCTAGCCAACCTATTGTCACCTGCACCTCATGTAACATGTATAGCATGGCCTTTCTCTGTCAGCACAGGATTTACATGTGATAAATGCAGGGAGATAGTAAAGCTGACGGGGAAGATTTCAGAACTAGAGACACGCATCCAAACTAATCGAGGTTAATTGTAAGAGTGCAAGGACTTTAGATACTATTTTGGATGCGACTAGCTTAGTGAACTCTGTACACTGTTCGGTTCCGGCTGAAGAAGAGCCCTCGCAGCAGGGCAATTGGGTGTCGGTGAGACGCTCTAGTCGCGGGACAAAACACTGCTCTTCCGTTCCGATTACAACATCAAACAGATTCTCCCCTCTCAGTGAAACACCCACTGAGAATCCTGTTGATTGTGCCCTAGTTATTGGCGATTCTATTACACGGAACGTGAAAATAGAGACACCAGCCACCATAGTCACATGTTTGCCGGGAGCCAGAGCGCCTGACATCAGAGCAAATTTAAAAGTGCTGGCTAATGCTAATCGTAAATTCTCTAAAATTATTATTCACGTCGGCACTGATGATGTTAGGCTCCGCCAGTCGGAGATCACCAAAATTAACGATGTACGATGTCAGGCAATGTAATTTGCTCCTGCCCCCTTCCTGTTCGCAGGAGTGATGAGATAGTTAGTAGACTGTCCTCACTCAATGGCTGGCTGTCTGACTGGTGTCCGCGTAATAATATAGAATTCATAGACAATTGGACAAGTTTTTGGGGCAGACCTGACCTGTTGAAAAGAGATGGTATTCATCCCTCCTGGGATGGTGCTGCTCTTCTCTCTAGTAATATGGCACATACAGTAGTCTTAGAGCTCAAACATGACAATCTGGGGCTCAGGTCAGGAAGCAGACAGACTGGCTAAACCGACCGTCTGCTAGCTGTCTCACGTCACCAAGGTCAGATAAATCCCATCACATAGAGTCTCTTTCACCTAGATATCATCATATAGAGACTGTGTCTGTTCCCCGAACTAGGAAATACAAAAAACTCCTAAACCCATTCAAGGGTAACATTTTTATTGATGTTCAAAAAATAAAAAACAGATATAATACGGATGAACAAATGATAAAGCTTGGGTTGCTGAACATTCGATCCCTTACTTCAAAAGCAGTCATTGTTAAAGATATGATTACTGACTATAATCTCGACGTGCTGTGTTTGACAGAAACCTGGCTAAAACCAGACAATTATATTACTTTAAATGAGTCCACCCCGCAAGATTACTGTTATAAACATGAACCTCGTCTGAAAGGCAAAGGGGGAGGTGTTGCTGTAATTTATAGTAATATCTTCAGAATTACTGAGAAGTCTTTTTTTAAATATAATTATTTTGAAGTGTTGTTGCTAAATGTAACACTATCTAGTGTAAATGATAAATCACCTTTAACATTTGAGCTGGCTACTGTATACAGGCCACCAGGGCACCATAAAGATTTTATCAAAGAATTTGCTGATTTTCTATCAGAGTTAGTACTGGCTGCAGATAAAGTACTAATTGTTGGTGATTTTAATATACATGTAGATAACGAAAAAGATGCATTGGGATTGGCATTTAAAGACATTCTGAACTCTATTGGAGTTAGACAACACGTGTCAGGACCTACTCATTGTCGTAATCACACTCTAGATCTAATATTATCACATGGAATAGATGTTGATGCCGTTGAAATTCTGGAGCAGAGCGATGACATCTCAGATCATTATCTAGTCTCATGTAAACTTAATTTAGCCAAGGCTGCAAAGTTGACTCCATGTTACAAATATGTTAGACCTATCACTTCTGCCACTAAAGATTGCTTTATTAATAATATTACTGATCAGTTTCATCATCTCAGCATACCAGATAGCTTAGAAGAACTATAGGTATTTCGCATTTCATGGAAAGAGAGCTCGATTGCATATAGAGAGGCTTTAAAAGCTGCTAGATCTGCTTATTTTTCAAACCTATTAGAAGAAAATAAACAAAACCCTAGATGTTTATTTGAAATAGTGGCTAAACTAACGAAAAATAAATCCTCAACCCCAGACGTTTCTAAACAACACAGCAGTAATGACTTTATGAACTTCTTTACTGATAATATAAGGGAGAAAATTATAACTATGCAACCGTCTACTACAGTATCGCATCAGGCAGTGCATTGTAGTCTCCTTGAAGAAAAATTTGATTCATTCGTTGCTACTGTATAGCAGTATAGCATTCGTTGCTACCCTATCTATGTGGAAGAAAACTTGGTTTCTGTCCCAAGGTCCCGTGTTGGGAGTGTCATGTCACCGGAAAGCCATTTCAACAGAAGCCTCCCTCACGGGCTGGCGCGCAGTCATGGACGGCCGCTTTATGAGAGGCCTATGGCAGGACCATCATTCTTCCTGGCACATAAATTGCCTGGAAATGTTGGCAGTGTTCCAAGCTCTGAGGAGCTTCCTGTCAGACCTCATAGGTCATCATATCCTTGTGAGATCAGACAATATGTCAGTGGTGGCCTATATAAATCATCAAGGGGGTCTGAGGTATCGCCCTCTATGCAGACTGGCGCATCAGATCCTCCTGTGGTCCCAGGGGAGACATACAACATACATTCCAGGGGATCAAAATCAGGGAGCAGACATTCTGTCGAGGCAGGGGCTGAGGCCCGGGGAATGGAGACTCAACCCCGAGGTGGTGGAGTCAATATGTCAGAGGTTCGGCCCAGTGGAAGTGTATCTGTTCGCGTCTCGGGAGACGACACGCTGTCCACTGTGGTTCTCCCTCACGCATCCAGCCCCGCCATGGTGCATACGTGGCCGAGGCTGCATCTGTATGCATTTCCCCCGATCGCTCTGCTCCCGGAAGTTCTAGAGAGGGTGCGTCGCAACGGGATCAGTCTACTGTTAGTAGCCCCGTTGTGGCCGGCCCGAGTATGGTTCTCAGACATAATATTGTTCCTGGAAGGCCCTCCATGGGAGATTCCCATCAGGAGGGACCTGCTGACACAGGCAGAGGGCTCAATATTTCACCCTTGGCCGGAACTATGGAAACTGTGGGTCTGGCCCCTGAGGGGGCACAGTACCGAGAGGCTGGCCTGTCAGCAGGAGTAGTAGAGACCATACTCAGCTCTAGAGCTCCCTCCACGAGGAAATTGTACGGCCTAAAATGGAATGTTTTCACCATATGGTGTAGAGAGCATGAGGTGGACCCAGTTAACTGCCCAGTGGCTTCAGTGCTGGAGTTCCTCCAAGATCGCTTCTCGGCTGGTCTTACCCCGTCCACACCCAAGGTGTGCATGACTGCCATTGCAGCTTTCCACGCTCCTCTGGGTGATGGGCCTCTGGGTAGACATCAGTTGGTCGTACGTTTCCCCCGTGGGGCTTGGAGAATGAGGCCTGTGGCTCGTACCAGAGTTCCCACATGGGACCTGGCAGTGTTTCTCGAAGGGCTGGTCGAGGCCCCCTTCGAACCTCTGTAGTCGGCTGAGGCCAAGAACCTTTCTCTAAAGGAAGCTTTTTTGTTGGTCATTACTTCTCTGAGGAGAGTAGGAGATCTTCAGGTGCTCTCGATATCCCAGGGCTTAAAAAAAATTAAAGCTATCCTGCATTCATATGTGCCAAAGGTGCCATCTAATGTGGCATGGCCTACGGTTCTGCAGGCTTTTCATCCTCCACCTCACATGACGGCGGATGAAGAGAGACTTAATTTGCTCTGCCCTGTCAGAGCTCTCAAAATATATATTTAGAGGTCCTCTTCATGGCGGAAGTCAGACCAGTTGCTAGTGTGTTTCGGGTCATCCAAGAAGGGGCTTCCCGCATCCAAGCAGACCATTAGCAACTGGATTGTTCAGGATATCTCTATGGCCTATCTCTATCAGGTGCACAGTTTGCCTTCACCTTTGGCTGTGAGGGCTTATTCAACCAGAGGCATGGCATCCTCTAGAGCAGTGGTTCTCAACTCCAGTCCTCGGGACCCGCTGCTCTGCACATTTTGTATGTCTCTCTTATCTGACACACTCAAATCAGTTCATGGAGTCTCTCCTGACGAGCTGATGATCTGGTTCAGGTGTGTTAAATAAGTGAGACATACAAAATGTGCAGAGCAGCGGTTCCCGAGGACTGGAGTTGAGAACCACTGCTCTAGAGCCCCCCTTTCAGGGAACCCGATCCAAGAAGTGTGCGATGCAACAGGATGGGCCACCCCTCATACTTTCATCAGATTTTATAGCCTGGACATTCCATCTACTCCTGGAAACCTTGTGCTTTCGTCCTAAGTGTGCCTGTGCGCAGCTTCACACATGGTACAGGCAGGGCTCGTTGTGGCATAGTGGGTACTCGTTCCCCCAAAGTGTCATTCGATGCAGTTCGAGTTCCCTCGAAAGGGAACGTCTCGGGATACGACTGTAACCCTTGTTTCCTGAGAAAGGTAACGAGAACTGCGTCCCTTCGCCACGCCTTCCCCTGCCTGGGAACGACTTACTTCATCACAGAAGCTGACGCTGTTGTGTGCCGGCGTCCCTTTGTAGCTTCCGTGTATGCTGTCACACGTTACGTCATGACACAACATCAAGATTGGCTTAGTTTCATTCATGCTTCAGAGGTGCTACGTTGAGGGGCGTTCCCCCAAAGTGTCATTCGACGCAGGTCTCGTTCCCTTTCTCAGGGAACAAGTGTTACAGTCTGAGACGTTTTATCAGCAAGTCAAAACTCTGCAGGACAGTGGCCCTCCAGAACTGAGTATTATTATTATTATTATTGTATAAAAAAATGTGTCACATTATACTGTACCTAAGTGCCTTATGTGGTCAAATCTAAATGTACTTTTTTTAAAGGGGTTGTGACTTTTTTTGAATTATTTTTACGTTCTATGAGGTTCACTTATAATGTTAATAACGTTTTGTCCCAAAAAAACTATTGTAGACATTATATGAAAGCTTTAGCATAAGTTCTGCCAGGAAGACTCAATCAGCCCGTCATGTATTACCTCACTTCTATCCAATCATGTGTTAACACTCGCAGTATAAAAGATTGGTACTTACATTTATCTCAGTTCACAGATGCTGACGCTGCCAATTACCTCCATCCTCCTCAACCACCACCAAGATGGTACCTTCCCCTTCATCCTCCCCACCACCACCAGGATGGTCCCTTCCTTTACCTCCAGGGGGTCGGCTGCGCCCCTGCCTTCGTCTTCAGGCAGGATATGCAGCTTTCGCTACCCTTGCATTGCGCGATAAGGACGGGGCCTACGCCAAAGAACTTTATAAATTTATGCTTGCTGGGCTGTTAATACATTTATGCTTGTTATATCAATTTATCTCCCGAGTCTTTCTGGTAGAACTATATAAAACCGTAATTTACAATAGAGTATGAAATAGCTTACGCACGGTTTGCGTTGTAGCTGCTTCATCTTTAACAAAAGTTTCTTCGCTAACTCTCCATTACACACCGTCTCGTTTACAAAACAATCTGTAGTCAAATGCTCCATACAAACATATAATCAACGTGCGGGGCAGGGCTTTTCCTATCATTATTTCTAAGGATGCTGATTTTTAGAAGGCATCTGTCTGACTCCGAAATGGCGAACGGGAGCATGGTGTCAGGATTATGTTTTAGTTTTAATTTCGTCCCTGTGTGTTTTTTTCTTGCGTTCAATTTAGGCTGCGTCCAAAAACTGAAAAATGCTGCCTCCGCAGGCAGGATACGGAGGTAGGAAGGTAACAAGGCATGTTCGAATCCAATGATAGTGCCACATCCTGTTTTCTGAGATGCCTTTCTTGGATCAATTTTTTAAGCAGCATAGATGGATCCTTCACTACCTTTGATATCCCACAATCCAGTGCGTTCCATTCCCTGACTGTTGAGCTAAAAAATAAAGATGGCGTCTGAAATTTGAGGTTGGTGCTCAGTTTGTGTGTAAAGTGTACATTTTGACCAACTTTTCCCACTTTTGATGACATTTCAAGCGAGAAGTTGATAATGTAGTAATTAAGTATTCAATTGGTTCAATTGTTGTTTGTCAGACTGTACGAACGTGATCCTTGCTGTAAGCCATGTCACACTGTAAGATCTCAGTTGTCATTAATGTCAGACTGTAAGACAGTCAAGACGTGTTAAAAACAGAAGAAAACTTGTCAGGAGTTTTACATCATCAATCAATGACACATTCGGTGATGTGAGCTGCGCTACACGCGGAGATTAAAATGGTGGCTAAAAATAAATCTTTAACATTAATTTTGGTCATGGCTCGACTTGAAAAATGAAGAAAATTTGATGGTTGTCGTAGGTGAAATCACACTGCAGGACTGTGAATGAAATCTGACACTGAGACACTGCTAAATGAGACACTGTCCAAATTTTGTCGGATGTAAAATTTTATCGCAACGGTCATTAATCGGCTGTTGGTGAACATGTCAAACTTACCATCAAAGTCATCAGATTTTAGCCTAGGGTCATAGGAATCTTTCAGGATGTGCAAAATTTGTAAAATACGATATCCTCGGCCAGATTTTGCTGTTGGAGGAGGACCATCATCCATTGAAGTCCACTGATTATGGCTTGTGGGTGTGCGGATCCTCCCTCACTGTGGGAGTCATTGAGGACAACGACACCATTAACTCCAACTTCACAAGACTATCAACACCTCCAGCAGCCATCTCTCTGCCCGCTCCATAGAAAACACTTTGTCCCAGCCCGGAGTGTCCCAGAAACAAATAGAGATCCCACTGCCTGCCTGGAGTTAGAGCCAGCCACAGAATCCATCCCTGAGCCAGAGCAGGTCATCGCACTTGTCCTGAGGCTGGAGCCGATTGCTAGATCCAGCGAGGAGTCATGTTCGGTGAGATCCTTCCAGTTCCCAAATGAGCCAGTTGAGGAGCGCATTCACCACCACCTCGTCCCTCCGGCTTCACCTTGGTCTCTCGTCACCCTGGTTGCGCTGCAGACTTCCGGGCCTCCGGCTGCGCCACAGCCCTCCACCCATCCAGCTTCACCGGATCCTCCTTCCCTCCTCCTCACCCCCCTTATAACCCCCCTCCCTCCCTCCCTCCACTCCTCCACTGATGGGCTTGTGCATACAAGCTTGTGGGAGGGGGGAGTACTGTCAGGATTATGTTTTTAGTTGCATTTTGCTCATATGTGTTTGTTTCCTGTGCTTCAGTTGTTTAGTCTTGATTGCATCCTAGTTAGTCTCCTTGGTTACTGATTACATTCAGCAGTCTATCATAAAGTTTCCCTGTGTATTTATATTCCCTGTTTCATTCAGTTCATTGTTGGTTCTCATCTTTCAGCGTGTTAATTCTCCATGCATACTCCTGTGTATTCTCTTTGTGTTCATTAAAGAACATATTGTTTGATATTCTGTGTCATGATTCTACTAACTACCATGACAAGCGTGACAGATGGTTTGTGTAACATTAGCAACACATTATTTGCTGTTTGATAACATAGTCCATCCAAAGGCTAATCATATCAATTGCCATTGCCACTTTATAATTACTAAAAAGCTGTCACTTATCTCACTATGTGATCTCACAAAGTTTTGTTATAATCAATGAAGTGGTACACACTACACAATGAATCTCTTATTTACATTGTTTCTAAACTAGTGAGTTAGTTAAAGAGAGGATTTGTGAGTGAGCAGAACTCCGGATTCAGACTTAAACAAACAGCCCTGATTGGTCACTGCATTCAAGGGATCAACAAACATGTGATTGGCTACAATGCTTACCGCTACAAAAACACGTAGTAAATAGAAACATTTGGTGTAGTAAAGCACAAACACAAATACAAACTGGAGCATTTACCAAATCTGTTTTGTCAACATGATGTTATTACAGTATTAACTGAGGATGCTCATGCTTTATGAAACCAATATTTCCACTTGCCATATCGAGCATTTACTACAGTTGACCGATTGGATCAGGTAGTACGAGCTGGTATGATTTAGTGGAGGCGGGGGCTAATTTGCATATTCATGGTCCATGTATTCTAAATGAAGCAAAGGTGTAGAGTTACATTCAAGCTATTTTAAGGCATGAAGAAATTAGTTTTACAGGAAAAAAGTTTCAATATGTAATTTTGATTATCAAAGATGAGTTTTAAGGGATACAATTATTGACTACAGGGGGACTTTAAAAAAAATAAACCATCTACTTTTGTTCCTGATGCTGGAATCCTCCTGAAGTCTGTACAGAGAAGTGAACGTTCTTTTACTCCTCCATTTGTCCTGCAGTCAGCAGACTAAAGCATGCGGAGAGCATCAAAATTGAATGGGTATCTGAATACTGTATTCAGAGTAGATTGTGTAAGTTGTTATAATGGCTTCTGAGCTATATAATGGCTGTATAAAAATACTGTATAACTGTTTGTCATTGTCTTGCTCTAGGGGCAGTCATATGCAAAAGTATTTGTCATTTTGATTCCTCATGTCATGACCCCTTTAAAGCAGAAATTATTTCTTAAAGATTAAATGGCTTGATGAGTGCAGATTTATTTTCTGTGATGTATTTCCTGTTGACACTGAAGTATGTGAGGAAAATAGCCAGACTTTGCCATGTAAACCTAACATGATTGCTAGTTGTTGGCAGGTGGTATTCTTTTAAGGGGGTGGTATATTTTTTATTCTAGAGACTATTCACTGGACCAAAAAAAAAAGAAAAAAGAAAAAAAAAGTACGCCCATGATTGCAAGATGAGTCATCAATATGTTTGGTTTGTAATTACAGGAAGATCAAGACTTTATATTTTAAAATGTGTGTGTATATGTGCTAAAACAATTTTGTCATTTTCATTTTATACAGTGTAGATAGTATGGAAGTAGAATAATGTCAAATGTTTTTGAAATAAAAAGCCTGTTGAATTGCACTACTTGAAAAAAAATAGGCATTGCATTAACCATGCTTGCATTTTAATGCATTGTATTTTTAGTGCTTACATTTTTATGGGCTGAAATTCAACATGGTTGAATATTTAAGCTGTGAATATTTCAATTAAAAACATTTCAAACACCTTTTCATTATTAAAAATTCAATAATCCATATTCACCTTTCATATTTCACTTCCAAAATATTCAAACTGTTTAAAAATACAACCAATAATATTCAACAGGCAATTTTCGGTCCATTTTATTTCGCTTTGCAAATTCGCTTCCACAAATTTAGTGGTTCAAATTCGACAGTAAATTCAACATTGACGTCCAGGAACTGCAGGAAAAGCAGTAGATTGCCGAGCATACTCTCCATCTGCTGTTAGTCGACCTCACCATCAGATGGTGCAAAAGCGCTTGTTGTTGACGAAGACATTCATTCATAAAATGAAAATGATTATCTGTGTCAGTATATGCGGAAAAGATGATAAACACACAAAAGCTGTGTTTATGTTTCATTCAATAACTTCATTGTTACTTTCCCTGTGTATTCTACATGTCATCAGCTTTCTCTACCATGAACAGGATTATAATCGGTTTCCCTCAATACCTCATACTCAAGGATTTCCCTTCCGTTGATACAGTGATATGAAAGACCAATCTTGCACCTTATAGACCCTTTTACAGCCCACGTGATCAAATAGCTGCGCGCGCATTTTGGCAACGGAAGTGGTGTTTCTCCCCACTGGCTCTAACGTGTTAGCAACTCCGAAAGTTTATCAAAACAGTTTCCCAGCATCAAAATGTCTGGTTGTTGCGTTTACGGTTGCCCTAATCGATATTCCACCAAGGGGCTTAAGTTTTATATTATTCCGACAGGATCACGGCCGTTTCAGAAGAGTGGCTGCAGGCGATTAAACGTGTTGATTGGAGCGAGGACATAATAAAAAATGCTTGCGTCTGTTGTTTAATCCGCTCGCGTAGCTTGACACGCTGTTGATTCTCGCCATACTTCCGTTGCCAATGTGCGCGCGCATACGGCATCATTGTGTACAAACAGTAAAAGGGTCTATTAGGGAAGTAGGCTGTAGGCTACAGCCTACAGGCAAGAAGATGGACTCAGAATATGAATTTAACGCGCAAAGTTTCATGCTGAGCGTTTCGTGATATACTGGCATAAAATCAACACATACATATATATATATATATATATATATATATATATATATATATATATATATATATATATAGTATGCATACGTGTATTGCATTAGCTTAAACTGTCACAGCACTTGCATATTGTCCTCCTATTGTTAGTTTAACTGTAAATCGCTTTGGATAAAAGCTTCTGCTAAATGACTAAATGTAAAAATTGGCTTGACATTGGACATTCGCACATTTAGGGACCGTCTCTAAAGTTGCATACAACATTGGCATACACGTTTCTAACTTCAATAGCAAACTTAAATTTATTTGAATAAATATCAAAAATCCAAAGGGTGCGCATTATGCCTGACACTAAATGAACACTTTACAGTAGGTTTTATGACTGTAAGTCGTTCTATTCAAATGCTATCGGAGTTAGAAACGTGTATACCAAAGTCGTATACACTTTAGAGACGGTCCCTAAATGTTCGAATGTCCAACATCAAGCCATCTGTATGCCAATCTATCACTGTGAAACGCTCAGCATTAAGCTTTGCGCGTTATTCTGAGTCCATCTGCTTGCCTGCGAGTTTGGTCTTTTACATCACTGTAGTCCATTAAGCTACGTTAAGTTGTATATGTCCAGCAGGGGAATCCTTAAGTATTGAGGGAAACCCTAATAGCCTGCATGCAGCACATCCACAATATAAAGTTAAGGCAACTAAACAACCAAGAGAAATATATGTCAACCTCAAAAATGTAACATTGGATCTGTATATCCGCATCGGGGAATAACATTATAGGCCTAATCTCGTTCACGGTAGAGAAAGATGCATGTAGGCTACACAGGAAAAGTAACCGTGAAGACACTGAATTTAACATAAAACAGCCGTCATAATAATCACAAATACACTTACATTGCTGTAAATGAGTTTTATGAATGAATGACTTGTTCTAACTGTTGCTGGTCTTCAACACGCGCTTTTGCACCATCTGCTGGTGAGGTAGACTAACAGCAGATGGAGAGTATGCTCGGCAATCTACTGCTTTTCCTGCAGTTCTTGGACGTCAATGTTGAATTTACTGTCGAATTTGAACCACTGAATTTGTGGAAGCGAATTTGCAAAGCGAAATAAAATGGACCGAAAATTGCCTGTTGAATATTATTGGTTGTATTTTTAAACAGTTTGAATATTTTGGAAGTGAAATATGAAAGGTGAATATGGATTATTGAATTTTTAATAATGAAAAGGTGTTTGAAATGTTTTTAATTGAAATATTCACAGCTTAAATATTCAACCATGTTGAATTTCAGCCCATAAAAATGAAAGCACTAAAAATACAATGCATTAAAATGCAAGCATGGTTAATGCAATGCCTATTTTTTTTCAAGTAGTGCAATTCAACAGGCTTTTTATTTCAAAAACATTTGACATTATTCTACTTCCATAATATGGCAAGCTAATGTTAGCTATAGCTAACACAACAAAACTCACCACAACCTTGATTGTTGTGATTTGTGGTTTCATGGTAACTTCTTTTATTTTTTGGATCTCACTTCAGGAATGAAGTGAATAAAGGTGCCATCAGATAAAGGTGGGTGTGCTTTTGTTATTTGCTATATTTGTAAGATGAATCATACTCTTTTTGATCAGGTTGTCTGACCAAACCTTTTATATTTAACAATGAAGCACCAGGCATGAAATTCATCACCACTATAAAGCTTCATTAAAAGCTGAGGTCAGCAGTGCAGCATTTAGTCTGATGATGAGAATTCACTAAAGACTGTTAGGACATTCAAAGCCAATGCCTGTAGAATTTAAACAACAGCACAAATATGTTCTGCCACAAAACAGTTCATAACATCATTAGCAATTTACAGTACATGAAACAGTCCCTCATGTATGCTCCAAAAACACACTGTCAACATCAACTGAGCAAGGACTGATAAACTTTTTAATACCCTGATTTTTTTTTTTTTTTAGGAGGAAAAGATTCAGTATGCATATAGATTTCACTATTTTTAAGTCGTAGTAATGGATGTAGTATATTATTTGTGACTGAAATTTGATTCAAAAAGCTAACCACATACATATGTGGTTGTGTGAAATCAACTGAAATAGTGTGCAGGTAGACACATATGCACAAACACAGCTCTTTATGTATTAATGTTGAAGCCATAGCTGGGGTCTGTGTCATAGATTCCCTCCATGAACCCCTCATGTGTCACTCAACGCCCCTTAAACACATGAGGCTGCAGTCGTTTCCCCCTCGACACGAACAGCTTCCTAACATGGCTAGCCACTAAATCAGACACACTCAGGTAAACACATTTTTAATCGAATGTGTTGGTTAATGTGTCACTCACAGAGGCTTAAAAAAACTGAGTACTGTGGGAATTGTAAAAAGTAGCTCTTTGTTTCAAGATTATATATTGTAAAATCATGTTTAATATTGTTATTATTAAAATTTTTTGTGGATGTTGAACACTTTCTTTTTTATGATGTAAAATGATTGCCAGAACACCCTGCATGACCCTGCCTTGACATTTGTCAATATTTTATGTAAACAGCTTTAAGTTATTTTCATTGGTAGCTATGCACATCAATATATTTAATGTTATTTAGTTAATATTTACTATTCTATTTTAGTGACATAGGTCATAGAATATATTGTAGCATTTTAAAGTCATTTTTTACTGGTCAAAATAAATGAAAATGCCAGTTTTTGTGATGTGAGAGTTCACCTTCCTGTGCTAATACGGTGGTTATCAGTGCTTTCTGTAGTGTCAAGCAGATTTATGTTAAATGAAATGTGTTTGTATATTAACCCAATATGTATGCCAAACTGTAAAATATAGTAATTCAAGTGCAATATCATTATTAATGCTTCAAATCATATTTTTCTACGGCGAAACTCAATAACTACTACATAATTTTTTTTTTTTTTAAATACATGAACAACGAATCCCGCATCCACTATAGATCAAACACACAGAGATACACACACCCATGTGTACGAACAACAAAACAACAGTAAATGCAATAGTACTGGATGATTGTATGATGAAAGATTGTGTACTTTTCTCATCTCCCCTCCGCAGTTCCAGCGCGCACAATTAAATAAAACCTTGCCTGAGTTTCACTAAATGCATTAGAGCAATCAGATTCCCTAGACAGAGATTAAGGGACTGGCCTCATCGGATTGGATTACTCAGGACAGTGCGCTCACTCTAACACTGCTGTCTCAACGAGGAAGAGCACTTGGACACTCACATGTCCTTTATTGCGTCTTGATTTTGTCGAATTTCACATGGCTTTCAATAATTTTTTTTTGTGTGAGAGGAGAGGTGAGGGGGGAGTGTTTAAGGTTCAAGCCCCGCAGCAAAGAGCTTTGATACTGTAATGATGATGGATCACAAGAATGACTGACATCACGCCACATTCGACAAGAGCCACAGGTCGACAGCACAGATTAAAATAGGGAGCACTCAAAAGAAAAACAGAACAGAAATGCAATTAGAAACCAAAAATTGGGATGTTTAAGATCAGAGAGAAAGTGAAAATGTGTGTGGGTTTTCTTAGCTATAATTTGGGAACAAAATTTGATATCTGTCAAAACCTTCCTTTGGAGACATCTGAGGAAGTCCTTGGTGAGAAAAAAAAGTTCCATTATTTAAATAACTAATTTTAATATATATATATATATATATATATATATATACTGTATATATATACTGTATATATATATATATATATATATATATAGTTTCTCTTAGGGGTAGGGGTTAGTCTGTAGTCATTATAATTAAGTTGATTTAAAATCAATAGAAGTTATGTCCTCATTTAGTAAGCTAAGTAAACATGTATGTGTGTGTGTGTGTGTGTTGGGCGTGTCTGTGGGGTATCACACACACTGTGGGAAGATTCCTTAGATGCCCGGTTTGATTAAAACTTTCAGGATTCCACCACACACACACACACACACACACACACACACACACACACACACACACACACACACACACACACACACACACACACACACACACACACACACACACACACACACACACACACACACACACACACACACACACACACACAACACCTGACAGGCGCTGACAGGCGCTGACAGGCAGTCAAATCTTCTCCACACCCTTTCCTGTGCTCCTGCGCGCTGAAATGTATTCACTCTGCGGGTTGAATAACAAGACTTGGCCACAGGTATGATCTTTAAACATCTCTGAAGTTTGTTACATCCGTTCTCATGGCGCTTTCAGTTACTATAGACCTGCAGTGTCACTTTCAATACGCCACAGGATATCAGAATGGATCTGAAATGTATGTAATACTCTACGTTTGAAGATCAATCTGGATTCTTTCCAGAAACATTGTGTGAATGTTTGGGGCTGTGCTGTATACTGTGTTTATATCTCTTAGAAGTGACATATCTGCATTCCATTTATTCCAGTAAATGCACCTTAATGCACAGAGAACAGGGTCAAACTTTATGAGGAGACACATCTGCTCTGCCTTCACCTTGAGTCACTGTACACAAACAAACACACACACACACACACTGAATCATAACACAACAGAGAACGTCAGATGTGTGGCGGCACTTCCTGTGGGAGAACCAGCATCAAGTCAGAGTTAGATCGGATGGAATCCCCACATCAGAAATATCAAATCCAGCCCCTGACGCCAAATCTTGTCGAAATATATATCCGTTTTGTCTGGTGTGCAACCCAGCAAAACCTGCCAACAGAAAGTCTTGTCTTTTACCTCAAAACTCCATTAACAGCCTTTTATCAGCCTGAGAGTTTGACTGAGAAAGCCAGAGAAGAGCAGAAGCAGGAGACGAAGTGATGATACTAAAAAGAGCAGAGTATATTGAATAATCTTAATCGCGTATGTTTCAATCTGACTTCATCTAGATGTTACACTACTCAATGCTCTGACTTTGTCTGACCAGTACGATTCCAACAAGTGTTATTATACCAAAAAAAATAAAATAAAAATCGTCACAGGACGATGAAAACCTTGAAATGGAGACATTCTCTTATCTCATACCAGTGAAGACAAACATCCCTTTAAACCACACAATCGTAAGATTTAAAAACAATAGCAAGCATTGCAAGAGCAAGGAAATAAGTAATATAAAATATAAAAATATACTATTACATAAATTATATATTACATAAATTAATAATAATAATAAAATGATTAGATGATAAAATAAATAAATGATGTAAGTCAAATAATAACAATATCATGAATAAATGATAAATGATTATGAATTATTATGAATTTAAATATAAAAACAAAGAAAATAATCTTTAAAATAATAAAGAAAGAAAACACCAATGTATGACTGCATTAAATACAGAAACAGTAAACAATAACATTAACAACAGCACACATGTGTGTGTGCATGCAGACAGACACACACACGCCTTGGGTTTCCATGTTTTATGGAGACTTTTCATAGGTATAAAGGAAAGGGAATAGGCATACTGTAGAAACAGTAGATTATAACCCCTAACCCTACCCCCAAACCTACCCATCACAGAAAAAGTTCTGCATTTTTATATTTTCAAAAAATATCACAACATATAATGTATAAGCTGTTTTCTTAATGGGGAGCAAAAAAATGTCCCCACCAGGACAATGGTTTTTGATATTGCCATCTTTGTGGTGACATTTTGTCCCCATAGCGTAGGGTTTACCAGGACCACACACACACACACACACACACTATTTGAGAAGGCCATATTCATCACTGTATGACGTGTAAATGGCAGACCGCTCCATCATGCAGCCATGTCACACTGTTCAACCCTCATTCACATTTTAAACATTCAATCATTCAGCTCTCACAGCTTAAGCACAGCCTACAGCCTGCAGCCACACACACACACACACACACACACACACACACACACACACACACACACACACACACACACACACACACACACACACACACACACACACACACACACACACACACACACACACACACACACACACACACACACACAGGCATTGGTTTACATGAGGACTTTCCATAGAAAGTCGGTAGACATGATGATTTTTATACTGGACAAACTGTATATTCTATCCCCTAACCCCACCCCTAAACACAACCCTCATAGAAAACATTTAGCATAAAATAAATAAATATATATAAATATAAATTAGTATGATTTATAAGCTGTTTCCTCACAAAATACACAATACACAAAGAAAAATACCCACAAGGTCAACAATTACTGGTATTACTATTGGTCCCCATAACGAAGGGAATACAGGATTTTTTTTACATTTATTTATTTTTATATTTTTTTATATAGGGATGTCTCTAGATCCCCATAGGGAGGTTTTGTTATAATCAGTTTACATCTGGGGACAAACGTAACTTAGCTGTAAGATAAAACTCCTAAAACTAGACCAAAATAATACCACATTTACATCAAGCAGAGTTGCAGAAAATAAACAATGTTTTTATTACATTGTACCCTCATTGTAACAAATTACAGGAGTTTTACAGTAAATTCCCCGCATTTCCCGAAATTTACAGTAAAAAAAAAAAAAAGTCCTGAATTAAAATAGTACGTTATTATATTTTGCTATGGATTCTTGGAGGTGCTGTCTGGTTTTTATTCTAGAATTCACAGACATAATTCTGTTCTTTCTTTATAAAACTAACTACATGTGCTGTAGGCTTATCCAAAGAAAACATAAATAAATAAATAAATAAATAAATAAATAAATAAATAAATAAATAAATAGTTTGTGTCACATTTACACAAACTTCTGAACTCAAGTTGTAAATTTAAAGTATAGAACACTCATAAACATTGTTATATACATTCCATGATTCTCTATAGTTTATTTTCTGTCGTCGGACTCTAGTCTGCCAAACTGTTAAAATAAATATGTTTAATGTTTAAATAACTGTTTTTCTTTCTTACTTTAAAACCACACTACCATGGCAATGGTTCAAAAAAGTATTACAATGGTAAAAACAATGGGAGGGACTATGTGTCGTAGCACAGTTGCACTGTGAATGAACACACCGAAGGCACCATGATGATATAAAATGAGTGACTACTTATAAGCAGTCTGCTACTGGAGTCACTTCCTCACCCGAAGCTGATTGGTTGGCTGAGGGAATAGAAGGTTACCTCACAGCCAATCAGATTAAGTCTGTCTTTAGCTCCCAGCTACCACAAATTGAAAAGATTTGCATCATGACAAACATGTCAGGGCAGAAGAGCTGAATGCAACAACTCAGAGTAATAATAGCGTGGGCAATAAACCAGTGGGTGTTGTTTGTGCCAGTGAGTGTGTGGTTGTGGCACACATACATTGTTAGACTTTTCTGTAATTTCTACAGTTATTTACATTAAATCACCCAGTATTATACTGCCATTTCTCTTTACAGTAAATAACTGTGATTCCCATTGCATCATGGGAATTTTCTGTGACGTCAAACACCACATACAGGGACTTACTGTATTTTTTAAAATTTGCTGTATACTACTGTATTTGATGTAACGGCCTCTCTGGCACAATTCCATTGTGCTTTTTATTTCCAAATGTTTTGCCTCACACCGCGTTTCTACAACGCTATTACAGCCAGAGGCTGTCTATATTGGACACATTGAAGCGACCGGACCATTAATGCAAAATGCAAACCTGTTTGTCCCTTGTCAGAAATAGAGTGAGCGCTCTGACTCGGAGTACCGTACGTCAGAAATATAACGGGGCATCACTATACACTGTGTCTGGGATTTGTCGTGTCGCACTGGAGCATCCAGTGTAATATCACTGGTTCTGACTGTCTTTTGTTGGATCGCGTCGTTCGTGTCTGGCCAGGGGTAGAGACAGAATTCACTTCACAGAGCGAGAGCAAGCAAGCTTGCATATAAGCAAGGTAAAAAACATTCTTTGTGTGTCGACAGGTTTGTGCACCCCAGTTTAACGTTATACTCGTCAACATGGCAGTAACGAACTTTACCTCGGTAAACTGCGCTAACGTTTCATTTTACAGACTTTGTTAGATTATTGAATTGTCGAGTTAAAATACGCCAACGAGCAACGCTTAGTTTACATTAACATTAAATTAACTAATGTGAAATTCTGTTTTGGTTGTAGGTAATGTTGGCCAACTGATGAGAAAATAACGTATGTTAGCTAACACGTTTTATGGCTAGCGGCCACCTTTCTAGTTTTAGCATTAGTTTGCAAACTATAACATATTATAGTTTTCTTTTTTTATGGAATTTAATATTTACTGCAATTTTTGTATGTGTTTAAAGGCAACTGCAACAAAGCGCCAATTCGCGCAAGTGACTTCTAGCAAGATTCCTGAGGTAGGCCTAAGCTGTAGGCTACTTGAAATCATATTTTTTATATGTTTTGACATACGTTTGCTGAAATGATTAGCAATATGTGATAAGTGCTTTGGAGACACTGGTGCAGACTAGGTAGCATACAATATCATATTAAAATCTCTATAAAATTGGCTAACTTGATATCAAATAAGTGACCTTTGCATCATGTCTAACATTATATTTATTACACAGCAAATTAACCAATCAGAAGATGGACCATTTTCTATGTTCATTCTCACCAGATTAAATGTATACAGGTAAGCACTTCAGTAAAACTCTCACTAATTCATTCATACCAAATCTAGTATTCTAAACAACTTAAGTTTATATTTTTGCATTATTTTGGTATTTTACTAGGCAGAGGACTCTCAACCATTGCAGTCCCACCTGACCAGGAAGGTCCAAATATCAGTGCACAGGTGGGTTAACTACTGTAGGAAGGAGAACGATCATTACACAGTGATTTCTTGCATGTGTGTTGTGCATTTGTCTCAAGCAGGGACCCCTTCACTGCAGACAAGCTGAAATGGGCTAAATCATCGATTTCAGTCTTTCTCTCTATGGATCTCAACATTTTTGGACAGCATTTAGGATATGTAAGTATTACAGTTTTTTTCGATTGCTAAACGACAGTTAAAATCGACATATATATACATATATATATATATATATATATATATATAGGTAGAGCTCAGAAAGACTGATTTTGGAAATGGAACAAGGAAGACGGGTTCATGGAGGGAGAAGGGTGGCAGGGAGAGGGCGGATGCGTGCCGGATGTGAGGACACAAGTCCAGAGGACTGCCAGGGATGGATAAGGCACTCCAGAAGGTTCTTCCCCAGGTGCATGGCAAGAGAGAACATTAGATGTGATGTTGATGAAAACCTGTGGCCTGATGCTAGAGAGAGGCAGGATTAGCCCCTCAATTATTTGTTCGAATTACAGTATGTACTTTTAGTTTCTACCTTTTTTTTCTCATTACTGTAATTCCGTAAATTACTACAGACTATTGAAGCAAACTGCTCATTTTCATTTACCTTAAAGAATTATGTTCTAAAAATTTAAATAAATCATGTGAAAGAATGTCACTCTTTTCTTTGAAGAAAATATTACTTTGTATGAAGTCACTGAAATTGTTCAAACTGTAAAGATGAAAAGTTAGTATTTTCTGTATTGGTGTTTGATGCTAGTGTTTTTACTCTCAGTGTGTTCTGAGTGACAGTGTGTGTTATCTCAGTGAGGGTTGTGCATAGTGTTGGCTGCACTGAGCCTGTTTTGAGCCATGTGTTAAGAGTTGTGTTGCTTGGAATGAGTTTTGCAGGTGATGTGAACTGTTTAGCTCAGGTGACTGTTGGTAGTGCAGACTGTAGTTAGAGTTTTGCACATGTAGCTCCAGTTGTGCTCACTGTCGTTTAGCAATCGAAAAAAACCTGTAAAATTTAATCTGGCAAAATTTAATTTAGTTCAGCTGGAATGTTTGAATATGCTATTGACAAAAAGCTGGTTACAAATATATATATATTCTTAAGTTATAGTAAAAAAAAAAGAAAAAAAAAAAAAGTTAAAAATAATTTGACACTAATATGGAATTTTCCCCTCTCTCTCTCTCTCTCTCTCTCTCTCTCTCTCTCTCTCTCTCTCTCTCTCTCTCGACACGCATACAGACCAGGGAACATTCTGATGTTGTCAGTCAAGTTCTGAACAGGAACCAATCTTGGTGGACAAAAAGGTGGACAAAAACATTGTGTTGGCTTTTTAAAGATTATTTTGATGATGACTTTTACTCCTATGCTGTAGAAAAGATGGAGGAGTAGACAGTCAGACATTGATAATAATAAGAAATGTTTCTTGAGCATCAAAGAGACTTCTTTCAAAAACATTAAGACACTTAAATACTTCTTTTGTCCACCAGTGTACATGAATCCAACACATTTTTGGAAATAAGTGAAATTATTTTGAAGGTGGGGTTATGTGTCATGTATTGTGAAAAGAACTGTGTTTTGTCCTGTGTTGGACATTTCCTTTTTGACTGCTTAAAAAAATAAATAATAATATATATATATATATATATATATATATATATATATATATATATTCTGCAGTTTTATGAATGTATGGTTGATATTTCATTATAATAATTATATAAGATAAACAACCAATGACTACATTCATTTTGTCAAATGCTAATGTTTTGTTTAGGATTTTATGTATGTTTTTTAACAATGTGTGCAGTGAACGACAGCACATAATGTGTTAATTTAACACGTTTACACATCTTTGTGCTAACCTTTCTGACATATTTACTTTGTTAAAATCATTAACACAATGAATGAGTTAAAATTAACAAAAAAAAAAAAAGTTGTCCCTAAACTCACCCATTAATGTGTAAAAATGTCACACATCATGTCCAGCATTGGCAGACTGTTTATTTTGTGATATATATGAAATGTTTTAAATAAAAAAATAAAAAAAGGTATTTTGTAATAATTTTGTCTAATTAATTTGTATGTCAGTAGTACTTATGTAGGATACAAATACAAATAATTCTATATCAAAATTATGAAATCTAATTTATATTTAGTACAAATAAAAATTAATTACAGTAGTGTACTGATTAGCCTGGTTTTTACAGTAATGCACTGTTGTAACGAGGTATGTTGTTACGGGAAGAAGGAGGCGGGAACCGGCGAACATTTAAAGACTTTTAATGACAAAAATAAAACAAATACAAAGTGAAAGTAAAAGCCAGCAGCCCCTCACGGACGACTGCTGGTAACACAGAACATCAAATAAAACACAGGCCTGTTCCTCTCTCGCTCTTCACTGTCGTCGCTCCTCCTTTATGCTTCCGCTCCTCCATGAGAGATGCGAGACCGGTGCGTCGCGCACGTGTCGCTCATTATCAATCACGCCACCGGCCTCGCGCCGTCCTCCCACGGCCCTCGACCTCGTCGTGCTCGCCACAACTGTATTACACAATTAAATCTTAATTACAGTAAGTTACTGTAAAACCCCCTTGAAATGTCTAACAATGTAGGTTGGGTGTAATGCACTGTTTGTCTCTTTTTCTCTGTGAAACAGACCTAACACACAGCAGCCTGAGGTCACACGCACAGCCTCTCTCCCTCAGGGGTGTGTGTGTGTGTGTGTGTGTGTGTGCATGGCTATCCTTCAGGGAGACATAGCTGCATGCATTGTCTTTGTAAGAGCGCCTAATACACACATGTTTTCCCCTTTTCTAAAAATGCAAAAACGTTTTTTTCTATGTGCTTGGAATTTCCCATATGTGCTTGAAAGTACATTCAGCAGTACACTTTAAACATATTTCAAAAGTAATAAAGTAATTTTGAAATTTCATATAAGGACATACTTAAGTCCTACTTAAGTGGGTCAAAAAAGCTCTCTTAACTTCAACTTATTGCATTTCATATAATTGTAAATACCATGCAATTAATTGTCTGAAAAGATTACATTCAGATTACACTTAAGTATATCACACTTTTAAAGTATATTATTTCCATAAGTACTCTTTTATACTGAAGTGTATAGTTGTCCTATAAATTTCCCTTCATATATATACAGGTTCTTAAAGTTCTTAAAATGCTTCCTGATACTCAACTGTACAAATACACACACACACACACACACACACACACACACACACACACACACACACACACACACACACACACACACACACACACACACACACACACACACACACACACACACACACACACACACACACACACACACACACACACACACACAATATGTGTGTGTGTGTGTGTATTTGTACAGTTAAGTTTTAGGAAGCATTTTAAGAACATCCTTTGCATATCATAATGCATGACATTAGCAATTCACTTTTTATCTCATGTCGTTCCAAACGTATATGCATTCCCTTCATCTGTAGAACATTGGGGACAATCAACATGGGTTTGAAATCATAACATTTGGTCACAACCAAGCGGCAACCTCCCCGTCTCTCTCTTGAAACCAACACGGAAGTGAGTTAAACTGCAATTCATTTTTTTTTTTTATTATTATTTTATTTATTTACCAGGACAATGCATATTAACAACAGTATGCCTGTAACATGCCAGAGTTAGCCAGTGGCTAATTTTCATCTGTAGTCCTGGTTGCCAGATGTACAGTGGCACCCTAGGGAGAATACACATTTTTTATAATTCATTGACTGGCCGCTTGAGGCTGGCTGCAGAAGTGAGTCAAATCTGTATCTCCCCCATGTTAAAATTACCAACTTTACAGCAGAAAAAAACATGTTTACAGCCTGGATCTCTATGTGGCTTTGATCTATACAGCTAATTTTGCCCTTCATAACAACTGTGAGGGGGGTGAATTTTTTTATAACTCATCCGTTTAGTTGATTCATATTTAAAGTTCTGCATAATTAAGGGTGTGTCCACTTTTGAGTGACAGGTGGGCCGCTGATGTCAATTCTAGCCGATTGTTTGCTGTTAGCCGCGTCACTACTCACTTCACCTCAGCAAATGTTAGCTGCTGAACTTGCCATCTCTGCAGTGTTTGTGCTTTTTTCGGGATTATTTCATACAATTTAATACACCCATTACTTCGCCCACGGCTTTGGATTCCGTCGTTGTTGTCGAGTATCGTTCGAGAGAACAACCAGAGCTGTATTTCAGTTGTTTTCCTCTGTGAACATGCACTAATGGATGTCTGACAATTTCGTTGCTTTTTGGAGTTTTCAGATTTAAAAACGTCTATAGATATAAAGGCTTGTTTGTTCTGCTCTCACGGAACAGATAGATTATAATATGCTTATGTACCGTCAGATGAAATCCTGCAGGTGTCGGCGCTTTCTCCGTCCATGCAATAAATGCACATCCTTGAATGAGCGCGGATTTTCTAGCGCATTTACTTGAACTTCACAGGTAATATATCTATGGTTTAACCCATTTGAGAGGCGGCCAAAATCAGAATTTAAAATGGACTGAATAAGCTCTCTACGAACTTGACGAGCGATGCCGCGCTGACGGACCATAGAGTATAAAAAAAGAGTGACTGACATGTAACTGTTATGCACATAAATCACTGTCACACATACTCTCTCAGAACAATAGTTAAGTTAATGCATAATACATTTTCAACTAGCAGAATAGTAGGCTACAGAATCACGATACACAGTCTCACTTGTAGCCATGTCTTTTAATAATATTTCGAAGGGCAAAAACAGGAACTTTTCATTGGCTTTACATCAACAACTGTCACTTTAGCGCGAGGCCCTGTGCAGTCGCAGACTTGGTACTTTCAGTAGCATATAGCATTACCTCCCAAGCCTGAGCTAACTCGATCACGTCGAGCGGTGAGCCGCGAGCGTGGTTTCATAGCCAGGCTCCTCCAGCTTCACCCACGCCCCGCCTCTTTGCCCATTTTCTGTTATCCGAGAGTGATGCAAGGTGACGCGAGGCCAAGATAGCGACGGCCGACTCCGCCCACTTTAGGCTTCAAAAATGCTCTTCAGAAACCTACGGGTGACGTCACGGACACTACGTCCATATTTTTTTAGTCTATGGTCACAACACACCTGAACCACTGTTGTTTTGCGTCAATGGCGTCAACACACCAGTTTTGTAGCTCACATGAGCTTTGTAGTGCATTTCAGAGGACTACTTTTAAGTCTGTTCGTTCCTTTGAAAATTAAATTTAGTTTCATATGTTTATTCATAAGGTCACATGAAGATTAATGATGAACATGGAGAGTTTAAAGAAAAAAACAGAGGGAGTGTAGGGTGGTGGACACACACACACACACACACACACACACACACACACACACACACACACACACACACACACACACACACACACACACACACACACACACACACACACACACACACACACACACACACACGTTGAGTTTCCATGTTTTATGGGGTCTTTCCATAGACATAATAATGATTTTGATGCTGTACAAATTATATATTATTTTCTTCAACCCTAACCCTACCCATTATAGAAAACTTGCTGCATTTTTACATTTGCCAAAAAAAAACAAAAAAAAAAAAACAAACATCATTTTGAATGATTTATAAGCTGTTTTGCTAATGGGGTCCAAAGATTTCTGGTATTGCCATCATGGGGACATTTTATCCACACAATGTAGGGAATTCCTGAATCACACGCATGCATGCACACACACACACACACACACACACACACACACACACACACACACACACACACACACACACACACACACACACACACACACACACACACACACACACACACACACACACACACACACACACACACACACACACACACACACACACACACACACACACACACACAGGACAGGACAGGACAGGACAGGACATTGGCATAACGGTTTTTATACTGAGCTGATGACATTCTCTCTCCCCTAAACCTACCCTTCACAAAAAAAAATAAAAAAAAATAACTTTCTGCACTTTTACATTTAAAAAAAAAAAGTATGATTTATAAGCCGTTTTCCACATGGGGACCGAAATGATGTCCCCGCAAGTAATTTAGTCCCCATAATGAAGGGTTTACCAGAAACACACACAACTCAGTTTTATATACAACTAGTTTAAAATACTACAGACTGATGAGGTTTTGACAGACTTTTTGTTGTAAGGTAGGGTGTTCCCAAAAACGAAGGAGAGTTGTATCCATATGCAGTTTATTGACAGAATAAACAAACAAATCCAACACTGTGACCAGGGGCTCGTTCTTCGTACGTCGCTTATTACATCTGAGATCAAATGACACATCCAAGATGATATCATCGTGCTAATCATGATCTGGCTAACTCGGTTCTTCGAACACACTTGCCGGATATGATTGGAATAGCTGGATTGAGTTATCTGAGATAATTGCGCGTTCATGCGCTGGGTTAAAAGGGGATATGTATCGATAGTAGAAACATTGATCAGCAACGCTGCTATTGGCTGTTCAGCGTGGCCAAAGAGCGCGCTCAGTTTTTCTCCTCAGCAGAGCAAGAACAGTCAAAGTTTATTCGGAATTTTAATGTTTAATCAAAACGCCAAGGAACACCTCAAAGTCTGCAAAAGCCAGGAGAGAGGGCTGGCAAAAAGTAGCAGACAATTTAAATCCGTAAGAAGTGGCCATGTTAGATGTTTTTTATCACTTAATAGCCTATATTTTTGTATTTTAATAGTTGCATAATTACTTTGTTCATTGTAATGTCAGAGTCACCACAGTAGAACATGGGAACAAATAAAAGTGAAGTACAAAAATATTCTACATAATGGTAATTTTTAGTTATATTATAGTCTCTTTTATAAAAGGCACTGTTGTCTTTAAGGCCTTTTAATAAATGGTTGTCTGTTTATAAAAGCAATCAAGAAAAAGATCTTAGTAGCCTACACTGTAAAATAATTTTTGCTGCATTAAATTAAGGCTGTATAGTCATTTCAACTGTTAAATCTTGAGTAATGATGAATTGCTTTGACTTGTGAAAGTGAAAACTGATAAACTTATGTAAATGTAAAAATATTTTGCCATGAGTTATTGATCATATTTTTCCCGAGTGTAGTTCATTGTAATGACATTGTGTTTTTCTCTTTTGTGCACTTTTACATAATACAACAACACTTGTATCTGTTCCCAAGAAAGTGGTGGCTGAAATATGTGCAGTAAGTGGACATTTTCTAACTTTCCAAAGGAAAGAAAGTATAAGACTTTGTAATGTCCATTTGTTTCCATTGCACCGGACAGTGAATAAACCCTCTCAGATAACTGTCATATGGAGGAACTAGCCTACCTGCAAGTGCATAAATAACTTTACTTAATTTATACTTGTGCTTTATGGCAGCAATATAAGTTGCAGGATTCCACATCTACAGAAAGGCCTACAGAAGAGTCTGCACAGACAGAGGAGACATAGGCCTACAGGTGGGCAGTGTATAGCCAACTTTTCCTTTTTATTTGTTGCATGAGGCATGTGTCTAATATCTCTTGTTGCAGGCACTTGACCACTGGCTTTTCTTTACAACGAACAATTGAAATAAAACTCAAGGAACTAAGTATATTTGTCTTTTATTAAAAATTTAATGAAAAGTGTTTTTTTTTTTCGTTTTTTTTTTCAATGTTGTATAATATGGCACATGCAACAATGTCACAGGCCCTGTCAGGCGTGCAACCCTCAGACTTTTCAGACACTGAAATCGTCCCTTTAGTTAGCCAAAGTTCATCTCATTGTGTGCCCTTGTCCTGGCTAGAGCTGCATTGTAACTGGTTTGGGTCAGGGAATGGGGTCATAAAACACCTGTCTGCAGGCAGGAACATGTCATAATCACCTATGAAAAAATGCAGTTCTGTTAGGATCAGCATAAGTGTATGTAATACAGTGAGCTTGATATTTAATTGTGGAACTTTTCTTACCACTTTCAAATAATGTGCATAAATGTGAATCTCTGAAAATTCTTAAGTCATACACAGATCCTGGCCATTTTGCTTTCACATTTGTGATATGGAAGATTTTAGTCAACTGCCTTTTTTTTTTTTTTTGATATAATATTATTAATCTGGAATATTAAGAATCCCAATAGTAACTGGGCTGCACATTTACATTGTGAACCCCCTTTCTGTTCACATAATCCCCTTCATTGAGGCCTTGATGGCAGTCTATGGTAGCCTATAGTCTATGGTACCAATCACGTTAGTGAAGCCTGAGTGACATATACTGTAATCGGCATGGTCATGATTGCATGATCTTCATAAAAAATTATGATAGCCTAAAAAAGAAAAATTTGCTTTAAAAAAACTGCTTTACAACATTGGGTCTTAAGTGGCTTGGAAATGCCACAAAAAAACCTAAAACTGTTTTTTAAACCTAAAAGCGCCAGGTAAACTCCGAATGACACGACAGACAGCACTTTCCATCAAGTTCTTCGCATCTCCAATAGTGTAAAGGAAAGAGGCACTCGCAAATAATCTTAGGGCAATGCAAACAGTTTGTTCTGTAGTTAAAGCCCGACTCCGACAAGTCGAAAATAAATGTGCGTTTCCAACAATTTAATAATGTAAACGACAATCTCACGAGTCACGAGAAAAAATATACATCTCAGAAAGTGCACTATCGCTCAGCGCTGGACTTCCCGTATCAGCTCAGCTTATAAAGCCGCAGTCTAATCCTGTTTGCATGAAATAAGCCTGCTCCCGAGCAGGTTTAAGCTTACGGACCTGTTGCTATGACAGCAAGTCCAGGATGAGCTTCGAAGAACCAAACAATCCAAGATCATGCCAAATCGTCAACAATCAAATCCAGCTAACTGAGTTAGCGACGTACGAAGAACGGGCCCCAGAGAACCAGCAAACAGAATGAGCTCACCTAACATACAGCCATGAAGGACAAGACTCGACAAGGAACACAATAAACACTGGGGTTTAAATACACTATGGGCCCTATTTTAACGATCTGAAACGCAAGTGTCAAGCGCAAAACGCAAGTAACTTTGTGGGCGGGTCTTGGGCGCTGTTGCTATTTTCCCGGCGGGATAAATGACTCTTGCGCCAGGCGCAAATCTAAAATGGGTTGGTCTGAAGTAGCTTCATTATTCATAGGTGTGGTTTGGGCGTAACGTGAAATAAACCAATCAGAGCGACATCTCACATTCCCTTTAAGAGCAGACGCGCTTTTTCCAACACGCCACTGACTTTAAACAATTTTTTCCTGGTTAGTGGCGCAATTGTTTTCTAAACCATCAAAATAGCATGAAGGAACGTTTGCGCTGGAACACGCCTCCTTTTTTGCGCTGAACCGCCCAGGGAGCGCAAGTTCATTCCCTAGTTTAGCGACGTGCTTCTGTGGAGGGAAAAGCTCGCTTTGCGCGGGTGCAAAATAGGAATGATACATGCGTCGGTGTACAAAGTCAATTGCGCTGGGTGCAAGATAGGGCCCAAGGGGTTAATGGCAAACAAGACAGACCTGGGGACAATCAAAGAACTAATCAACAAGAAAAACTACAAAGGACTACAAAACATGGTGCAAAACAGGAATCATGACATATCTTAGTACAAACACCTATCTGTCATCATCTCCAACCTGGCTAAAAATTGAATCACACAGATGAGTCACTTTAGAGACTCATGGAATATGAGACAGAGAGAAGAAGACAGGAAATGAGAAACAATAGTTCTGTTCCAAATTTTGTGAGCTTATTTGCTGTCAACTGGCCACAAAGGCAGCTACCTACTGAGGCATCCTTATGGAAATTTAAACTCACAAGTGACTGATCTTGTGAAAAGGTTGACTTTAGTATACTTATTATTATTTAATTAAATTTAATTACTTATTATGGATTTTATAAACTTTAAGAGATATACTTTAAAAGAGTATGCTTAAGTGCAAACTGAACATGTTTTCAGACACTTAATTTGGTGTTATTTTCAATTAAATTAAAATGTAGTTTCAATTTCAAATGTAATTAAAATTTTGTTTTCAATTAAATGCAGTTAGTTAAACTCAAGGGTGCTTTTTTCGACCCACTTGAGTACTTCTTTTTACAGTACGTAATTTCATAATTATTTCTATTGTCTTTGAATTATGGTTGAATTAAGGTTAAGTGTAGGCTACTGACAAGCATTTATGGTAAACTAAAATATATACGTTACTGTTATTTCCATTAACATGTATATGTCATGTATTAAAATATATTTGAAATGACCAATTTGGAACGATGATGTTGCAATTTAATACATTTAAAATATTTTACAAAACACACAACAGAAATGTCATATGTCATACATAATGTAAACCAAAACTTTATTTTACAGTGTCTTTGTTACATGTTACATGCATTTACTATAGTAATAACAGTAAATTATGCTTAATTATGTATGCAACTAACCTTAAACCAAACCCTAACCCTCCACTGTAAAAAAATACTGTGCCCGTTTTACTCAATAAAATTGAGGTAACTATTTGCATCAGCTTTTTGAGTATTTTAAACTCATTTTATTTGTGTTTATCCTATTAGACATTACATGTTTTCAACTTGGACTCTTAAGTAATGGGAAATCAATTTTATCAATTTACTCTCAGTCAGTTTACTTAAAGGTTTATGTTGGATAAACTTAAAACTACAAGTCATATTTACAAATTTCTCCTTGTAAGCCATACATTTTAAGTTACCTTTTTCCAAGTTACTTATATTTTTTACACCTATTTAAATGTTTTAAAATTTTTCTAAAAGTGCCATGAAACAGTAAACAATCATCTCAATACAAAACGTTTATTCACTTTACAATGTTACAGCGCAACAATGCAAATTACAGTACTTAATTTTTTCACCTTTACATAAAGTAAAAAAAATAAAAAATAAATAATATATATATATATATATATATATATAAATATAAATAAATATTATGTACTAGTAAATACATGTTAATTAATATTACATTTAGTACTTAAATGTGTAATTAATCACTGCATCAAAGACACCTTAAAATAAAATGCAACCACATATACTCTCTTTAAGTACACACTAGAGGCCTTTTATTTCATTAATATTATATTATCTGTAAGTGCATTTTTATATTAACCATATACTTAAAAGATTTGAACTGAACTAAAGTGAACACTAAATACAGTTAAACGTAATTCTTTTTCACAAGGGGCTCTATGCCTTAAAAAAAGTTTTTGCATTTAAAAAAATAAATATATATATATATATATATTTTTTAATAATCCAACATATTCCTTCAAATCTACACAAAAGTTACAATAATGTGATCATCACGGTGAGTGTAATTACAGTGAGATGTTTAATATCCAGTTTACCCCTGCATGAACACTTTTGACTTGGGCCAGTAAGCAGCCACCCAAAACACCCTTGAAATTAACTACAGAATATCATAAAAAAAAAATATATATATATATATCACCCAATCACCCTAAAAAAAATACTGAAAAACCACTTAAAACACTCATGCAAGCACATAGCAAAAGTACTAAAAACATTAAAAATGTCTTTACTGCAGCAACTACCCACAAAACCCTATAGGATTGAAGTGGTGAGTTTTGTACTGGCAAGCACCGCTCATGTTTTCTTCAGATAATATAAAAAAAATATATAGTTTGTTTTACAGCTCTGCGGATAAATGCGTGTATGGAGTGATGGAGGAGCGAGTGTGATGAGAAATGTATTGATCTGAATGTTGTGTTTGCTTTGAAGGAAAGAGTGTATGTGGTGACAGACTACTCTATTGACTGACCACACAGGTCTTTCGCTAGTGTGAGTATGTGAGTGTAGGATATGATTAAGTAAAGACAAAAGGAGCAAAACTGTACTCTTTTGTTTTTCTTGCCATTCATAACCCTTAAAATTCAACAAGCTATAGGCTGCTTCCATACAAAATAGTGCAACGAGTCATTATTTTGTTGGTCTTATCATTATCATAAAATTGCTGTGAGTGTGGGATTCTAACAAATAACACATATGACTTTCATTAAGAGTTCTCAGTTTTCTGTTCATCAAGGTTGAGCAGAACCCTCTCTGACCCCTATGGATGGTTACAAGCCCCCAAAACACCACCCATTCCCAGGCCGGGGAGTTCCTCTGTGACCCCGAGTGGCCTTTCACGCAAACCCTTAATGTGAGAACCCTCACAGCTGCTGCAATGAGAAACGCGGTTACTTTTCCAATACGCTGATTCCATATCCATTAGCTTAAGCGGTGCTCGGGTGGTTAATACTGAAGATACCGACAAACAAGCTCGAGCTTGCTAGCAAAATCCAAGGGTTAAACCACTCCTAAAGATGCAGTGTTCAGGTGAGTCCAGGCCCAGGCCTGTATGATAATCAGGGGTAATGTTAGAGGCTGTTCCTCTTTGTCTATGTCTGTGTGTCCATTCTAATAGAGGCTGACAGTTAGCTTTGCTCTTTTATGATCTTTGCGTCACTTGGAATCAGTCATTGTGAAATCAGGCGGTAAGAGGAGGGCAGGGCAGGGCGTATGTGAACACCCTCCCTCCCTCACTGCATACACACACACACACACACACACACACACACACACACACACACACACACACACACACACACACACACACACACACACACACACACACACACACACACACACACACACACACACACACACACACACACACACACACACACACACACACACACACAAGGGTGTGGGTGAAAGCCAGACCTTTTTCTGGATGTGGGTCACTCTGCTCTGGCCTGTAAAGCCGTATTGATTTTTTTCTCCGGTCAGAAAAAAAACTAATATGCAGCCACTGTCACTTCAGTTCTCCGAATCATTCTCTTGCTGCTTTTCTCTTTTCAATCCTGATATAGACAAACAATGGATGCATTTGATAGAGCAAGGGCCTGATGATTTGAAAGACAGTCAGACAGACAAGAAATCATCTGACCCCAACCCCCTGCTTTAAAAGTGAGGAGCTTCACCCATATGATTGTCTGTGCAGAGAATGTAGTCAATTGGAATGAACTAATTTGACCTCTCTCTTTCTCTCTCTCTCTCTCTCTCTCTCTCTCTCTCTCTGTGTGTGTGTGTGTGCTTACTTAGCTATAGTTTGGAGACAAAATTGTCCCCAAAAGTTACATTTGACAAAGCCGCCTTTAGGGGCATTTGGGGACATGCAAATTTCATGCATGAGATTTTGAAATTTCATTTGGGGACACATCAATTTGAAAAAAATGTTTTCTCTCTACAAAAGCAAGAAATAGGGTTGACTATAGTAGTTATAATTACTTTTTTTACAATAAATATATTTTTAAATAGTAAATATTTAAATAGTAAAGACGTGTTGTATATGTTCTTTAACTTTAAGCTATAATTTAGGGACAAAACCATCACAAAGATAATTTGAGATTACAATTACGTAAAAACAATTCATTATTGAAATAAAGTTTTTATTTTTTTTATGGTTTTATCTGAGCTAATCATGGCACTTGCAAAGCCAAAGTCATGGGTTCGATTCCCAGGGAAAGCAAGAACTGATAAGAATGTAAATGTGTACCTGGAAATGTAATGTAAGTCGCTTTGTGTGCCCTGTCACACAGCCTGTCTACATTGGAATCTGCCTAATTTAGCTAGTTTCTACCAAATGAATGACAAATGTTGCGACAAAACACTGGAGCTTGATTGGACAAAAAAGCAGTAATTCGCCTTGTTTTCCTTGTTGTGCATTCTGTAGTTTAGTGCTAATTTCAAATGTTTCACACATTAAGAACTCAATTATGTTGTTGTGAAGAGACTGAATAAGGCACACTCACTTGAGATGAAGAATGTACTCATAATAGTTTTCTTTGGAAAAGTGCTGTAACTATGTATGGTATATGTAACCCCTCTAAATATATTCTGCCATGTTGAAACCCGTGGTTTCACTAAGCATCAAAGAGAATCCTCACGATCACTGGCTGTAGATGTCCTACGTCAGAATTTGTTGGCTGTATGGCCGAAGCAGCAGAAAATGTCTGAAGCCAGATGATAGAAAGATGGCATATCCATACGGCAAAGACTGAATCCCATTTGGCATTCACAATGTAAAAAGAATCCTGAATAGCGATGCCCAAGTCGGTGTATAAAAAAATAAAAAAGGCAAAAAAATGACAGCCCATGGCCAATGTATGAAAAAGAGCAACATGAACATTAAAACATTTCTTTTAGTGATCCACAAAAGAAAGTCCAACACTCTCATGGCAATTTGTAACTGTTATATGTTTTGGCGAATTGGTGGCTAATTCGTATGAATTTGCACAATCTTATTCATTAATATTTGTTCCACTGACAGTTAGGTTCAGGGGTGGGGTTAGGGTTGGACCTTCATGCTTGTGTTTTTCTAAAAAAATATCATACTTTTTCATATGATTCATTTTATTTGAATTCATACAAAATCACTACCTTGTAAAATAGTTATGGTTTCACATTATGAGTTTGGAAAAATATGAGGGAAAAATATTTCTTTCATTTCTGGGTAAACTATCACTTTAAATGCTTACAAACATATTCTGAAAACTTTAAGAATTGATCTGTCACTTTTGAGAAAACTCAGACATGTAAACTGAATTTGGAATGACGGGCCAAAACCATGAAAATGAAATGAACAGCACATGTCAAGAGTTCAGAGCCCTCTCAACATCATCGTGACATGGCCTGACCTTTACACCCTGTGCTGATCTCCAGTAATTCTGAACGGCCAACGCTGAATAAATAAAGCTCATCTCTGCTGGTTGAAATCCCTGCATTTTCAACACAATTATGTATGAGGCAGAAATGGAAAGTTAAGTTAAGAGATGTAGCAGAAACACTCTATACTCACTTCCCCACCAGCGCCCATTTAGCCCTCTCATTAGCTCGCTATTCGTTATCAAGCATGCTGTAGGCCTTTTCTCAATTACACTCATTTAAGTTCTGCCTGGTAATTACATTCAACTCTGCTACCTGTAAGGTGGGCAACTGTAAATTAATTTGTAAGTTTTTTGTCTTTTTCTCTTGGGAGGTCAATGGTGGGACGTTATTCAACGCAGCAAAGTAGCAGTACAAGAAAAATCACCTCATGGATAGAGACATACAAATAAAACAGTCTTCTTTCATATTGCAATGTACATGATCATAGATATGGTGATATTTACACTTGGTCATCATCTACAACTGAGGAAAAAAATATAAATCTACTTTCCTGTGTAATATTCATATAATGAAGTTCACTTCCATGATGATGCTTATGCTCAGGAGCAATATTTTCTGTTGAATGCTCATTTTGCCTCATAAGGCAACTAATGCTTGAGCTTCACAGATGCTCAGTCCATGTGTAGGACTATCATTCAAGATTGCTTGCTCATGTGTGCATCACGGGGCTCCCACCCGTTTGTAAGCAGAACAAACCACTTCATAATGCAAAATGCCAAACAATTGGCTTTAGTGATTAAGGGGAGACACCCCAGGTGAATATGAAACTAAATTAACTAATAGATATCAGCATGAAACTTCCCCAGTTGATTACTGACATTAAGACAAATATCTTTTGTATTACAAGTTTTTAGAATATTTGTTTAAATATGTGTGGTGGGATGTATAGAGTTTCGGTTTTTTAATTAATGCTTGTGGGTAATGTAGTGTCCAATTATATTCCGCGAGGGAGCGTATAAAAGGGGATTCGGATGCACCTTTTGTGTGTGTGGTCACCGCCTGTGCGTCAAAACCGCCCATTCCGGTTTGTTTCATCCCGTCCACTTTGAGCATTATGGCCGATGGTTCGTTGTTGGTGGCGGCTATTCATATGCCCCGCCTGCATTCCCGTGCTTTGTGACATGGTGGTATCCTTCTGTGTGTGCGTGACGTGGATGTGCGACTGGTTATGAAATGAAGGAGGAATAGACTGTTTGGCGGGGAAACGCTGTTTGACGCTGCTGCTTTGTATCCAGATTTCCTGCCGTGAAAAAAAACTTTCTCATCAACACGTGCGCGCTTTGTTTCTTCAACTAGTCCTTCAATGTCTTTGTAATTTGTTTTATTTTGTTTTTGGTATATTTAATTTTACCTTTTTTTTCAGTGCATTCCTTTATGAATGTTGCTTTGTTTAACTGTATTCTTTATTTGGCTTGTTTTGTGAAGTTGTCTTGTAGTGTTTTTTTGTTATCTCTGTTTTGCTTTAAGAGTGCAGTGAGGAGGGTAGTGAGGTGAACATATACCCAGCTTGGTGCCAATCCTGAACCTCATCATTGTAGTATTGTTTCATGATCTTCTGGTTTATTAATTTAAATGTTTATTATTTTTTTTTATTTTTTTTTTTGTAATTGTTAAGTGGCCTTGTTGTATATTGAGATCAGTGTGGTAATTTTGCTTTCATTACAGGAGCCGAGGCTTCAAGGCAGGCCGCTAGTAGGCCCTCACGTGCGGTGGTGGAGGTTTTGTCACAGAGTGCTGTGCGTTCATGACCTTATTGGAGTGCGTGTGTTGATGCCCGTGCACAGTGTGGTAAGAGTGATTGTAGGAGCCTTGTGCTCACTAAAATAGCGTACCTGCCATTGTTAAGCCTCGGCCTCCTTCTTGGATTCGCCAGAGCCGTGAATGATGAATGTCGAACCAGTCTTTTAATGTCGTCTTTTGATGGTTGTTGACTATTTGAATAAAACTTTTGTATTTTGTGGTATCCACGTCTCAGGCCCTTCTTCGATAACCACGTTCCTGTGTGTCCTTTGTAGGTGGTTAAATTGATTCATATTCTTATTTCCCTGTTTAACAGGGTGGCGTAGTCGTGCATATGTAGAGGTAGTTTTCTCCTCTTAAGGTCCCGCTACATATGCGAATTAGGTATTATCTCATTAAATATGTGCTAATTTGCATATATTTCCAGAAGAGAAATAAGAAGAGAAACATTGGATAGAGCCAGATTCAAAATTCTTGTTTCATTTTGTTGACATATTTTTAGAGTCAAAGGTTTTTACAGAGGGGATTTTGGATGTCTCTTTTTATCACTCCATTAATCAGTAAAAACTGTCCCATGTAGAACTGCCACCCAGGCCAAGATCCTGTCTAGCCAATGAGATTTCGCTTTTAGAGTTAAATGCCCCATTGTAATTTCATGATTGGTTGCTGATAAAAAAAAGAGGAAATGACCATATTTGGATCCGACAACATTGTGCAGGAGAGAGAGAGCTTTCCAACGGTATATGTGATGACAGGGTGCAGACCGCGATCACGGAGCAGCATGTTGATTTAGAACGCCAACTTTTGTTGAATTTAGGAGAAATCTACAAACGCAAATAGACAAAGTGTAGTAAAATAAAGACCTAAATGTGTATTTTGGACTTTTTTACACCACAAGTCTGAAAGAAGACATGTTATTGAAGAAAAACAGCCCAAAATCTAAAAATTTACCTGAAAAAAAACAAAAACAAAAACCAACGATGTTTTTGCCTGCCGTGTCTCCCCTTAAATAGAACTAGTTGGCTGGTGACTGCAACACTAGATGGTTTCTTATAAATCTTTGAATGACTGAACACGTCAATTACTGAATTCTTCAAGAATGTAGATCTCCAGGAACTAGAATGAGTATATCTAAATTATTGTTAGTGGTAATATTGCTGAAAATTACAGACATTAAGTTGGAAACAACCTGAAATGCTCCTTTAAACTTCAAACTGCTGAAATGTCAGAGGTCTGTTGCTTTCTTTCTGCACATGGCATTTACAGCTTGTGTGTTTTGTATATCAAGTGCACTTGATGTACTTCGAGTGGTTCTCATTTCCTCCGCATCTTTAACTGCTTGTTCAAGCATCTTGCTGATTAGTGGTCAAATAAATCAGGCTCGGGAGGGTGACACACACACACACACACACATTGACAAGCTGCAGTGCTTGTTTGTGACACTGGAAAGACTCAACAGCTAGTAACGACCAATTTGCTAATTACCAAATTCCCATTTTATATGGGTTCCTCATGCTTTAGATTTAGTGTCCCCCCATCTAACTTACATTCACCAGAATGCTGCCTTGATGAAGAAGCTTATTCTCTTAGAAACGCTGTAAAAAAACAAAAAAAAAACAAACAAAAAAAACAATAAGATGCAAAAGCCGTTTGTGTTTCTGCTAATGCTAATAACAGTTTTGCTGGCACACATACCCACACACTAAACACTCACAGACATCAAGCATGTTTGTGGTGGTGTACTTCAGTTCTTGGTCCCCTCCTCTTCTCCATCTACACCACATCACTGGGACACATCATACAGGCACACGGTTTTTCCTACCACTGCTATGCTGATGACACGCAGCTCTTCCTCTCCTTTCAACCAGATGATCCCACAGTAGCTGCACGGGTCTCAAGCTGTCTGGCGGACATCTCCACATGGATGAAGGAACATCACCTGCAGCTCAACCTGGCAAAGACTGAGCTTCTCGTCCTCCCTGCCAATCCGTCTCTACAGCACGACTTCACCATCCAGCTAGAGTCATCATTAATCACCCCATCAAGATCGGTCAGAAATCTTGGAGTAACGTTTGATGACCAGCTGACCTTCACAGATCACATTTCAAAGACAGCTCGATCATGCAGGTTTGCACTGCACAACATCAGGAAAATCAGGCCTTTCCTAACTGAGCATGCAACACAACTCATCGTCCAGGCCCTGGTCATCTCTAGGCTTGACTACTGCAATGCTCTTCTGGCTGGACTTCCAGCATGTGCAACCAAAACCCTACAGATGATCCAGAATGCTGCAGCTCGTCTTATCTTCAACGAGCCCAAGAGGGCCCACGTCACTCCTCTGTTCATCTCTCTGCACTGGCTACCTCTCGCTGCTCGCATCAAGTTCAAGGCACTGACGCTTGCTTACAGAACTATCACAGGCTCAGCTCCCTCCTACTTTCACTCACTCCTACGAGTCTACATCCCTACCAGACACCTACGATCGGTCAACGAGCGACGTCTCGTGGTTCCATCACAGAAAGCCACAAAATCACTTTCCAGAACATTCTCATTCACAGTTCCATGCTGGTGGAACGCTCTCCCCACCCTCATCCGGAATGCAGAATCCCTGACAACATTCAAAAGACAGCTGAAAACAAATCTCTTCCGTGAGCACTTAACCTTAAAAAAAAAAAAAAAAAAAAAAAAAAAAAAAAAAAAAAAAATTTCCTTTCCCTTTGTAACATCACTTATCAGGCTTATGCTACTCTGAATAATACCTGAACTTCGTACTTTGAGCACTTCTTGCGTTGTTGTTGCTTTTGCCTCTTTATGATGACTCGCTGAATTTTGTCCTAATTTGTAAGTCGCTTTGGAGAAAGGCGTCTGCTAAATGACTAAATGTAAATGTAAATGTAAATGTAAATGTACTGCTCTCAGGCATTAAGTGTCAAATGAGAGACTTTACTATAGTGTACTGCCACTACTTTAATGTAGTGAGCAGTACACTAGGAGCAACTGCATAGTTCAAAGTATTGCGGCAAAAAATTATGACAGATGCCAAACGTTTAACATGACGTGCAAAGAGCTGAACATCTGTGCATGCTGACAGAGAAAGAACTACTATATTCTGATAAGGATGTATGATCACATTTCTGCATAGTTATCATGAATCTGTTCGCCATTGTGGACTGCTTGGCCTGAAACATACTCTAAGCTTGGCCGCATTTACATTATGTGGTTCAAGTGACCCATTTCCGATTTTTTGCCCCCATGTGGCACAGATTGAATATGACTCACAAACGTGTAATAAGAAAAAAAAAAAGCACATGGATTCCAATATTCTCGGATCGCTTTCAGGCCTCATTCATATGTGGAAATAAATCTGATATAAATCACAAATATTAATTTGGTCTACCATGTATGCGGACAAATAGAATATTCCGAATGTTATTGACGAAGTGGCGGTAGCGAATGACGTCCACTCGGCCTTTTCAGCCTAAGCGTTTCCGGGTAAGCATGTCTACCTTGGGTTGTTTCACCAACTGTACAGTGTAAATGCAGAAATCGGATATGGGTCACTTTTAAAGGGGTCATGAACTGGATTGTTTTATTATTTTATAATGTTGCCTGGGGTGCCCTTATATTGTTAGTATGATTTTTACATCAACAATTGTCATAATTTATAAATAAAAGCCATTTTTCCAAGCCTGATTTCAGCCTCAGATTTGAACGCTCTGTTTTAAGGGGTGTGTCTGCGGCAGTGCAAACGCCCACTGCTGTGATTGGCTGACATGCTTGCACATGAAATAGCTAGTATTATATGAACTCTCTCGAACTCGTTTTTACTATTACAGCTATCGAGATTAACAAATCGTGAAAAGTATCGTTTAAAGCATTATATTTAAATCTATTCCATCACATGAAAGGTTGCAGCATGATGAGCACTGACTGAGCAGATGACAGACAGTCTGTTGATCGCGTGAATAAAGATCTTATCATTGCAACACAATTTTTGCACTCTCACAAATGCTTACACCAAATCACAATGCAAACACGATGTGAATGCACAGTAAGAGCTTCGTTGTGTAGTGTAACAGTGTCATTATTTCATCACGAGTTTGGTAAGTGTCCAGATAAGCTCTCGCGGCTCGCGCTGTGCTGTTTGATTGACAGCTTGGGCGATTGGAAAGGGATCGTTCTTTGATCGCTTATATTATTTTCATAATTCTACGAGAAATTATGTGAAGTTGATCGTTTAGTCACTGATGCATAAACAGTATTGAACGATTTTAAGAGAAATATCTGAACTTGAATAATTACACAGAAATCACTGATCACAGATCAGGCATTAGAATACACATGGTTATTTACATGTTGCTGGCAGATCCGTGTCGGGAAATTGTGATTGACTGATTTAATCAAGTTTAACCATGCTGGAATCCGAAGGAAGCTTATGCAGACTGTCTTCTTCCACAAACAGGCACTGCACAATATTTAGTAAACAGCATGTTTATTGCTTGGAAGTAGCTCGATCCGGTTTAGCAATTATCATGTCGTCCTATGTTATTTAGCATGTTTGGGCGAATCGGTGGGCGGGGCTAAACAGGCCGTGTTGAAGTAGGCGTTGATCTTCTTTTGTGGAGGCGGTGTTTTATCCTCTTTGACGTCATAGTTCCCCACTTTGAAAAACGAGTCGTTTGCTGAAAAAGCTTGTCTATAAAAGCTTTTATTGGACTAACAAGGTAGTTTTCAGTTCTGAAACTTACAGGATATTATTATAGTATGATGATCTCTTATATGTCAAAAGCTCAAGGCAATTTTGATTTCTCAGTTCATCACCCCTTTAAAGAAAGACGTAAGCTGGTCATCAAAAAACAAAACAAAAAAAACAGAATAAAGTCAAAAAATCGAAATTGGGCATTATGACCTGCAGTGTTAAATGCGGCCTATGTGAATGCAGAGGTTTAATGGCTTAATTCCCCCTTGAGTACAGAGGTTTGTTACTATAAGAGTAATGCAATAATACACGTGTGTTTTTGTATGGGTTGATGTTTAGTACAACAAATTTAAACTTTTTTTTTGTTATATGACTGTCACATATTAAACTGTCTTTTAAATCATTTAATTTGACTACTTTTCAAATACTTTTTACAATTATGTATGCAAAACAGAATACATCACTTGAGATGTGGTCGAAATAACATTTGCTGAAAAATTGGTTCCTGAGACAGTGTGAAAAGTGTGTTTTAAGGGAATTTATGTCTTGCCAATAGTGACAATTAGCTGATAAAACTCCTAAAGCTCTCCATTTAGGTACTATGTTTTCAATCCTTCTTCCTGTCGAAAACTCAACCAAACTCAGTCCCCTGACCTATCAAACACATCAGTGAGTGTTATATGCGTACATGCGCAATGCTAACACCAATTTATGTGCGGAAGTAAAGAGATATAATCAACCTATTTTTGTTTTCTCACACACACACACACACACACACACACACACACACACACACACACACACACACACACACACACACACACACACACACACACACACACACACACACACACACACACACACACGGTCACCATATTATAATATGACCTTGCTTTGCTCAGTGTTGAATGATTAACCAGTTCAGTCTGATGATTACAAGTTCAAAAGAATCAGGAGTTAATGCACATGAGCTGAGTGTGCTACTGGTTAACGGCACATCAACAGCTCACTCTCTCAGTGTACAGGTGCAGCGCTCAGATGATCAAGGACTTTTTTAGACATGCTGGTTTCCCATTTACCCAAAATACACACCATCTCATTTAAAAAAAAGACTCTTACCCTTTGTACAAGTCTTCTGTCCATTGTTGACATTTTCCTTAAATCAGAACATTATCTAACAGGTAATTAGGTGTCTATTAGGTCAGTGGTTCCCGACCCTGGTCCTGGAGAACCCCTAGCACTGCACATTTTGGATGTCTCCCTAATAAAACCCAACCAATTCAAGTCTTCAGCTCATTAGTAGAAAAACCTGAAATTGCTATGTCAGATAGGGAATACTTCCAAAATATTTAGTGTTTGGGGAGGCTTCAGGAACAGGGTTTAAAATCACTGAATTAGGCCATCTTATGTGGAATGAGGGGCTTTAGCATTAGCACTGTATTCAGGAAGTACAGGAGAAACGCTTGGGTGACTTTTTTTCATGCGATTTGTCTTAAAAACTCACTACAGTGATTATTTCAAGAGTTTCTCAGAACACTTTGCATAAAGTCATAAAAATAATGAGGCCTAGCACCAACATTAAGGTGTGTCGATAATTCTGAGTATTGTAGAAGATTTCGCAAGTGATCAAGTGCTAAACAAATATTAGCATGTAATTGTTTCACTCCATCTGAAGAAATATGATTAAAAGTATTTGGCTTCTAAGAAACTAAAAAGTGAGTTTACCATTACCACATCACATACACAAACACACTTTTGTCGCTTTCAGACTAGAGCTTTTCATGTGGACTCGAGTCCTTGTGATGTCAAACTTTAGGTTGTTGGTTAGTACGAAAGTAGTTTTCCAAACTCGTGTGTGCACCACCAAAACACACCCAAGTCTGCATGAAAGTGATCTGGGGTGCAGTTCATGCATAGTTTTATCAGCTCACTCTCTCTTAAAACTGCTTGGCTCTTAAAAAACAAGCTCACATTTTTCATATCCTTAAAGGGATAGTTCAACCAAAAATGAAAATTCTGTCAATAATTACTCACCCTCATGTCATTCATTGACTACCAAACTGAACTATTATGCACTAACATTTTAACTAAGTCATTAAAAAAAAAAAATTAAAAAAAAAGCGTTCAAGTTTGGAAGAAAATGACTAATGATTATATTTTCTTTCTATTTTGGGTGAACTATTCCTTTAAATTCTCCTTTAAAATGGTTAAACTGTTTTTGTCAAGCTAACATTCAGAGTTTTGTCTTGACAAACTTTATTTTTCTAGTTTGCCATAGTCTGCATGCACCCAGTCACAATTTCATGATGTCATAATGCATTTATCCAGACACAGAGAAAAATAAGAAAGTAGTGGCAAATCTGGTAATTTTTCAGCAGAAAATGTCCTCCCTCACAGGTATCTGTGTGTTTTTTTACTGCAGTTATCACAGCGAGATTCATGGTCCGTCGGTGAATATACAATCAATGCCAACAGCACCACAAGATGTTCTCTAAAATCTCCCTGTGGTCCTGATGTTCTGAAGATCAAGACCTAAGGATGACCTCAGGCCAGTTTCTTCAATAATTTGTGGTGCCCTTTTGATGATCATGTTAGTCGCATGCACAATACGACAACCAAACTAGAGATGCTTTTCCATGCCAAGCTTGTTCACGCAATCTTTCCTCTTTTCTTTATCACAGTGAGCAGGCACGCTACATTCAAAGAAAGCAGAAAATTCTTTAATAGTCTTATTCCTCTCTTTAGCATGCATATTAAATATATCACGGCAGACATAGGCTCTGAGCAATCCAGTCTGTAAAACACTCTGTAAATATAACAAACATATCACAGCTGTAGTTTTCACTCAGATATAAGTAACTGAGTTCTAAAACACAGTCACTTCCCCACTCCATACTGTCTACATAAGCAGCTTCCTAAATGAAATTGAGCTTCAGAAGTGACTGTTCTGAAGCGATCTATAGGCAACATCTCTCTACATCTCATAAATATCACTTCTCATGTAAAGCACATGAGACCCAACTTACAATATTCCAGATTAACCCCTGTTACTAAGCTATACTGTTATTTATTTTAAGAAACACACACAATTATGAATTTATTGAAAGGATAACCCCTTCAGATAACATCTCATTCTTGAGGGGGTCCTAAAAACACTTAGCCTGGCTAACGTCAGACCACATCTTATTGAGACGTGGTCTGGGAACCATATGTTCATTTTCTCGTATTTGAGGCGTGGTTTACGAATGCCCAGAGCCGTTTATTGGGCGCTACGAATGTCTATCAAATGCGCCTGTACGTAGCTCATAGCCAATCGTTTCAATTATACCAGATGACGTATGTAGAGCGGCAGAAATTCGACGAGGAAGAAGACGAAATAAACTTGCGTTCTAAACTACTTAGAACACTATCTAAGGCTGCATCGAAAGGTAACTTCGCGTCTGATGCCATGTTGGATCCATAGATATAAACAAACTGCTTCGATGTGTCGCATAAATGTCGTCATCGTCTTGCTGCTCCCTCCCCGTTCTGTGATTGGATCCCTTTTTGAGGGGAAAATCTGGTCCATGGCGTCAAAATCTGGTCCATGGTGTGAATAAAATCGCGCTGTGCTCAAGGCAGCATGGGGAAACCCAGGCTAAAAAACACTAATAAAACTTTTAAAAATACACTACACTAAAAAATACTGGGTTGTTTCAACCTATATTTTGGTCAAATATAGACAAACCCAACCATTGGTTTAATTTTGTGTAATATATATACATATATCTATCTATCTATCTATCTATCTATCTATCTATCTATCTATCTATCTATCTATCTATCTATCTATCTATCTATATATGAAGAGTTCAGATGCAAAAGCCTCTAAATGCCATCTGCAATTTTCTTATAGAATGATCATTTTTATCAAGCTCATATATTTAAGTTCAGTAATTTCACTTAAATGACAATTAATAGGTAATCTTCATTGCCATTTAAGTGAAATTATTGAATTTAAATATACGAGCTTGGTAAAAATGATCATTCTATAAGAAAATTTCAGATGGCATTTAGAGGCTTTTGCATCTGAACTCTTCATATATATACACTCACCTAAAGGATTATTAGGAACACCATACTAATACTGTGTTTGACCCCCTTTTGCCTTCAGAACTGCCTTAATTCTACGTGGCATTGATTCAACAAGGTGCTGAAAGCATTTTTTAGAAATGTTGGCCCATATTGATAGGATAGCATCTTGCAGTTGATGGAGATTTGTGGGATGCACATCCAGGGGACGAAGCTCCCGTTCCACCACATCCCAAATATGCTCTATTGGGTTGAGATCTGGTGACTGTGGGGGCCATTTTAGTACAGTGAACTCATTGTCATGTTCAAGAAACCAATTTGAAATGATTCGAGCTTTGTGACATGGTGCATTATCCTGCTGGAAGTAGCCATCAGAGGATGGGTACATGGTGGTCATAAAGGGATGGACATGGTCAGAAACAATGCTCAGGTAGGCCGTGGCATTTAAACGATGCCCAATTGGCACTAAGGGGCCTAAAGTGTGCCAAGAATACATCCCCCACACCATTACACCACCACCACCAGCCTGCACAGTGGTAACAAGGCATGATGGATCCATGTTCTCATTCTGTTTACGCCAAATTCTGACTCTACCATCTGAATGTCTCAACAGAAATCGAGACTCATCAGACCAGGAAACATTTTTCCAGTCTTCAACTGTCCAATTTTGTTGAGCTCATGCAAATTGTAGCCTCTTTTTCCTATTTTTAGTGGAGATGAGTGGTACCCGGTGGGGTCTTCTGCTGTTGTAGCCCATCCGCCTCAAGGTTGTGCGTGTTGTGGCTTCACAAATGCTTTGCTGCATACCTCGGTTGTAACGAGTGGTTATTTCAGTCAAAGTTGCTCTTCTATCAGCTTGAATCAGTCGGCCCATTCTCCTCTGACCTCTAGCATCAACAAGGCATTTTCGCCCACAGGACTGCCGCATACTGGATGTTTTTCCCTTTTCACACCATTCTTTGTAAACCCTAGAAATGGTTGTGCGTGAAAATCCCAGTAACTGAGCAGATTGTGAAATACTCAGACGTGGAGGAGCAGCGGCTCTACTCTGAGCTCCTCCCGAGTGACCGAGCTTCTCACCCTATCTCTAAGGGATCACCCAGCCACCCTGCGGAGAAAGCTCATTTTGGCTGCCTGTATCCGGGATCTTGTCCTTTCGGTCATGACCCAAAGCTCATGACCATAGGTGAGAGTAGGAACGTAGATTGACCGGTAAATCGAGAGCTGAGCTGCACCACGACAGACCGGTACATCGACCGCATTACTGCAGAAGCTGCACCGATCCGTCTGTCAGTCTCCCGTTCCATCCTTCCCTCACTCGTGAACAAAACCCCAAGATACTTAAACTCCTCCACTTGAGGCAGGAACTCTCCACCAACCTTGAAGTAGGCAAGCCACCTTTTTCCGACTGAGGACCATGGCCTCGGATTTGGAGGTGCTGATTCTCATCCCAGCCGCTTCACACTCGGCTGCAAACCATCCCAGTGCATGTTGAAGGTCCTGGTCTGATGGGGCTAACACGACAACATCATCCGCAAAGAGCAGAGACGAAATCATGTTGTCCCCAAACCTGACACCCTCCGGCCCCTGGCTGCGCCTAGAAATTTTGTCCATACAAATTATAAACATTTTGAACAGAACCGGCGACAAAGGGCAGCCCTGCCGGAGTCCAACATGCACCAGGAAGAAGTCTGACTTACTGCCGGCAATGCGAACCAAACTCCTGCTTCGGTCGTACAGGGACCAGACAGCCCTTAGCAAAGGACCCCGGACCCCATACTCCCGGAGCACCCTCCACAGGCCACCACGAGGGACACAGTCGAATGCCTTCTCCAAATCCACAAAACACATGTGGATTGATTGGGCAAACTCCCATGAACCCTCCAGCACCCTGTAGAGGGTATAGAGCTGGTCCAGTGTTCCACGGCCTGGACGAAAACCGCACTGTTCTTCCTGAATCCGAGGTTCTACTATTGGCCGTATTCTCCTCTCCAGTACCCTGGCATAGACTTTCCCAGGGAGGCTGAGAAGTGTGATCTCCCTCTAGTTGGAACACACCATCCCAGAGGCACTGTCCCCAACTGCCACGCGATGCTGCAGAGGCGTGTCAGCCAAGACAGCCCCACAACATCCAGAGACTTGAGGTACTCAGGGCGGCTCTCATCCACCCCCGGTGCCTTGCCACAGAGGAGTTTCTTGACTACCTCTGTGACTTCAGCTTGGGTGATGGACGAGTCCACCTCTGAGCCCTCAGCCTCTGCTTCCTCAATGGAAGACGTGGCGGCGGGATTGAGGAGATCCTCAAAGTATTCCTTCCACCGTCCGACGACATCCCCAGTTGAGGCCAACAGCTGCCCACCTCCACTGTAGACAGCGTTGGTAGGGCACTGCTTCCCTCTCCTGAGGCGCCGGACGGTTTGCCAGAATCTCTTCGAGGCCAGCCGATAGTCCTTCTCCATGGCCTCACCAAACTCCTCCAAGGCCCGAGTTTTTGCCTCCACAACCACCCGGGCTGCAGTTCGCTTGGCCTGCCGGTACCCATCAGCTGCCTCAGGAGTCCCACAAGCCAACCAGGCCCGATAGGACTCCTTCTTCAGCTTGACGGCATCCTTTACTTCCGGTGTCCACCACCGGGTTCGGGGATTGCCGCCTCGACAGGCACAGGAGACCTTACGGCCACAGCTCCGAGCGGCCGCTTCGACAATGGAGGTGGAGAACATGGTCCACTCGGATTCAATATCTCCAGCCTCCCTCGGGATCCGGTCGAAGCTCCGCCGGAGGTGGGAGTTGAAGATATCTCTGACAGGAGACTCGGCCAAACGTTCCCAGCAGACCCTTACAGTACGCTTGGGTCTGCCGTGTCTGTCCAGCTTCCTCCCCCGCCATCAGATCCAACTCACCGCCAGGTGGTGATCAGTTGACAGCTCCGCCCCTCTCTTTACCCAAGTGTCCAAGACATACGGCCGCAGGTCAGATGAAACGACCACAAAGTCGATCATCGACCTACGGCCTAGGGTGTCCTGGTGCCACGTGTACTGATGGACACCCTTATGCCTGAACATGGTGTTCAATAATGGACAAACTGTAACTAGCACAGAAGTCCAATAACTGAACACCGCTCGGGTTCAGATCAGAGGGGCCGTTCCTCCCAATCACGCCCCTCCAGGTGTCACTGTCGTTGCCCACGTGGGCGTTGAAGTCCCCCAGCAGAACGACGGAGTCCCCAGTCGGAGCACTTTCCAGCACCCCTCCCAGAGACTCCAAGAAGGCTGGGTACTCTGCACTGCCGTTTGGCCCGTAGGCACACACGACAGTGAGAGACCTATCCCCGACCCGAAGGCGCTCGTTCACCGGGGTAAACTCCAACACATGGCGGCTGAGCTGGGGGGCTATAAACAAACCCACACCAGCCCGCCGCCTCTCACCATGGGCAACTCCAGAGTGGTGAAGAGTCCATCCTCTCTCAAGGAATGTGGTTCCAGAGCCCAAGCCGTGCGTAGAGGTGATCCCAACTATCTCTAGTTGGAACCTCTCAACCTCACACACAATCTCAGGCTACTTCCCCGCCAGCGAGGTGACGTTCCACGTCCCTAGAGCTAGTTTCCGTGTCCAGGGATCGGGTTGTCGAGGCCTCCGCCTTCGACTGCCGCCCGATCCTCTCAGCACCGGCCCCTTACGGTCCCTCCTGTAGGTGGTGAGCCCACGGGAAGGCGGCCCCACGTCGCTCCTTCGGGCTGAGCCCGGCCGGATTATATACCATACCAGGCGACGTCACGGTCCTCGATTTAATTTTTCTCATAAAGGGTCTTTTTGAACCACTCTTAGTCTGACCCGTCACCTAGGACCTGTTTGCCTTGGGAGACCCTACCAGGGGCATATAGCCCCGGACAACATAGCTCCTAGGGTCATTCGGGTACTCAAACCCCTCCACCACGTTAAGGTGGCAGTTCAAGGAGGGGTTTTATATATATATATATATAAATATATAAATATATATATATATTTTTACCCAATGGTTGAGTTTGTCCATATTTGACTCAAATATGGATTTAAACAATGCACACTACAAATATACAAAACAAACAAAATACTCGCCTCAATTAAATAATTTAATCAAATCTGCAGACATTCTTCCTATTATTATTTCAGATCACGCTCCTGTGGTATATACTTTTGAACTTGCGTGGAAGCCTAGCAGACACGCACACAGATGGCGGCTTAATACAATGTTACTTCAGAACTCAGAGTTCCTGAAACAGTTGAGAGCTAATCTGAAACTGTTTCTAGAAATCAATCTAGAGTCAGCATCATCACCCCAAATACTTTGGGAAACAACCAAATGCTTTATTAGAGGAGAAGCTATCTCATTTGCTTCTAATATGAAGGCGTCCAGAAATTGCAGAATTGTACAATTAGAACATGAAATTCAACTATTAGAAGCAGATCAAAAGCGACAGTTCTCTGACCAAAAACAGACATTTCTTTTAACTTTAAAATTTGAATTAAATAACCTACTGAAATCAAAGGCAGAATTCTCTATCCACCGCACAAGAGTGACTTATTATAGTCAAAGTGAAAGCTCAAGCAGACTTTTAGCTGCAAAAGTAAAACAAAATGAATCATTTTCCATCATCAACGCAATTGAAACACCATTAGGATGTTACCTATGATGCAGAGGAAATTAATGATACTTTTAGACTTTTCTATTCAAATATTTATGAATCCGAAGAACTCTTTGACCCGACTGTCCTTAAATTATATCTTTCAAAACTTAATTTACCCTCCCTGTCCAAGGAAGAAGCAGAATTTCTTGATAAACCTCCCACTATTACAGAACTAAAAGATGCATTGTCTTCAATGAAAAGGGGCAAATCCCCAGGACTAGATGGTTTTCCTCCGGAGCTATTCCTGGAATTGTGGGATAGTATTGGTCCACTTCTTCTTAATTCAATCAACTATGCTCTTAGCACTGGTTCATTTCATCGTGAGCAAAATACATCACTTATTTCTGTGTTGCTAAAGAAGGGCAAGTCCCCTCTGAAGTGCGGTAGTTACAGGCCAATATCTTTAATTTCAACAGAGTTGAAGCTTTTTGCTAAACTTTTAGTTAAACGACTTGAATTATATGTATGCAAATTCATTCATTTTGATCAATCTGGATTTTTAAGAGGGAGACTTGCATCTGATAATATTAGACGTTTTCTGCATATTATACATGCTTCTGAAACTGATACTCAACCTGCAGCGGTCTTTAGTTTAGATGCACAAAAGGCCTTTGATCGGGTCAGTTGGGAATATCTTTGGTTAGTTCTAGAGGAATTTGGCTTCGGAAAAACATTCATATCTATGGTCAAAACACTCTATACTAACCCTATATGCAGTAGTATCAACAGGTAACATTCTTTCAAAGTCATTTCCTCTGCATCGTGGCACCCGCCAGGGCTGCCCACTATCCCCCTTACTTTTTGCATTGTCATTAGAACCACTAGCACAATCGATTCGACTTGACTCTCTGATATCACCCATAGTCATACAAGGAACTCAGCATAAAATTTCTCTTTATGCAGATGACATACTCTTATATTTTACTAATATACATGTCTCCTTACCTCAAATAATAAAAGTATTCTCCCAGTTTAATAAATTCTCTGGCTATAAAATAAACTGGGATAAATCCCTTCTTTTTCCATTGAATGCCTCTGCAAAATGCCTTCCATTACCACCTATTCCTCATATCCAGTGGCATGACACAGCATTTACATATTTAGGGTTAAAAATAACAAATTTGTCGAATATATCACGCATAAATTATGATAAACTTAAACTTGAAATCTTCGCAGATATGCAGAGATGGTCCAATCTCAAAATGTCACTACAAGGTAGAATTTCAATAATAAAAATGAATGTTTTGGGTAGGTTAAATTGTCTTTTTTCTATGATTCCTTTAGCTCCACCTGTAAAATATTTTGAGGAGCTGCAGTCTCGAATTTCTCATTTTATTTGGGAGGGTAAAAAACCCCGTATCCGTCTTAGTACTCTTCAGCGTATGAAATTGTCTGGTGGTCTTGCACTGCCTGACTTTAAATTGTATTATTTGTCCTTTCAGGTGAAATCACTTACAAATTGGTGTGACAAACACTCTGTACTTCCCTGGCGTCAGATCACATAGAATTGAAGATCTGTTATTTGCAGGACTTAAACCTAAATCTGCACATGAGATGTTCGGGCCAATTATAGGTAACTCTCTGCAGGTTTGGTCAGCTGTTCAGAGGCAAATGGGCTGCACTACTAAACTCTGTGATCGCTCCCCTATATGGCACAATTATAATCTATTGCAGAAGCATGGCCCATATTTCAAAACAAGTTGGGCCTCTAAAGGAGTTTACACTTTGCAGGATCTATATGGACAAAATGGCTTAAAATCATTTCAGGACCTTAAAGAAAAATACTCTCTTCCTGGATTTTCCTGGTTTTTGTACTTGCAACTAAGGTCAGCTATCAAAGCTCATGGAGTTCCCTGAGACTCTCCCCTCTGTGCTCATCCGCTGAGTCTGTGGATTTATCCAGGAACATCGTGCAGCGGACTGGTGTCTAGAATATATGCACACAGTTAATCACAAAACGTGATAAACCCCTGGGAGTGATAAAATCATGGAATCATGACCTCAAAGAGAGACGCATGGAACTGGACTGGGACAATGTATGGAACAATTTGTTTTTGTCATCAAAGAATCCTGCACACCAATTAATCAATTTTAAGTTTGTGCAGAAATTGTACCTTTCCCCATACAGACGTTTTAAAATGAAGCTTATAGATACCCCAAATTGTGAAAAATGTGATTTGAATACGGTTGGCACTTTCTTGCATATCTTCTGGGACTGCCCAGATGTCTCTAATCTTTGGTCTCAAGTGGCAGATTTTCTTGAAGATATATTAGAGTTCCCAATTCCTAAACGGCTTACTTTATTTTTATTTAATGATGACTCTTCACTTATTATTGGTACTAAATTGGCTTCTAAGAAAATGATATTTGCAGGTTTAACTGCTGCAAAAAAGACCATAATTCATTCTTGGATTTCTTCTGGATCCCCATCAATAAAAGAATGGTATAATTACTTCAGAGATATTGTTCTTATAGAAAGATCACTGGCTGTCAATCATAAAGCACGAAGTTCAACTTTGGATGTTTGGAACAAAGTTATTGTCGCTCTTTTGAAACCACCTGTTTTTCCTCAGGTTTAATGCATAATTTAAATGGGTCTTAACAATGCCACAAATTGCATTGCATTTTATTTATTTTGCATCTATTAGTATTATTATTTATTTTTCAAGGCTTTGGCAACTGTAAATAGTTTAAATTTTGATGTTTATATACTTGATGTATAATAACATAAAATGTATATATCCTGTGGTAGTGAAATAAAAAGATAATCACAAAAAAAAAAAAATTGTTAAGGTAGTTTAAAAAATAGATGCGTTATACCTTTCAGAATTGAATGAAATCAAATAACTTTTCTCTTAATTCTGGTCTTACCTATAACAAACCCCATTTCCAGAAAAGTTGGGACATTTTGTATAATGCAATAAAATCAAGAATCTGTGATTTGTTAATTATCTAGAACCTTTTTTTAACTGGCAAATGTACAAAGAAAATATTTCCAATGTTTTCACTGACCAACTTGTTTTTTGTAAATATACATTTTGATGACTGCAACACACTACAAAAAAGTTGGGACAGAGGCATGTTTACCAGTGTCACATCACATTTCCTTTTAATTACACTTTTTAATCATTTGGGAATTGAGGAGTTTGCAAGTGGAAACTTTACCCAATCTCTCCTGATATAAGACAGCTGCTCAGCAGTCCGTGGTCGTCGTTGTTTGATTCTCCTTTTCATGAGAGGCCAAACATTTTCAATCTGGACTGCAGGCAGGCAGTCAGCCACATCCACTCTACGGTGTGTCTATGAAACCACTCTGTTGTAGCGCATGCAGAATAAGGCATTGTCTGGCTTCCCAGGAAAGATGTCATCTTGATGGCAGTATATTACTCTATTACAATCCCAATATACGCCTCCATGTCAATGGTACCTTCAATGACTTTTCTACCTTATATCAAAGGGAAACTTGAAAGGGTTCAACAGAGTGGATTTTGTATGGGATTGCAATGAAGTTAACGGTTTAAAGTCCCAGACAAGACAGAAGTGTGGAAAGGGGACAAGAACAAGAGTTAGTGGAAAAAACAAGTTACCAATCAAGTGGAAATGCTTCCTGAGAGTGGATGAAAACAAAACAGAGCTCTTTCACTTTCTGGCCCAGGAACCTTGTGGAAATGATTACTACCAAACAAGTTGTTTCCACTTGTGGACCCAATGTTCTATTATCTCACCCATAAGAATCAGATCAGATAGCCCCTTGCACGCATGAAGGACCCTACTCCATGGGGCGGATGCTGCAAGAAAAGTTTTTAAAAAGATCACCCTGCGCACTGTGGACACACATGTTGTGGTGATATCCATTGCATATGTGTCGGAGCTGGACATTGAGGAGTTGTGGGTGGCATATGGGACTGGCAAGAACTTCAGATACATACTTGCCCATGAAATTGCTAAGGCCATTTCTCAATATGCGTTCTTGTCTGTACTTGTGTTCTTGTGGACTTGTGAAACGTCATCAGTCGCTGCCCAAGTACTGTTCCAATTCAAAGTTCACATCTAGCCAAGTCCAGTTCAAATCCCCGGATGTGTTCTTGATCCGCCCCTTTTACCGAGGATGCATCGAGAGGTGACTTGTGCGGACTTGAGACAGCCAGGTATCCCAGAATGCATCTCACACCAACCAGCAAGCGTCAATAGCAGAGGAGAAACCCAGCGTAATTTAAAAATACTGCTGTTATTGTGTGACGAAATGTAGTTTTAAGAGTTTTTCAGGCGAGAATGTAGTTGTTTAAAGCTCAAATCTTTGGTTTATTTATAAAGATAGCGCCTATTTGAAAATTTGATCTGACGTTTTCGGAGTTGTGAGATCCAGGCAATCGGACGCTCGGCGCTCATGTACCCCGCCGAGAACAGCCTTTCCTCGGTTAGTGTTGCTGACGTTTGCCGCTGGCTCGGATGTCTCTAGACTACTGGTTTAACATGAGATATAAATCGTCTTGTGTATATCTAACGGGCGATTTATTTATTTATTTATTTATTTTATTTGTCTCATTAATATATAATTTGTTACCTGGCAAAACGTTTTGGCTGAGGGCAAAGTGAAGTTTCATAGCTTTATATATTTAGTCTATTTAACTTTAACGTTGTAGCCCAGAGAGCTGACTTATGTTTGACTGAATCGTTTGCTTAATTATTGTATAGCTTCTTGTACCTTTTAGGCTACTTATACTTTTATAATGGCTATTATTGATCATTAAAACTGACATTTAACAAAAAAAGGTTATGCCATTTTATTTTATATATTTAAAACATAAAAAATATTTTATTATACGTTGCCTACATTCTCTTCACTGTATGTAGCCTACACATTTAATCAAATAAAATGACACAACCCTGTCTCTTTTTGCTAAATGTCAGTTTTAATGATCAATATTATCATGTTTTTTATGTATCATATTTTTAAAATGAAAGCAAAAAGAGTCAGGGTTGTGTTTTATATTTCGTGTTGTTATAAATATATGCAGTGAAGATAATCATTTGCGTTGCTTGAACCACATTTGTGTGGCCATTAATATGTTTAAGATTTTTTTTTATGAAAATGAAAAGAGGCAATGGGCCCTATCTTCCACCCAGCGCAATTGACTTTGTACACCGACGCATGTATCATTCCTTTTTTGCACCCGCGCAAAGCGCACTTTTCCCTCCACAGAAGCACGTCGCTAAACTAGGGAATGAACTTGCGCTCCCTGGGCGGTTCAGCGCAAAAAAGGAGGCGTGTTCCGGCGCAAACGTTCCTTCATGCTATTTTGATGGTTTAGAAAACAATTGCGCCACTAACCAGGAAAAAATTGTTTAAAGTCAGTGGCGCGTTGCACATGTTATTCATATGCTATTTTAAGGGTGCATGCTTGGCCATAATCAATGTAGCGTGTGCACAACGCGCATACACTTTGATTCTCTCATCTACACAGAAGCAGCAGTTTTCATTTTTGCAAATCATACATTATTACGATAGATAGATAGATAGATAGATAGATAGATAGACAGATAGATACTGTAGATAGACAGTTTATTATAAAAGCATACATCTAGCTTACACATTTACCCAAATTATCATACGCCTGTTTAACCGAAGTTAATTTGGGTGGGTTTCTCCATTTCAATGTAACTTCTCTCTTTTACGGCCGTGACGAGAGCGTTGCTCTCCTTGGCTATGAACCGCTCCTGGCGCGCGCCTGGCAAATCCGCCGTTACAATAGCAATCCGCTATGGAAAAAGCGCGTCTGCTCTTAAAGGGAATGTGAGATGACACTCTGATTTGTTTATTTCACGTTACGCCCAAACCACATCTATGAATAATGAAGCTACTTCAGACCAACCCATTTAAGATTTGCGCCTGGCGCAAGAGTCATTTATCCCGCCGGGAAAATAGCAACAGCGCCCAAGACCCGCCCACAAAGTTACTTGCGTTTCGCGCTTGATACTTGCGTTTCAGATCGTTAAAATAGGGCCCAGAGTGTTAGTTTATAACATATTTTGTTTTATTGTAGCATAAATATACATAAAGAGATAACCGGAGTAGCCAGAGCGAGCTGAGTGACGCTATCAAGTACGCCGCTGTTCCATTTGTATTCATTTTATCGGACTTGCGTCCTCCCGTCCTCGGGAGTTCATACTCCTGAGTCGAACTTGTCAAGTCCGAACTACCAAGGACTCAAGTCCGAAGTTTGCGTACTTGGTATTGAGAAACGGCCTAAGTCTCTGGGTCTTGGCAAATCAAAGGCCCTTGTTCCATGCCATCACTGGCTGTGACACAGTATCTGCATTTGCAACCAGTGGCAAGAACACAGCATGGGATACCTGGAATGCAGATGACATGGCAACAGAGGCATTCATGGCTCTATCAAATGCTCCAAAAAGAAATATGATTGAAATAACTTTGAAAAGGAAAATATAGTTCTACCAGAAAGACTCGGGAGATAAATTGATATAACAAGCGCATGTTTATTAACAGCCCAGCAAGCATACATTTATAAAGTTCTTTGGCGTAGGCCCCGTCCTTAGCGCGCAATGCGAGGGTAGCGGAAGCTGCATATCCTGCCTGAAGACGAAGGCAGGGGCGCAGCTGACCCCCAAAGAAAGGTGGAGAAATAATTCCACCGGGACAGAGCCCACCCCCAAAGAAGTGTAAGAAAATATACCCACCAGTCGTGCATCCTGCAGTTCCTGAAACGAGAGAAAAAGTAAAAAAATAAGCGTGATAAAAGCAAAAAAAATTCTCTTCATTAAAGCAGGGCCACGAGATGGAAGGCACTCACAATGGTGAGTGAGCAGATAAGGAGTGCGAGCTGTAATATAAAGCCGATTTAATATCTTAGTTGCTCTTAAGCTTGTTTTAATTTTATTCAGCAACCCAGTTGTTAGTATTTTGCAACTGCCCATGAGTGCGTGGGATAAACGACGCTGAAAATAGATTACCACTGCGCTGTGGGATATCAGTTACGTAAGTCTTTGCATATACACTTGCTACAACCAGCGAGCTATCCGGCCCTACTTTTTAAAGCGTTACAGTGTTGCGTTGCAGACTGCAGTATCGGCAGTTTTTTTTTTTTTTTTTTTTAAGGGGTGGTATAATGTCCTTTTCACAAGATGTAAAATAAGTCTCTGATGTCCCCAGAGTGTGTGTGTGAAGTTTTAGCTCAAAATACCCAACAGATATTTTTATATAGCATGTTAAAGTTCTCACTTTTTGAGGGTGAGCAAAAACACACTGTTTTGTGTCTGTTCCTTTAAATGCAAATGAGCTGCTGCTCCCGACACAGGGGGCGGAGCTTCAACAGCTTGTGTACTTTTGCCTCACACACACATGCACTGAAAATTCAGACAATGATGGAGAGACTCAAGAAGAAGTGACAACATGTAGCAACAGGACATTTCTGAATGGTTAGTTGATGAGTTTATGTAGCTTATGTGTAGTTATCTTCTAGTCACTGATTAGCATATTCTGTCTTGATAATCTATAAATCGCGTTCCGGGGGCGGGGTTTATGTACATTTTAGGGTTAGTGATGTCACTAACCCCGGAGGAATGTGGTGTAGTCTCTACCAGCCGTTTGTTGTAGTCCTTAAAAAGCGATTTCTTTAAAAGCAAATCTCTCCCTTTGCTTTGAACTTTGAGCGTTGTAACTTTGCAGATGTTGTTTATGCTCAAACAGCAACATTACACACTAACTAAAGTTAGAAAAGTCAAATCATATTCAACCACCCCTTTAAGAAAACTACCACGTCACCACAGTCGTCATTTGAACTTTACCGCTGATGAAGGGAACAGTAGAGTAGCAAGTTAATATACTTACCTGAATGAAGTTTAATCATAGTAATGGGGACATGTAAACAGTGGCCGCTGGAAGCGCCTACCAACGTAAAACCTTGAAAGTGGAACTTGAACTTGAAAAACCCTGTGTGGAGATCGTCTCTCCTGAGATTTCGAGCTGCCGCGCGCTTGTTTCCTACACAAGTGTGTCGCACTCGTGCACCGCGAAAGTTGCTGAGATCTAATCAACGATACTTGTGTTGTTATGGTTGGAATCGAAACGCGAGTGAGTGAACGCCGGCGTCGGTTTCTGCAAACTGAATTGGAAGCGTAATTGGCAGCGTCAGCATCTGCGAACTCAGACAAATGTAAGTACCAATCTTTTATACTGCGAGTGTTAGCACATGATTGGTTAGAAGTGAGGTAATACATGACGCGCTGATTGAGTCTTCCTGGCAGAACTTAACGCTAAAGCTTTCATTTAAGTGCAATGTGCAGTACAAATCTGTCATATAGGCAACATAAAATTATAATGAGAACACGACTGTAAAAGACTGTTTTTGCGGAAAGAGCGTGCCCATGAGTTACACCCTGACTAGCACAGTCAAGTTCGCTTGTGCAGTCGCAGTCTTTTTTGCCACTGTAAGTTGTAATATTATGTTTATTTTGTGTATATTTATATAGATGATTAATTTCATATAGGATGCGTTTGGTTGAGTTAATTAACGTAGCAGTAAAGCGTTTCATTGTACCAGTCTTTAGCTTCAGTGTGCAAAGCTCAAAAAGCAATGCACAACATTAATAACTACTGGGACTGTCATAACATTATAATGAGAACGCTATTGTAATAAAATATTGTGAATATTGAGGGTAGTTGCCGTGTTTTAGCGTGTTGTTGGAAGAACACTTCCACAACGCATTCTGACAAGCACATCAAGTGCACATGTGCATTCCCGTCATTTTGTACAGATGTAGGTTGTAATATGTAGTATAAATATCTGATTAATCTCATGTAGGATTATGTTTCGTTGAGGTAAATAATCCGCAGCTCTTCAATGTAGCCTACTGGTGATCATCTTTCTTCAGCACGTGTGCACAAACAGTAATACAAAACATTAAAAACTATGATTGGGGCTGTCATATACAGAACATTATAATTGTATACAGTATTGTAAAACACTTTGTGAATTCTTTGGGTTTAGTTGCTTGTGTTTCAGCGTGTCGTTAGGGGAATAGAACATCCACAACAGGAGTTATAGCCTACATTCTTCATGCCATTTTGCAACTATACTATGTTGAAACATAAGTTGTAATATTATGTTTAATTGTATAAATATCTGATTTATCTTATATAGGATGCGTTCCGCTGAGTTAATTAACCTTCTAGCAAAGCGCTTCAGTTTATGGGTGTTCATTCAGCTCTTCAGCTTCAGTGCATGCAGCTCAAACAGCAATTATTTGTAACAAAGATGTTTACTATTACTGTAATAGTACATTTTTATTTATTTTTCAAATAAATTGATGCATTATTATTAATAACTAGCATTTTTACAGTTCTCATATTATTTTCGTATTTTATTTATCCGTGGTACATGGATTTTGATTCTTTATATGTAGCCTAAGTAATGTTGTGTTTTTTTGGAAACACTTTACAATAATGACTCATTTGTAATGCATTAACTAACATGAACTAACAGAGAGCAATAATCTTTGGTAATGTTAGTTAATAAAATATTTGTGTTCATGTTATTTCACAACATTAACTAATGCTAACACGTACAACTTAGGATCTTAAAAATGTCTTGGTGAGAAAATGGTGAGATTAAGATTAAACTGTAGATTAATAAATCCTGTTGAAGTATTGTTCATTTATTGTTAGTTCATGTTAACTTTTTTTTTTTTTTTTTTTGTTGGCAATAGGAGTGTAAAATTAATCAAAAAAAGTTAAGGAATCTTACACTGGTTCACAATAGGCTACTGTATTGTATATGTTTGATTTATATTGAAGTTTTTGGGACATGGATGGACATGGTGTCCCAACCTCCACATGGCGAGCCTTTTGTTTTTGAAATCAGACTCTCAAAGTATATCAAAATTTGAATTTAGATTTTCGGGCCTATATATCGGTTATCGGCTTTCAAATATAAAATAATTATCGGTTAACAGTATCGGTGCATCTCTACGAAAAAGCACCAGAGGAGGTCATTTCCATTGTGAAGCGCTTCACAATTCTCCTCTATGATCGCACCAGCAGCCAACTCAACATCGATCATGCTCGTCTTGAGTTGTTCACAAAGAAAGGAAGAGGAATGGAGCAAATCCACCCAACTAAGGATGCACTGGTGCAGCACCTCAAAAGAGCAGTGTGGATGGACCCAAGCAATTGGAGGCCATTGTGGTCCACTCTTCCACAGGCAAGCCAGTCCATCCTTATACTCTTAAGTTGTGGCTTCAAGAAAGGCTGCATTGCAAATTCAAAAAAGCCTTCTTAAAGGTCCCATGACATGAAATTTTCACTTTCTGAGGTTTTTTAACATTAATATGAGTTCCCCTAGCCTGTATATGGTCCCCAAGTTTCTAAAAATTTCAATCGGTGTAAATCGAGCTTTTGCTATCTTTCTCTGCCTTTGAGAAAATGGAGGCTCACACGCGCTGATCTTGAATCTCCTCCTTATGACGTCATAAGGAGGAAATGTTACCTCCCCTGTCTCTGCTTTGCCCGCCCAGAGAATATTTTCCGCCAATGAGAAAATGCGCGTGCGCGATTTTAGTTTGTCCACGAGAGATATCATGGCTTTTGAGCGAGCGAAGCATAACAATTGCTCAATAATTGGATGTACAAATGAACACCGAAGGGTCAATACAGAGCTGGGCTTGCTGAACGTCTGAAACTAAAGTCTGGATCACTCTCTTTGGCTCAGCTACACACCTCGGACAAGTAAGTCAACTAATGATATATAAGTGTGTTGCTTTACTGTTTATGGTTACCTAGATTTTACACGTATAATGTGGCTGTAACATTAGCTATGCAGCTATGCAGTTTATGTGTGTGAATACACACACTGTAACGCGAGTGTTGTACACGTCTTTGTTATTTGGATAACCGTTTTCCTGTTGGTTATATGGCGCGCGCGATATCCGCATTTCAAGATCGCAGAGCTTGATGTAATTGTAATAAGATAAATACAGACATTACAGATCTCTCATGAAAAGGCAACAGTAGGTTAGCGTTAGCTACATGATAATAACTGTAAACCATCCGAATAAAGTACCGTATCCAGACATAATATTTTAAACTAACCATTCGGAAACGTCCTGCTGGAGCCGCTGAGTTGCAACTTCTTCATCCGTTGCTTCTCCATCTGGATCAGATTCTGGGTCAAACTGAAATGCTTGAAAGACTGCGTGTCTTCGTGCCATTGCTATATCCAACGTAAACATGCACGCCACCTTACTGTTGCGCAAGATGGTCAAGGCCACACCCACCCTCCACCTTGCGCCGCCTTTCTCCTCCTCCACAGTATTTAAAGCTACAGACACCGAAACGGCCCGTCTGAAGGAAGCTCATTCTGGGACTGGCTTGTAGTGGCTATAATTCTGCACCGAGGCTGAATTTTTGTAAAGAGATTTCAGATACAGTACTAGGGACCACTAAGGCCTATATTAAAGCCTACAAAAAGTAGCATGTCATGGGACCTTTAATGTGCACAGCTCTGTGACATTGTGGAAGAGACTGTGAAGGAGACAAAACAATCAAACAAATATGTTTCTGAAATAGATTTTTTGAAGTAAGTCTTTTTTAAGATACGTCGCTAAGGTCATATTGAATATTCTACTCTTTACAGTCACTGTATTGTCAGGGTTAATGAACAAAAGGATTAAGCTTTTTAAACTACACAACATACATGCAACAGACATGATATTATAAAGTCTAGCCTAGGTTCTCAGATACTGTGATTTCCTCCTCACATCACTGAATTCACCATTAACTATTCACCAGTTTTGATGTTGTATATGGTATCATTGTAATCCTTCGCCATCAAAACATAGGGGTAAACATAACCTTTTCTGTGTTATCATGTCTGATTCAGGAGATATGATACAAAAACCATAATTTGGATGTGTCTGAAAGGTAAATGTTATTTTAAAGTAAAAGGCATTTTTGCAATGGCTCCATTTCTGAAAGTGTTCGGGCCCCAAACTGTACAAGTGTACCAAGTTTCATGCTTTTATGAAAAAAAAAAAAGTGAACATATCACCTCAAATGTCACCTGGACAAGAATCTTTTCACAATATTATGTATTGTAGATGGTGGACATAAATTCTTTGCAATCTTGCATTGAGAAATTGGATTTTTTTTTTAATTGTTTGACAATTCTCTCATAACATTTGGCACAAAGTGGTGAGCCATGACCCATCTTTGTTTGCAAAAACTGAGAAGCACTTTTATACACAATCACAATACCCTCACCCATTACCAATTCACCTGCTAATTGTGGACTGTTTAAAAAAAGAGTTTAACTTGGATATTATATAATTTTTTCACGTTTATTTTGCCTGTCTCGACTTTTTTGGAGTGTGTTACAGCCATCAAAATCAAAATTTGTTATTTATAAAAAAATAAAATAAAAAAATAAAAAGGTTCAAGAGAATGAACAAATCACAGGTGTGTTTTTATTGCATTTTACAAAATGTCCCAACTTTTCTGGAAATGGGGTTTGTAGATGCATTGAGCAGGTCACAATGCATTCTAAATATGCCCTAACCACAGATAATACTAATTTGCTGGTTTAGATTTTTGCCAAATTGAGGTACATTAGAAGGCATCATAATTTTACCTCCTGCTTTTTGGAACAGATTTTGTGCAGAGAACATGCTTAACATGCTGGAATTATACAGTAATTTGTATTTAGTTTTTTATTTCTGTTTCACTTTTAATTTCTCTTTGTTTTAACTGTTGTCATTGTTAGTTTTAGTCTAGTTTTCTAGTTTTCAGGAAATGCAGATTCCGTACCCTCGGATTACGAGCTACTGACGGGGCGGGGCCTACGCCAAAGAACTTTATATCATATTATTTGCTTGCTGGGCTGTTAATAAATGTAGACTTGTTTCTGTATTTTGCCTCCCGAGTCTTTCTGGTAGAACTAAAATCAAAGTGAATTTGTGGACATTTTTATTGAAAATAAACTAGTGAAAAACGTCACTTTTTTCCGTTGTTTTCAGTTTTTGGTTAAAAAAATCTAAGGCTTGCTAACCAATTGTTTTGTGTCAGGACCGATACATTTATTCCCCATGATGGCCCTTGCTTACATCAGAACTTGAACTGACATATTTGAAATGCATACAAATATGAGATTTGATATATTTCAATGCAGTGTAATGCTGCAGCTTTCACGTTTGAGTAATCTAGACATGAATAATAAATTAGCCTTCAGGTTTATGTATTTTTCCCTGATATGAGCTGTGTTATTTATAGCTTCATCTTTATTACAAGCTTAAAAATATGATAAAATATTGTGACATTTTGATGGTGGAAGGGGCTGGTGCAGGCCAAACAAACATTTGTTTAATCAATCACTGAAATTCAGCATCAGGCTATACCTCCTACAGCGCCGCTGCACATGCACCCACACCAAGCTCGTCCTGCCAGACTCTGAAACATGGTTTGATTATCTTTGCATTCATTTGCACCAATGTTTAATGGAGTATTATTACGGAGGGAGGAGGTTTTATTTTGCGGCATTTTTTTGTTTGAGTGACCTTGAATGCACGGGCCAAAGGCACTGAAATAAACAAAAAAGAAGAAGGAGAAAATCAATTAAACACTTTATAGTTGAAACAGAGGAAAAAATGGCTAATTGAACAGCTGCAGTCTGATGAAATGCCACTCCATATGCCAAAGTTTAAAAAAAGCAATTTCTGTGCATCTTACAGAAGAAGAGAGCGCGAAAAGCTCTCATTTAATCAACTAACATTGATATTACTTCTGGCAATTAGAGGCATGCTGATAATGATATGAGTTTTCAGCTGTAAATAATTATGCTGCCTCCAGGCCATGCTTTTCTTCCTCACTGTATCTATAAACAATAATCAAACCACCAGGCGAAAGTTGAGGGCTTTTGTTTGTTGCAGTGTTGCAGTTTGGGGAAAAACATCAGTGCAGCCCCCTGGTGTTGCCCTTGGCGGCTCTGACCTTCAGGAGCCCGGTTCTGGCAGCATGGGGAGCTAATGTATCAGCCTATCGATCCCTACACTTCCACTTCAAACGGACTGTGTGCGTGCACGCTTATTTAGCCCGAGAGCAGGGTGGGACACGAAATGCTCCTGTGGCCTAATACTGTGAGAGACAAGCAGACGGACCGAAGACTGCACTTTCACTGGTGCAATCTGAAATGTAATAATGAGAGAGATACATGCGGACCTCACGCAGCTCTGTTTTAATTGTTTAGCGGATACAGTCTCAAACCTATTGGTGTCACAGTCAGCATTTGGGTTTGGCTAATTATGGCACATGCATTAGTGGTTAGTGTCTGTCTCACATTTTTTCATTTGTTACATCAGACAATAAAGAACCAACAGAATCTATTAAATCAACACATATAGTTTCATAAGAAAATACACAAGGGAGAATGGGGCTAGTTGAACTTTTTACTCAATTGTGAATATTCCTCAGTGTAGGCAGCTTTCTGAAAGCCAATTTAAATATAAGCACACACACGTTGGGTTTTCATGTTTTATAAGGACATAATGATTTTACATTGTACAAACTGTATATTATATCTCTTATCCCTACCCCTAAACCTACCCATCACAGAAAACGTTCTGCATTTTTACATTTCAAAAAACATAATTTAATATGATTCATCAGCTGTATTCCCCATAGGAACCAAAAAAAAATATGTCCCAACAACATAAGAAATATCTGAACCACATACAAACACACACACAAACATATTTTGAAGAAAATGTTCCATGAAACAGCCTACAACTATATGGTTCCCTTTCCAATGGAACTCAACCGCATGTCATGGCTTGATGCTATAGGAACCCTCCATATTTAGCTGGTGTCTGAAGCATGTTTACACGAGCCAAATGGTGATTGGCTGATCGTGATGACATAGCGATGTAGCATGTGATGTCACTAAATAGATGCTATCCATTATGTCGCCAGTTTTTTTTGTCTTCAGAAGCTGCATGTGAGTGTGTGATTGCTGCTTTGGGTGTGGGTTTTGACAAAGATAGGAGTTAGATTCCACCATGTAAGGAAATAAAATTCAGGAGATGTGTGTCGTCGTGTCCACAATATATTATGGGTGATGACTCACATGATGTGTGTAATTCTGAATGGGTGAGGAGCATAAAAGGTCACTTTTTGATGGGGATGACTGCGCTTATTGTGACAAGTTTAATCTCTGCAAGCTCTGATCCCACTTTTCTCTATTTGACTGACCTGTGGCTTGGGTCTCGTGGCCACTAAGGCGGCTCTGCAACTTGTGGTCAACAGGTAGAGTTGACAGACGAGGAGCGAAAGACGGGAGGTTGAGGCCTTTCTCTTGCCCCCTCCACTGACACTGTTCTGGATCTTAAAGCTCGATTTGCGATTTCTTCAGACCAAGAAGGTCTGTGGGCTTTCTAGCACTGAAACACTTCCTCCCACTCCTGAGAGGCTATCATATGTTGGTCCAAATGGACTACACATCTGTAGTATCCTATATAAAAATCACCAGGTCGGTCTGCGTTTGCAGCCCCTTTTCAGGCAGGCACAGCAGATTCTGTTCTGGGCAGAAGAGAAATTCAAGTCGCTATGAGCAGTTTACATTCCAGGGCATGCAAACCTGGGGGCAGATATCCTTTTGAGGCAGGGGCTGAGGCCCGGGGAATGGCGACTCCATCCACAAGTCGTGGAGTCCATATGGCGGAGGTATGGCAGAGCAGAAGTATACCTGTTTGCCTCAGAGGAGATGACCCACTATCCCCTCTCAGGCATGAAAACAGGTCAGGGGTAAAAAAGGTGAGAAGGATGCGGCAGCAAAAAATCCAATCCAATCCTATCTATCTATCTATCTATCTATCTATCTATCTATCTATCTATCTATCTATCTATCTATCTATCTATCTATCTATCTATCTATCTATCTATAGAGTGCTTTTTAATGTTAAATTCATCAATCTGGTGAAAATTAAACAAAGAAAAATGATTTTAGTTACAGTGTCTGTCTACATTACTACTAGACCTACATAATAATAGTTATAATATTAATCCTATGATAGTAATAGCCATATATTGTAAAACAAATGCACTGAAAAATAAAGTTAACTTTCATAATTAGTTTTGTACTAATTTCTATACTTGAAAGAGTATATTTCTATACTTCACATTAAAGGTGTGATTGGGCTAGCCCAGTGTCAATCAAGAAAAGAACCAAATGGGCCGCTGATCTACGTGTTTCATGGGGTGTCAGAAAAAAAAAACTAACGCTGACTTTTTATTGACCAATGCATTACATACTAATTACGCACTAATCCAGCGCCGCCAATTAAGCAAAACAAAACGAATGGGCAACCGATGTACGAGTTTTATGGGCCGTTAAGACAAAAAACGAAACAAAAAAGTATGATATGTATCGGCCCAAAAAGCACGTCGGCCCACCGGGAATCTCCCGGTAGTCCCGATGGCATTAGCCTATACATGCCTGGACGTCACACAAAACAAAATCCTACCTGTAGCCTTTCACCATCCACTTAAATAGCTGCTGTCGCATCAGTTGACATGCCATCTCCTTTCCTCTCTTTCTTTTTCTATTTTTAGCCCCCGACAGCTTTTTTGCATTATCCATCTTTTTCGACGACAACTCACTACTTGTTCCTGCTCGCTCAGCTCTCATGGCGCCCGCGCCCGCTCGCGATACTATCCCACCCTCTTCTATGTCAAAATTAAAAATAATAATGACATTGGCAACATCGCTGTCTGTATTTGACAGGACAGTTAACATTGTAAGCTAACTTACCTAAGGGTTGCTTTCCGACGTGCGGTTCTTTGTTCGGCAGTGTGTCATCAGACTCGCGGTGTTAAAGACTTTGAAAACAATTCTGCCCTACTCTGACTCGGATTGGCTGTTTCGGCATTTTTTTAAAGCTGCTAAGTTTATGGTAACTATAGAGATATAGCGGGTAAATTCTGGCCACGACCACGACCCCCCCTCCCACCCCATAAATATTTTCTCATCGGATCTGCACAAATCACGTAGGTGACCCATTTTGGTTTTAAAACGGCGAATTTCGCCGAAAGGTGAGGAGTTTTCATGCCTGCCCTCTGGTTCGTCCTTACACCTCCTGCTCCACTGGGTTTGGACGCCATTGAACAGACTTTTTCCTCCGATAGTTCTGTTCCCGAGGGTTCTAGCAAGGGTTCACCAGGACCAAGTCCACCTTCTCCTAGTGAGATCTGCAAACTTTGGGTCTGGCCCCTGAGGGGTCCCAGCTCATAGATTGAGACATCTCTTGTTGAGACAATTCTAAAATGGTGACTATTTGTTTCATTGGGTGAGCAGCATCAATTGAAACCAGTCAACTGTCCGGTTAGTTCAGTGCTGGAGTTCTTTTAAGAAAGTTTTTCAACTGGGTTTATCCTGCCTTTTAGAGTAAAGGTCTATGTGGCCACCATCTTAGCTAGCCACATACCTTTAGAAGGGGTTTATGTTGGGATACATTCTCTGGTGTCTCGGTTCTTGCATGGTGCCAGATGGCTGAGGCCTATTTGCAATCACACAATGTTCCTGGGCGGCGTTAGCAGAAGCTCCATTTCAGTCTTTGGAGTCAGCTTCAGTAAATGCTGACCCTCAAGGTGGCATTCTTATTAGCATCAGCCCCTAAGCCAGGGCTTACAATGTATTCAGCAGGGCAAATAGCCTTGGACCTCGAGCACCGAGGACAAAATCAAGCTGCATTTCCACTGTCCTGCAGCGCTACCCAAAAACCCGCTCTTAACACGCCTCCATAGAACAACGTCATACAACCCCACCATTTCACCAGCTGACTAAAAAACTAACTAGATCGCAAAATGAGCTTGACAGAAGCAAACGTTTGAAGAAGAAGTAGTTTTATTTATATAGCGCCTTTCCGTAGCTCAAGGTCACTTTATATTGTACATTACAGTACATTTACACACCCACCCACACACACATTACAATCACATAAGGACACATAGTCACATTATCTAAAATACATGTTAAATAGATATGTTTTTAGCTGAGTCTTGAATGTAGCCACAGATGAGATATTACAAAGTGTAAGGGGTAGTGAATTCCATCATTTAGGAGCATTAACACTAAATGACTTTCCACCTCCAAGTTCAGCTGATCTAAGGGACCGGGCAGGGCGGTACGAGTAAAGTAAATCAGACAGATATGGAGGTGCAAGACCATTTAATGCCTCAAACGTTAGAAGTAATACCTTAAAGTGAACACGTGATGCCATGGGTAGCCAGTGCAATAATCCAGACATGATGTGATTAATGCATCAATTAAGGTTTCAGCATCAGCTAAAGTGAGAGAAGATCGAATATGTGCAATATTACGAATATGGAAAAAAGAGTTTTTAACAAGAGAAGAAATATGAGAGCCAAAAGATAGAGTTGAGTCGATTAAGACACCAAGGTTAAGTGAATTTTGGTGTTATTGCACATCAATCATGATGAATCAAACTGGTATTCATCATTTCACATAAAAAGATAACATGCATACCCATTCAGTTGCATTTATTTGTGATCACAGGAATGCACAAAACATCTCCATTAAGGCTATTAAGTCCAAAGGCTTACACATTTAGAAAAATATTAATAAAATAGTATATGTTTACGTCACATATCTTTAGAAAGAGTGAGCATACATTTTCCACAAAATTATGTGATCCGAGTAGGTTTGTGCAATCTCTCCCGTCTCACTACACTGTTGTCCTTTTAGCCAGAGCAACAGAGGGAGCTCACAAAGAGAAAACAAGAGTTATGAGTTATACAAGTTAACCAGAGTGCATGTAATTTATGACACATATTCGGATGCATTAGTCCGGTATCAACAAAGGCACAGGGAAGAAACGGATGAAACATGTTTAGGATCTGAGACCAGATTGGACAGAGATGATTCGTTCAAACAGAATTCCACACAAAAACCCAACTCAACACTCCGGACCCTAAATCAGACGATCTGCCATTTGAGACTCCATTCAGTCTGAGCTATCTAACGAACCCCCCAGCTAAGTACTTTATGGCCATGCAAGCTTGTGAAGATGAGCCTGAGACAAAGGGCAGACATCTCTTAAAACCACATAGACTGAGAATTTACATATCAAAATACATAAGATCATAAATACATAAGACCCAAAACAAGGCTTGACCGACTTATAATCAATCATCGTTCAACTGCATAATTCTATATCATGTCTACAACCTATGACTATTATGCTTAGCAGCACACACATAATTCATGCAATTGTTATAACTATTGAATGTTTAATTAAAAGGGTGCCTTGCTTGGCACCAGTGTGTGTGTGTGTGTGTGTGTGTGTGTGTGTGTGTGTGTGTGTGTGTGTGTGTGTATATGTGTGTTTTCTTCATAATTCAGAAGATGACGAATGAAATCGGTTTAAAATTGTATTCTTATAATATAAATCATGTCTAAACTGTACTCTCTGCTTAGAGCGGGAAGTTAAGAGACCACAGATAACTTGCAATTGATGGTGAGAGAAGGAGAAAAAGCCAATTCTGAACTAAAAACAGAGTCTAATTGGTCAGAACTTCCCTGAGAGGCTGGACAGACTCCTCAGGTTAAAATCTCAAGACATGAACAAAACATCAGACGAGTAGACGAGCAGACAAAGACTGCAGATCAAGATTATAAGAACATGGGTTAACAGTTCACTTCATTCAAGCCATCTAACTACTCTCATCTCACTTTTCTTTCTCTTACTTACATCATTTTATTTTCTGATGAGAAGTATGTAAGAAATGTATTTCAATTAATCATAAAATGGCCCTGATATGTCACTAGACATTAAGAAATCATGTTCATTTCAAATACTTATATCACTGACAACAGTTGTCCGGCCAGGATATTGTCATTTAAAAGTGAAGTTGCAGCCCTCAACTGATGTTGATGTTGTCATTTTGTGTTTTGGCCTGATGCTCCACCCTTCACCTATCTACTAATCACGAAGTCAGTAGTGTTTCGACATCTGGGTTGCCAGCTCTGCTCTAATTACCACAGCTGCAGCTACAAACGTGTCGGATAAAACATTTCTAACGTTACGAAACCTAAAAGACCTCGTTAGTAAATTTTTGCGATACATAATTACTTCGCAAAACATCTCTCATGAAGCATAAACATAATAAAAAAAAATAAAAAAAAAACTTACTGTGTAGGACTCGTCACTTGCCATTGGAAGCTCCTTGTAGCAGCCTACGTTCCTGCTGGATCCTGCAGCCTAAAGCCCCGTTCACACTGCCAGCGACACGCAGCGACAAAGCGACATGATCCCATTCATTTCAATGGAGCGCTGGCGACTTCCAGCGACACGAGCGACAGTGACTGTTGGCGACAGAATGTGGGCGTGTCAAGCGACACGAGACGCGCGACAAAAGTTCAGAAATTTCAACTTTATGCAAATGAGAAGCGATTTTCGCGAGCGACAACCAATAGGAAAGAAGACTTTCAGAGGAGCTCAGCTCACGTCACCATCTCGAGTGCAGGCAAGACAGAAGAGTTCGAGGGCGATTTTACTGTTTTATATGATTTGACTGTAACCACAATCATGGATATAATAAAATGATGCATGGAAAAGAAACTGTCGACAGTCTCAGTGAGTTTAATTCACACATTTAGTTCGAGTGTTGTAATTATGATGCAAGTTTAGCACTGCTGCAGATCATTTTACAGTTTCCCCTGCATTATGTTGACTATTAGGGACAAGAAAATTGATTATTTGTCAAATTCGAATGACGTTTTAGTCATTTATGACAGTATGAGTTAATCTGTTGATTGATCGATCGTTAATCCAGTAGGCTAAATGATTTAATCCACTGAACACTGCTGTGGTAATATAAAAACCCTCTCCCAACAGCATACTGTTCCTTTTGAGCCTAAATCCTAGTCAAATTAAAATGATATAGTTGTATCACTTGTGATGGTATTTTGTATAGATATGGCCAGACGTGCAGTCTACTAGTCACATTAGAGCGACAGCACTATGAACGCCCACAAGCGACTTCACAGTACAGAGACTAGCGACATACAGCGACAAAATCGCTGGCAGTGTGAACGGGGAGAGGGGGAGGGGATACACCGCTCTACGGTAATTTGAAAGTGATTGCAGTACCAGTTTTGGCCACTATCTTACATAAAGTTCCTTTAAGTTTTGCTGCAAAGTTTCGGTCAATGATTCAACAGCAAAGCCTGCTTGCAACGTCATAATTCATCCACGAGACTTTCCATCCATCCGCCAACACAACACACATGATTGGCCACCCAAGATGCAAAGACACGATGAGACTGCCAGCTAGGGCTGGGCGATATGGCCAAAAAAAAAAATAATAATAATAATAAAAAATAAAATAATATTCACGATAATTGTTTTATATCAGTCGATATCGATAATTATCACAATAAATGTCAAATATTTATTTATTTCAAGTTTAAAGGCAGATTTTTTCTCCTAAGTGAAAGTTGTAGAAACCAGAGCGTTAATTGTGGTTTTAAACTCTTTATTGTCAGAACATCATGACAAACACTTGCCAAACAGGTGAACATTTCACAAATCTGAGGTAGAACATTCAAACATTTGTTATTTTTCCTTAACAAAATAAATATCTTAATAGAAAAATGTATTTCTTAGTTTCTGCATGTGCTAATGGGGGATATTGTTTCAAGTCTTGAAACAGGTTTGTGTTGCCTGACTTTGATGGCACGTATCTTCAGCACAGTTTGCAGTGCAGGCTGCAATATTAATATTACATGTTTTGTCTCGAAACACATATTTGACACCAGCGGCGGTTTCTTCATTAGGGCGATCGGGCGAAAGTGTGAAAGGGACTTTTTCAATCACAATCTCATTCAACCACAGAGTTACGCTAGCAGTCACTCACAGTTGTTCTGCCTCTGGATATAGTCCAATCAGCGCCAAGTCATGTTCTGTGGAGTACCACCTCTTTTTGGGCGATTTCACTATAGACTTCCTATAGTGTTCCCATAGACTTACATTCAAAGATTTTTTTTTTTTTTCGAACTGCAGGCACTGCAATGCATTCTCTATGGGTTCTGGGAGGGCTCGCACTAACGTGCTTTCGTCATCATACGTAAACTTCACTTGTGCAGCGATTGGTGGAAACAAATATACCTATAATAATATTTAGCCATAAGCTGAAGTGACGTTCAATAATTTCCTCAGTGCATAACTTACATTTCACGGACATATTCTCCATCTGTAAATGTTAGAAAGTCAATATTTCCAGTTTGCTGTCATGAGTGGGTGAGCTTTCTGCAAGCTAAACTTCCGTGAACGAGCGCAGCCGCGTGCATGCGCGCCGAACAGACGGAGCGCAATAGAATAGGAGCGCAATTATTCTGACTAAAATATACATTAGCACTAAATTATAAATATATTTAGCTAAAATATTTGTTGTTGTTGGTGAACATAAATGTGCTAGAGAATTTCAAACCTACATGTGTATTTTTATGATATTAGCTTTGTTTTTATTTTTTATTTTAAGTTTAGTAAATTTAACTACTTCGTTAAAAAAACATTATTTTGTTTTTAGATTGTAATGTTGCAATGTTAGAATGTAATGTGATTTGACCCCTTTTTTGGATAGACTGCAGATAGACAGCAAGGTTACACTATGTTTGTTTTTATAACAATATGAACATTGTTTATAGGACAATATTGATCAGGATATTAAATATTTGAAAAAAAATAATAAATACCGTTTTTTTTTATTGAAATAGAAAAATAATAATTAAATACTCAGATTATACCATACCATTTAGCCCAAAAATTCTGATTTATTTGGCAATTGGCTATTTCCCAACCCTACCGGCTGAAGTTTTAGCTAAACTTTAGGCTAATGATAGCTACATTATTATCACTGTTAAATTGTTATTTAACAATTAGCCTACATTCAGTCCTGGATTAATAATTCAGTTTGTTGCAATCCTTCAGTCGCTTTGGTGCTTTCGCGCTCGGCACTTTCTTTTCTCTCGAGGCATCGACAACACAGCTGACACAGGTAAATACACGTGCTAGAAGAGTTTTTGTTTTGTTTGTTTCTGGTCCCGCTTCGGATGCCACGATGCCATCAAGCGGTATCTCTGGTCGTAATCAGTCCTTCACTGACCAATCAGCATTCATTAGCAGAATGCTATCGTGTTATGGGCAACAACAACTCAACCTGTAAGAAATCGAAAGGACATAAGTACTCGTTCATTAAATTTTCGACCTATAACCCATGTTGAACTTACAAAACCTACAATAAAATCTGAGATTTCTCAACGGCAATCGGGTGAAAGAGACAAATTTAGCCGTCTAGCCCCATAGACTCCCATTCAGTCTGCACTCGCCCGCGATCACCTCCAGTGGAATTCTAATGGAACTGCAACCAAGATCGATACAATGGGGCTAATAGGAAGTGCCAAGGCTCTCCGTAGACGGGCTCTGGCCGAGCGGATTAATGGTCCTTGTGGCGCGCGGTTAAAATGAGTTTCGTTCAACTTTTGGCGCATAAACATTATCGAACATTTATCGAACTCTTGATTTTATCGAGAAAAAATTATATTACGATATTTGTCGTTTTATCGCCCAGCCCTACTGCCAGCCAATCAAAGAACCGGGGAAACCACACAGCGAACCACACCTTGCGAAATCCCCAAATTAATGCGAGGAAAGCAAACGCAAGTAGCCTCCAGACTCTTATCTGAACTGGTGTATTGATATAAAATGTAAAACTAAGAAACGATGGAAGTGCATATATTGCTAGAAGCGTGGGATTTCATCATCTCACTCTTAAAACTCATTCTTCCCTCACTTTCTTTATTTCTGCAATTTGTATGAATGTATGTGTGTTTGATATTAGTTTTGTGTTATAATAATCAATAAAGTCTCGATTATATTTAACCCTCTGGGGTCTTAGGTGTTATCTGGGCCCTGGAGGTGTTCTGGCTTGCTCTGACATTTGTGCTTATTTCTGTTACTTGTGACATTTTCATGGCTAAAGTTTGATTACACTGTATTCAGCACAAACTCTGCTACAATAATATGTCAGCAGCTTGTATGTAAAAGTTTGTAGTTTTGAGATAATGACATTTATGCGTGGTTTGTGAAAAAAACATTGTCACTGAAATAAGCTCATGAAACCCATTCTGATTATTTCTTCACAAGACCTTTGAAAATTGTATCACGTAACCTAAAATATTTGCTTCACAACTATGTGAAGATCATCCTGCATACTCATTCAAATAAAACAATATATTGATTTATAATTTGTAAGACATGTTTCGTGTAAGAAAGCTGTATGCGAGGAGGCGTGAATCATCATGACTTTTGATGTGTTTCACACCTTAGAAAGACAAAGACCCTCCCATAATGGCCCTATCAGGTGTTATCAGACCCTATCATTATGAAGAACCTTGCACAAAGAATGAGGAGAGATTTAAAAAAGAATGACTTTTTGATTGTTTGGATTTATGTACAACACAACATAATCCAAAGATAAAAAAAAAAAAAATAAAAAAAAAACATTATTGAACATACTGATCTAAAGACAGTAACTTGAACAGTCACACACCTTTGTGCCATTCCTGAAACATAGTACATACCTGTCATTTCCAAGGTGTTTGATTTTTCATTTTACCATGTTCATGTACTGAGACTCATGTGAATGTTTAAGTCAGCAGGACTCATCAGTGACATCTAGTGTTGTTTTTGGCGGCCTGTTTTAATTTTAGTTTTAGTCTAGTCTTTGTGCCAAGCTGTCATTTTAGTTTTTATTAGTTTTAGTCACGTTCATACTCTTTTTAGTCTAGTCAAGTTTCAGTCGACTAAAAGTCTGAGCATTTTAGTCTTATTTTAGTCAGAATTATCCATGACTATTTTCGTGTAGTTTTAGTCGACGAAAACTGATGACATTTTAGTCTAGTTTTAGTCAATGAAAATTGTATGTTAGCCTCTTTTTAGTAATGCAATTCTATTTAACCCAGTCAATATAGTGTACCACCATGGAAAAATAGCGAACAGAAAAGTAACACTCGTCTCATTCGTGGAGGTTGAAAAACAAGTTCTTTGTGACATGCAATATTTATTGTATTAAAATTTAAATGTAAAAAAAAAAGGCATGAGTCGGCTGTTTTTGTAAATTTTAAGTTTTAATTTAAAATGTTTGCGATTTTAATATAAGTACATGGCTAAATATTTTACCACTTGCTTATACATATATAAGTAGTGCATTGAATAATACGTTGTTTAAATTGTGTTTAAACGTGAATACGTCTATTAAAGAGTGTATATGTGTACAAAGAGAATCGCAATGCTGACAAAACTTTTTTTTAAAATAAAAGTAGCTGATAACTTCTGAATTTGAAATAAAAATAGTGAGTATGTGTTTGTGGTACAGTCGTGGATCAGTTACGCACTGCAAACGCAGCATATGTGAAAGCACTATAGCGCGTGCTGCTCCTGCACCGCATATGTGTGAAACGGGCGTCAGACTTAACTTTTAACTTTGTTTGTTGTCGTTTACGCTAACTCACCGCAGCTGCATCTTCTAAATAATGCCGCGAGTGGGGCTTGAGGAAGTGACATCCCCTGCGTCTGCGCAGTGCGACCTGATGCAGCCCCTGAAGTGAGCCACGGGAAACAGAAATACTGCAAAATAAGAATAACGCGACTAAACGAGACAAAATAACGTCATAACATTTCGTTTTGGTCAACGAAAATGAAGAGACATTTTAGCATAGTTTTTATTTTGTAAACCACATTTAGTCTCGTTTTTATTCGTCAACAATATTGCATTATACATTTAATTATAGTTATGGTCACATGACCAGCATTTACGTTGCGTCTCGTCTCGTTTTCGTCGCGTGACAAAGGTTCGTTGACGACGATATTTAGTCATAATTTTCGTTGCCAAAAGCAACACTAGTGGCATCTGGTCCCTGTAAAAAAAAAAAAAAAAAACCTGTGAACATGCTGATATCAAGAGAAACTTTAGGGCTGCACGATTTATATCTATCTATCTATCTATCTATCTATCTATCTATCTATCTATCTATCTATCTATCTATCTATCTATCTATCTATCTAGAACACTAGGTTTGTTATGCCTTGTAGGCATATACGTGTAGGGCTGCATAAAAAAATTAAAACAATAGCCTATAGCAGGCAGCCTATAAATCGTTAAAAAGGAACACTTTCAGTAACACTACACTAGACAAAAATATATGGATTATCATATGTTACTTCAAATGTTTCCATTCGTTATGACGTTATGAAATGAGATTGGAGTAAAAACATGAAGCCTAATGTTTGGCGCGTTTTGCTTTTCAAACTCACAGCGCGTGCAGAGACCATTTACTGAAGCAATCGAGCCGCTCCAAACTATGAAACATTATTGTTACCACATTATACATATCTACGTTTGAACAGATATCCACACAGTATTTAACAGTAAACAGGGGTCTAAACATTATAATATTCACCATATTAGAGTAAACACTCATACTAGCCTACTTTTATATCATGCTTTGTTTTATTATCGAACAATGCTAAATTTATATAAATGTACGACATTAGGCTTCATGTTTTTACTCCAATCTCATTTCATAACGTACATTTTAGTCTGGCACCAGTTTGACTAGTTGCTACAATGTAAAGTGTATACAACAATAACATGCTTACTATTATGGGAGGAAATGTCTTACCTTAAAAATCTTTCTCATCTTCAAATCGCGTTCTTCTAATTCTTCTGAGGTAAATCCAAGGTAAACAGCACAACACATCACAACGTGTCTTCCAAACTCGTTGAAAATCAGAGGATTGATGAAGATCTAATGCTTTGTTTAGAGGTGATGAGGCGTCTACAAGTCTGCGTTCCTTCACGTGGACAATTTGCAGGTCAATTGCTCTTGCGCGCGTGGGTGTGGTCAAATTAGATTTAAGGAGGACGCGCTTGAGAAACTGTACATCTTGTTGTTTTCATACGGATTACTTAAACAGAGAATATTTGTTTTTGATATAATTTACATTGTTTAAAAATAGAGATTTCAAGCTTTGTAAAGACACATCTCTCATGTACAGTACCAGTCAAAAGTTTGGAAACGTTACTATTTTTAATGTTTTTGAAAGAAGTCTCTTATGCTCATCAAGCCTGCAGTTAAAAACAAAAAAACAAAAAAAACAAACAGTAATATTATGAAATATTATTACAATTTAAAATAATGGTTCTCTTTTTTAATATACTTTAAAATATAATTTATTTTTGTGATGCAAAGCTGAATTTTCATCAGCAAGTACTCCAGTCTTTGGTGTCTTATGATCCTTCAGAAATCATTCTAATATGCTGATTTATGATCAATGTTGGAAACAGTTGTGCTGCTTAATATTTTTTTTATAACCTGAGATACTTTTTTCAGGATTATTTGATGAATAAAAAGTTAAAAAGAACTGTATTTATTTAGAATAGAAATATTTTGTAACAATATACACTACCGTTCAAAAGTTTGGAAACAATAACTATTTTTTTTTAAAGAAATTAGTACTTTAATTCAACAAGGATGCGTTAAATTGATAAAAAGGTGATGGTAACGATTTATATTGTTAGAAATGTTTTTATTTTGAATAAATGCTGTTTTAATGAATAAATGCTGTTAACGTTTTACTCATCAATGAATCCTGAAAAAAGTATTCCAAAAAAATATATTAAACAGCGTAAAGTTTAAACTGTTTCCATCATTGATAATAACTGAGTATCAAATCATCATATTAGAATGATTTCTGAAGGATCATAAGACACCAAAGACTGGAGTACTTGCTGATGAAAATTCAGCTTTTCATCACAAAAATAAATTACATTTTAAAATATATTAAAAAAGAGAACCATTATTTTAAATTGTAATAATATTTCATAATATTACTGTTTTTTGTTGTTGTTGTTTTTTTAACTGCAGGCTTGATGAGCATAAGAGACTTCTTTCAAAAACATTAAAAATAGTAATGTTTCCAAACTTTTGACTGGTACTGTATGTGTGGCAAGTATTCGCTGAGTTACAGTTCATTTTCTGTCGCGTTTCAGAAACGGCAGACCGCACATCATGTTTATTTTCTTTATAATAAATAGTGTTTTCACTATAGTTTAGATATTAATATCCGCTGCAGAGCTGATAGTTACGGCCCATTCAAGCGAACGCTGGACGAGTCATTTGCTCGGCCGTAAAAGTAGTGATTTTTTAAAAAAATATCTAAAAACGTATTAATAATTCCCTTTGAGCTAAATTGACCGGTTTCCCTTACACTTAAACCAAATAAATACACAATTCTAATCATCATTTGTCTACGTTCTTCAAGCAGTCTCTGGTATTTTACATAAACCTATGTGTATTTATTTTCACACTGGTTCACATCGCATAAACATACTTCTGCCTCATATGGTTAGCAGAATCTAGAGGTCGACCGAATTATCAGTTTTCCAGATTGATTGGTTTAGCCAATTAATCTGCACCAATAACCTATTGCTGGAACAACCGGTTATCTGCAAAAATCCATACCGATAGTATTTCCGAGTTGCGTCCGTTATTGGAGCGGCTGAGAAGGGACCGTTGTCATTACACAGTATGAGAGTGCTGAGAAGGGACCGCTGTTATTATACAGTATGAGAGTGACCTATAGGCAAAAAAATAACTCTCTGTTGTGTGACTGTTAGTCTGTCAATAATATCTGTTTATTTTTCGTTTCCAAGCAGCACAGTAGTAATGACTTTATGAACTTCTTTACTTACAAGATTGATAATATCAGGGAGAAAATTATAACTATGCAACCGTCTACTACAGTATCACATCAGGCAGTGCATTCATTCATTGCTATAGGAGAGGAAGAATTGTCTAAACTCGTTAAATCATCTAAATCAACAACATGTATGTTAGACCCTATACCGACTAAGCTATTGAAAGAGATGCTTCCAGAGGTCATAGATCCTCTTCTTAATTAAATAACCTCTTATTAAAAAAACACAACTTGATCCTAGATAATTAGTCAATTATCGGCTGATCTCAAATCTACCTTTTCTGTCAAAATTAATAGAAAATGCATTATCCTCACAACTATGTTCCTTTTAGAAAGAAATGATATCTGCGAGGATTTCCAGTCAGGATTCTGACCATATCATAGTACTGAGACTGCTCTCGTTACAAATGATTTGCTCTTATCGTCCGATCGTGGTTGTATCTCTCTATTAGTGTTGCTGGATCTTAGTGTTGCATTTGATACCATCAACATTCTTTTGAATATACTCAAAAATTATGTTGGCATTAGTGGAATTGCCATAGCATGGTTCAAATCACACTTATCTGACCATTATCAGTTTGTAGCAGTAATGAAGAGATGTCATATCGATCAAAAGTTCAGTATGGAGTACCACAAGGCTCAGTACTAGGACCGTTGCTGTTCACCCTGTACATGCTACCCTTGGGAGATATCATTAGGAAGCATGGAATTAGTTTTCACTGTTATGCTGATGATACTCAGCTCTATATTTCTTCGCGCCCCGACAAAATGCACCAATTCACAAAATTAAGGGAATGCATAGCTGATATACACATTTGGATGACTAGTCATTTCCTACTACTTAATTCTGAAAAAAAAAATAGAGTTTCTAATTATCGGGCAAAAAACCTCTCCACGTATTAACCCAAAACACTGTCTAATACTTGATGGCTGCTCTGTCAAGTCTTTGTCGTCGGTTAGGAACCTGGGTGTGCTCTTTGATACCAATCTTTCATTTGAAAGTCACGTTTCTAGTATCTGTAAAACCACATTTTTCCATCCTAAAATATATCTAAATTACGTCATATGCTCTCAATGACAAATGCAGAACAATTAGTTAATGTGTTCATGACACCAAGGCTAGATTATTGTAATGCTATTATGGGTGGATGCCCTACACGCTTAATAAACAAACTACAGCTGGTCCAAAACGCAGCAGCTAGAGTTCTTACCAGAACCAGGAAGTATAACCATATTAGCCCAGTTCTGTCAACACTGCATTGGCTCCCTATTAAACATCGTATCCATTTTAAAATATTGCTGATTACTTACAAAGCACTAAAAAAGGTTTAGCTCCCCAGTACTTGAGCGAGCTCTTAAAGCATTATAGTCCTTCACGTCTATTGTGATCTCAAAATTCTGGCCATTTGATAATCTAATTTGATACCTAGAATATCAAAATTGCCTGTTGGCGGTAGATCCTTTTCCTATTCAGCACAAACAACTTTGGAACAGTTTTCCTAACACTGTCTGGGAAGCAGACACAAAATCTAGACTAAAAACACATCTCTTTGACGCTAGGTATACACATAACACATTATAAACTTCTATAATTCAATGTTAGGCTGCACAGATAAGGTCAGCCGGAACCGGGGAACACTTCCCATAAATCCTTAAGTCATTTGATTTGAAGTTCAGTACGCTCAAAATATCCAGTCAGCACAAGTCCAGTGCTCAGAAAAGGAAAGAAAAGAGAAGAAGAGAAGAATAAAAAAGAGGCCTTAGAGATTTTCTAAACAAATATTTTAAAAAGGTGGTGACGGTGAAGCTGGAACTAGTAAAGTCAACATAGAGCAAAGTAAGAAACAGCGCAGCCAACGTTTACGAGCCTTGTCAGGGGTTTTCCTGCATTAAATTTTTTTTGGTGGCCGCCAAAGCAAATTTTTGTCCCGCCAAAGCCTTATTTGATCGGAAAGTGATGTAGAATAGAATGACTGCTGTGCCTGACAGGGCGCATAACGAGCAGAGAGAGCGCCCCGGCCGCGCGCGTGCGCGCGCACTCACGTCTTCAAACAACACGTCGAGCGCTGTCTTGCTCTCTCTCCCTCGCGCATATTCAAAATCAATTGACACGATAGAAAAAAGGTCGGAAGACCGCAGTTTCACATGGAGCATTTGGAGATTTTTTCTGCTGAATTAGCACGGGGTGTGGATTGTGCTTAAAAAAAAAAAACGTTGCCTTATCTTCTAAAAAGCGTTCCGCCCATTCATCTGACATAAACCACAATTTCAGTAAATGAAAAAAAAAACTATCCAGTGATGAAATGTTTTCTGTGTTGACACAAATCTTGTGCGATGTCCTAAACTGCCAAGATAATCACACAATGCGTGCCGTAGGCTACACGTCCACTAATGACACGTCCGATACGCAAACGAATGACTCCTTTGAACCATTCACTTTAAAGGTGCTCTAAGTGATGTCATGCGTTTTTTAGGCCAAAACATTTTTTGTCACATACAGCAAACATCTCCTCACTATCCGCTAGCTGCCTGTCCCCTGAACACACTGTAAAAAAAACACGGTCTCTGTAGACACCACAGGCTCCACAAACGGCAACAAAAACAAACTGGGCTCACCCGCACCACGAAACACAACAAACAGGGCTCCAGCAAATCACCGACAAGAAGTATTTGAGGGGTGTGGTTTGGGGATTAGTGCGCGTGGACATGAAGGGGGTGTGGAGGAGAGACGAGAGAGAAGCATGAAAGGGGAAGTTTGAATTATGGCCGACACACGACTAAAGAGACGACGTTCCGATGAACAAATTGTAAAGAAGAGGGACAAGGATAAGGAACGCGCGAAGTCCCGAATTTACATCGGAAAAACCCTCGAAATGTGGCGAGAACTCCGCCGGCAGAAGGGCTTCCAATCCGACATTCAGTTGCTCTGTTTTTGCAGAACAGGTAAATCCATTTTTCTTTCTAAATTGACGTTCATGTTCGCCAAACCAACACAAGGATGTAATTAGCTAGAACTATGCAGTCAGCGTTAGCTTTGGTGAATACAACATATATGTTTCAGCTAGCGATCAATCTCTATTGTAAATGGTCAAGCAAATTCACAGTAGGGCGACAATTTGTGTGAATTATTGTTTTCACCCACAGTTTGTTATGGATTTGAATGTTCATTTATAGGCTATTGACAACTTTGACTAAATTTGTTTACGCCTCCGCTGTTGTTTATGCTCACTGGGACACGCGAAGCTAACGTTATCTTGCTATTATTGCGTCCTTGTATGGGAGCTAACGTTATAGTTAACGGACAAGTTCGGTATTTTACACTTAAAGCCCTGTTTACAGATCGTATCTGATGAAATAGAACGGTTAAGATTAAAATTTGGACACATGCTGCTGTCCCGAGAATTTTAGGTTTATTTCCAACAGGTTTTATCGTAGTTTTTGTCCAACTCCATTGACTTAATAGGACGTGCTGTGAGACCGCAGCACCTTTACGGTATTACTCCGCCGCTTCTTCTTCTGCTTCTTCTGTGTATTCAATGAAATGCCCGTGGTTTGCTTGCAATTGGCAAAGGTGCATTATCGCCACCAACTGGGCTGGAGTGTCTATTATTCAAGCTCTCAACGGAAGAATCACGGGTGTGACGCGTTTGGCAAAATAGGTCCACAAAAGCGAAATAAACCTAAAATTCTCGGGACAGGAGCATGTGTCCAAATTTTAATCTTAACCGTTCTATTTCATCAGATACGATCTGTAAACAGGGCTTTAAGTGTAAAATACCGAACTTGTCCTTTAATACCTCAGGTGGTGAAACGATTTTAAGACAATGTTTTTTCTTTTTCTGCATTCTGTTCTGCAATATATAAAAGCATTTATCTAACTTGGTGACATTACACATTGAATGAAGTATCAGTAAAACTTAACTTTGTTTGTAGTGACTACTTTGACTTTCCTTTATGCCGGAAGGGAGGGGAGGAGGGAGGAGACGGGATGAGGAGGAGGGAGGGTCTAGCTAGCCTCCGTTTTGTTTGACAACAATTCGAATGTCAACACTCCAGGCATCACTTAGAGCACCTTTAATGATTGGTTAAAACAACTGATCTGTCCAACACTGAGCTCACGAGACGTCTGAATCGGAGTATAAAAAAAAAAAATCGGTAACACGTACTTTACAATAATGTTCCATTTATTAAACTCTAGTAAACTACATTAGTTAACATACTATTAATAAACTGCACTTCTACAGCATTGTTCATGTTAATTTTAATATTTAGGCTACTAATAGCCTACATTATTGAAATCAAAAGTTGTATTTGTTAACATAGTTAATGCAATGTGAAGTAACATGAACAAACAATGAACAGAGGAAGAGCAGAGGAGAGGAACAGGAGAGGAAGAGCAGAGGAGAGGAGAGGAACAGGAGAGGAAGAGCAGAGGAGAGGAAGAGCAAAGGAAAAGGAGAGATCTGGGGGCGTGGGCCCCATCTAAGATTATCTCGTCCCAGGCCCAGGCAAGACTGTCAGCTGGCCTGATACTTAGAAACGCTCATGATGAAGGATACTTTAGAAGGAAAACTTTAATGAACAAACACATACAAATGAAAAAACACAACCAAACATTAACGAAAACCAACAGAGACTGAGGGAAAACACAAGGGTACACGTGAGGATCATGAGAAAACACGCAGGGTTGCACCTGGACAGAGCGTGACACTTCAGATTCAGATTCAAAACAGACAATGAAACGTTGTGTTATATAGTACACGACTGTACGTGTTTATCATTGTAAAGTAATATATTTTTTGACTAGATGCTGCATTAGTGGAGAACAGCAGTATGTTTGCCATCGAGGCTTAGAGGATGCTAACATTAGTAGCCACTTCAAGCAGTTAAAACAATGTGACAAAAATACACGTAAGTCCGACCCAAATATTTTTGTCACACTCGTTACCATCTATTTGCATTAGTTTATATACAAGCTGGTAGCTTTTACTAGTGACACTAGAAAGCAAACTGTATCGTAATACAGTTGACAAAAACTAAAAAAATCAGAAATGCATTTGATTTCAGTTTTTTCTTTTTTCACTGTAATACATATTTTGAATATTTTATTTTGATTAGATAATCAAGTGTTCTAAAATAGAAGCAAATAAAGTGAGAGAGTATACATACAATTTGCATGTCAATTTCAATGCTATTTGTGTATAAAGATGTCCATCTTTAAGTATGACTGTTTGGATTTTTGTGAAATGGTAAAACTTTACAATAAAATTCCATTTGTAACATTAACTAAGGTTAATAAAAGTATTGTTTATTGTTAATTTCAACATTTACTAATACATTTTTACATGTTAAAGTTGTTTCTCTTAACATTAGTTAATGCACTATGAACTAACGTGAATGGCCAAGGTGTAATTATTATTTTATTTTTTTAATCGGAAGTCAAACACTCACTTGTGTCTGAAAGGGAGTTTTGAGCTGAAAATTATTTTAAATGTCTTAAATGTTGAGGTTAGCTGGTAACACGGTAACATGGCAAATGAGTAGCGCTGTTGACCCTCTCCTGCCTTTGTTCATGGCCACTCCTCAAGCCCCAGTTGGCACACTTTGGACTAAGGTATTCGGCGGGCCAGAAACCCCTGGCTGTTGGCCCAGATCAAGCCCCAGAAGTAACAGTGGAAACGCTACTGGCCCTGGCACACACTAGCATGCTTGCTTTTGGCCCAAAAGTGTAAACAGAGCATTGACTTAAAGAAAGTAGGAAATTTGCAGGCCCTGTCAGTTGTCACTTGCCTAGACTTTGCTCCAGGTGATGTCAAACCTATACTGCACCCTAAGTTTCATCTATGGCTGGTCAGCCAGTTGTTTTGCAGGCTTTCTTCTCTGCGCCTCAAGCCGCAAGAGCAAGAAAGTCTGCACTGTATATTTGTGCTTTGAGGATCTACATGTAATTCCTCTCAGCTCCTGGTCTGCTTTGGTTGCTGCAATAGAGGGAATGTGATCAAGCAGCACATCTCACACTGGATCACTGGCGCGATCTTCCACATCTATGAAGCACACGGTATGACTTCAACTCTAGTGGTTAGGGCCCACTCCACTAGGGCCCTGTCCCAAATGGCACACTTCATATGCACTTTTGGTCTTGTGGACTTACAATGGCTGCCGCATGCGCATGTCCATTAAGTCCATGAGACCATAGGGTGTCCCATTTAGTCATTTTAGGTTTCAGAAGGGTGCTTACGAGCGCCCCTTTGCGGGTGATATGCACCCTTGATGCACACTTTTGCCGAGCCTGCACTGGTGCTCCGCAGTAGACTTCATCCCAACAGTCAAAGCGGCATTAAGCCACGAAAGTGCGAACTCAGAGGAAGACCACAAGTGTTAAGGGTGCCATTTGGGATAGGGCCTAGAAGTGTTGTGTCTTCCAGAGCTGTTGCTAGGAGTGCACCGTTGCAAGATGTTTGTGTTGCGGCAGGCTGGTCCTCTCCACACACATTCATCAAGTTCTACCGTCTGGACACAGATTCAACCCCAGGGTATCAGGTCATTCAGGGTTAATCCGGTCTAAGCCCGTGCTCACAATTGACCCTTCGCAGGGAGTTTGATTGACAGGCGATCTGACCAATCATAATCTGCCATCCGCCAAATCCGCCATTTTTGTCCAACAAAGCAGTCAGGAGAATTAGTAGATTAACGTTGGAGGATTTGAACTTGAAAAACGGAGTGTACTGATGTCTTTCCGCAGTTAAAACAACATTTCTTCTTATGTTCTTTCATGTTTATTTGATGCTATAAATTAACTAGAAGGAAGAGATGATCGGTTCACAAGCAGCTTTAAGAGGCTCTACAGCGATGAACAAATTTGAAAGTTCAGACTTTGTTTCATATCAAAAGTAACCTGGTCTGTCCTGTCTGTCAGCGCGTTGTCAGTGTCCTCTTTGCTCTGCGATGTATCTCATCACTGTGTGAGAACATGGTGTGTGGCGTGAGAGCAGCGTCGCTTGTCGGACATAGCAACAGTAACTAAAGGGGGCGGGTCTTTGCGAACGGTCAATTGTCTGTGCAGAAACACAGCCTTGTGGGGGAGGCATTATCTAGTGGCGTGGCGACGTTGCCATTAAAAAGTTCCCTGACGTGGCATTGAGTTCCACTCAAAAGGGAACGTCTCAGATTATGCATGTAAACCACATGTAAACACCGCGTCAGGCTGCCACGCCCCCGGCCATGCCTGTGCATCTTCTTCAGACAATTAGAATCTGGCGACACACTGGTATGGCGTCTATTTAGGGATTTGGTGACGTGCTACGCTACGTCCTCACGCTCAGCCAATCACCGATCGCCGTGTGTAAACACATGCGTCGGACACAGATTAATGCGAAGCATTCTCATAGCATCAAGCCATGGCGCGATGTCTCGTTCCCCTTCTCTGGGAACTGGGTTACATACTTAACCTGAGATGTTTAAATTAATATTAAACAGTAAAAAATCATTAAAAAATGTAAGTAAAATAAAAGGTATCACACCAAAATGTCAAAACCATTGTTTTAGGTAGCAGAAATTTTAATTTATAATTGGATTAACACATGTGGCAACCTGCCCCAACCTAGAACTCAGTTAAATTATTATTTTTATTTTTATATCACACAAACACACTTAATTAAACCAAAAGCTATTTTCACCAACATAAAAACAAGAAAATAGATGTGCAGTTCTCATCAAATTGGATCATAAATGATGCACAATAAAGTTAAATACGCCCACTATCAGCTCAGACAGATTACACTCTCTCTTCACAGCAAAAAACACAAAGAAAGTGTGGCAATTAACGAAGCTGTAAATGTACCACCTCCGGAAATTCACATCAGTGAAAGACTGCATCGTTTCTTTCCTAACAGCAGTATGTGAAGTGTTGTGAGCGCTGAGGGCAGCGGACAGTGAACTTTGCTTACTAACTTCATCCGGTGTGAGTACAGACTAAGATGAAGAACATAATTAAGGAAACACATGGAAGGTTTCTCGAGGTCTACGATTAATTAGCCTCCTGTCAATATTCTCATCAATACCCGATTAACAAATGACACATTGCCCTATGAATGCTATTGATCTGCCTGCATTCCACAGCATAAATAAGCTGAAGCCTCCTAACAAACTGAAAAGCTGACAAAACAGTGTAAAGTAATTTCTCTCAAACAGCTTGTTGATCCACTTTGACAAAAAGGCCTGTCTAATGTCAGAGAGAAACCTGCTTTCTTACACAGTTTACAAAAAACTACCAAACTAAAACTCAATGATGAGACTTTTTTTTGGTTGGTCTACTAATTCAATATGATTTACATTTAAATTGCAATTCATGTTTATTGCAGTCAATGGCTTGAAATAGTCTTCTACTGTGAGCATGTTTTCAATGTCTAAATTAAAATTCATTTTGATTTGTTCATAGGGGCATAAAGTCAAATATATAGATATGCTGTAACAAATCAGATAATGAAGGAAAATAGTCTCAATGAAAAGTATGAAATTATTGAGAAATTTCTCATTCTTAATTTTAAAGAATTAAATATATTATTTAATGTTTAAATTATTAATATTAATGCATTGACTATCATTAACTAAAAAAAAAAACTAAAAAAAAACATTACATTACATTTGTTATAATATCTAGGGCTCTAGGCTATCAATCAATATTAACATTAGTTAATAAGTGTCTCAATGGTTCATGTAGTTCAATCCCCGGTTCAACCTGACCGAGGTGTCCATGAGCAAGACACCTAACCCCAGCTGATCCCGACCAGCTGGAATGGCGCCTTGCATGGCTGACACCGCCGTTGGTGTATGAATGGGTGAATGTGAGGCAATATGTAAAGTGCTTTGGTGGCCATGGGTCTGTTAAAAGCGCTATATAAATGCAGTCCATTTACCATTTTATACAAATTAATTGTTAATGTTAGCTCAGGTCCATTACATATTAAAGCTGCAGTTGGTAACTTCTGTAAAAATGTATTTTTTACATATTTGTTAAAACTGTCATTATGTCCTGACAGTAGAATATGAGACATATAATCTGTGAAAAAAATCAAGCTCCCCAGGCTCCTCCCAGTGGTCCTATTGCCATTTGCAGAAATACACCGCTCCCGGTAAGAAACAACCAATCAGAGCCAGGAGGAGTGTCTTAGCAGTGTCAATCATGCTTGTGTACGCGCTGATCCCCCCCCCCTCTCTCGCACAGCGCCTACAGTCGTTCAAAATCAAGATAGCCGGTGTGCCGCGCAGCTGTGCTAAATGGCGGACAAACAACTAATACTGCCAATTTCTCGAGTGGCACCAGCTCATGCAACAAAGACAGGTAAACGGAAAAAGACCGATGACGATAAACAAGCCCGTCGGAGCCCAATGACTCAGTGTCAAAACTCTAGCCGCATAACATACAGATAAAATGTCACGCACTGTGCAAAGCAACAATAGAAACCTGCTAATTCACTGGCTTGTCATGTTGCTGAAATAATGTACTAGCAAACCTTATTTAGCATTACACATTGCTAGAATAATTACTTAGATACTGTAACGTTACCATTATTATCTTGCTAGCTATTTATAACTTATAGAAAGAGTGCAACGTTATGAAGTTACATTACATGTATTGCAAAATACGTAATGATTTGAGGACCAAGTTTGTAGTCAAAGTATGGGCAGGCCATAGTCAATGTAAAGCATATTGTTGATGTTTCGTCCCTACCAATGAATGTGCGATAACTGTTTATCCGCCGTCATCAGTGTCTCTGCATGTTTACTAGCCTGCAGGCTCCGCTGTGGAGGGAGGGCTGTAGCGCAGCTGAGAGCGAGGGGGAGTGACCTGTAAGCTGTGCTTGTTCAAATTTTCAGGCTAAGTCAACGTTTTCTAAAAGCTCCCTACTGCAGCTTTTAACTTTACCAATGCTAGCTTGATAGTGAGTACTAAAATACATCTTATTTGTTTATATTCATAATGATAAAGTTAGATTTTTTTATTACATGTGATGTGATTCTGACATGATGTCACTGTATGCACTGCGCTCCTCTCCGCTCGTCTCAGGTAAATAATGCGTCTTCCAGCTCAGCGGTCGGAGTCGCGCGTTCATGTGTTTTGGGGGCGTGGCTTTGGAAGGAGCCCAGAAGGGAGGGGGTGGAGTGAATGGAAATAATGAGCTGTCTTTAAAACAGTCGTGAGAGGTCTACAGACACTCAATTTTTATACTTTCTTTTTCAGAGTACTTACATTTTAATTATGTATTGATATATAAATTTGGAAAATAAGTTTTTTAGACAATTCCTACCTACCCAACCTTTAACAGATGCAACTTTTGATTTGAATAATATATTAGTAAATGTTAACATTAATTACACTGTATAAAGATGATTTTTTTGTAGTGGTAAATAAAATAATTGTTGGTGTATGTTTTACAATACATTTTCAGTTTTGGTTAATTTCACATTTAATTAGTTGGAAAACTTGTGTCACGGATCAGCCAGGCTCCACCATCACCCAATCACATAGGTCACAATCACCAGAGTACTGATCACCCGCACCTGCTTCACATTCCATCATCTCCCTCTGCATTTAAGCACACACCTCGCTCAATTTCATTGTCTGGACTTGTCTGAGCAAAGGACTCACTTACATGTTGACTGAAGTGTATGTTACTTCTCTCCAGCGTTTCACCATCATCTTCCAGTTCCTTGTTGTCTCCAGTGTCTCCTGTTCAGTGTTGTTGCAAATCAGATGCTTACCTGTTCCTCGTTGAGGTGTGCGCTCAGTCATCCATCCATTGGAATCAAGCTGGTAATGTCACGTAGACTCATTTCGACACCACTGGCCTCGAGATTCATTAAGTTATCCAACCATGTGGCCAGTCTTATGCAGTCCTGTTTAGAACAGCTACAGGGCCAGCAATCCTCTCATTTCCCTCGCCAGCCAGAGAAAACCAGCTCTCCAGAACCAGGTCCCGAACAAACGCAGCTGGAAAACACTTGTCTCATGTTTATTGATCGGTAGAGGAGGCTGACCCAGGGTCTCTGTTTGTACTGTGCATCGTGATGTGGACAGTACAAACAGTACATCTTGAAAAAGACGCAATAAGTAGATCATTGGTTCCGAGAGAATGAGAGGGTCTGGGACACTACACATCACCATCTGCAGAGAGCAGTGTGCAGACAAAGAAGCCAAGCGGATGTCCGGAGAGCTAAAACCAATATTCCAACCAGGAAAAAAAGGTTTGGCTCTCTACCCGTGACATCAAAATGAGCCTGCCCTGCAAGAAATGGAATCCCAGATACGTTGGCCCCTTCACCGTCACCAGTCAGATCAAACTAGTCACCTACCAGATACAGTTACCTCCGCACTTCAGAATTCATAAACACAGTAGATGTAAGTTCTATGTGAATTCGCTCTCTTTTCGTGATGGTCAGCACAACCCCCCCACACCCACACCCACATCCACACACACACACACACACCTGGCAGTCTCATTGTCTGTCTCGTTTGAGCAAAGGACTCACTTCCAATTTTCCAAAGTGTATGTTACCTCTCTCCAGCATTTCTCCACTGTCTTCCAGTTCCTCGTTGTCTCCAGCGAGACGCTATCCAATCGGATATTTACGCGTTCTTCGTCGAGGTGTGTGGTCCATCCATTTATGCAGCCACAATCTCCAATCCACCTGCAAAACAAAGACTGTCAGTATCTTTCCATTATTCATCACCAAACTACCATAGCTGTCTATAAACACTTACCTGCATTACCTGTTGCGCATCTGTGTTAAATAAACAACTCTTGATTGTATCTCTGTCTTGAGTCTCTGTTTCGTAACAACTTGCAGTTTCTTTGTAATTAATTGTGAAATTTAATAGCAATTTTTGATTGAAATTTTTTTCTACACCACCTATTTAAGATTAATTAATGTCATTACTATTTTAAAAGTCAATTTCTAATAATTATTAATGAATCTCATTATTATTCAAATACTATTTTTATTAAACCTTTGTACACCAAACAAACTTAAGACCAAAAAAAAAAGACTTTAGACCAAAGATTATAAAATAAAAACTACGATAAGAATTCCTATTAAATGTACACTGACATTTGAAGCTAAGGAAAATATTTCATTACTTTTTACTTGATGGTTACATCACTATTTTGATTTAGATGTAGTCAGTAAATCACAACTTTGTTGAAAATGGTTAAAAAGGTGAAACACAACATGCATACAAATATTACATTAAGAACCTGACAAATGTGTTTTAGAATTTTATTTATTTTTATTATTATCTTCAAACTCAGTATTTCATTACCCATCTGTACTTCCCGATGTCTTGTGCAATGGAAAATAAGCATGAGTGAACAGAAAAACACAAAGCAGATAAAGCAAGTTATGACAAGTTACAAGCCTCTACATTTACTGGATCTGTACGTTCTCTTCTCATTACATACTGATTAAATAAATAGCAGACTCTTCAGCTAGCTTCAGCTTCAGACATGGACTATATGATCTCAGTTTTGACAAAGTTCTGCAAAGTAAGGTAAAAAGGGTCTCGATATAAATTAATGGTGCCCTAGCATCCCAAGGTTTAGTCCCCTTACACTAATGATAGTAATGAACACTTGATCATGAGGGATGATAGCGCCCGTCCTCCAGTCAGAGCTTTTTGCAGGTTAATTAGGTAAGATAACATCATCAACCTCTTTCATCCCTACATATGGAATTAATTGGATAAGCTGAGGCTGGATTCAGGTCTATGTGTAATCATGTAACAATCAAGTGGAGTAATGGAAGAGAGACGCCGGCCACGTCACAAGATGTCTTATTTAGATTCTCTAACAACCTATCTAATAAGCACGTGGACACTAATGGCATACTTTACAATAATGAATCAGTGGAACAATAGCAGTATGGCAATGGCAGCAACTGTAAAAAAAGACATCATGGGCAGTTTGATGGTCTTATCATAATATTATGCAATTAGTCAATGCCGAGAAACATAATGAAGTGTGGTTTAATAAATCCATGTCATATGAAAATGTCTTTGAGGAACAATCAACCATGATTTTAGTTAAGATAGGAATGCACTTCAATTATTGTTATTGATTTGTATATTGATATTATTAACCCTGTAATGACTTATGCCATATGGTGATACTTCAATTGACCCTTCGTAAAGACCCGCCCCCCTTAGTTACTGTTGCTACGTTCGACAAGCCACGGTGCTCTCACGCCACACATCATGTTCTCACACAGTGAAAAAATACATTACGAAGCAAAAAGGTCACTGACAACGTGCAAACAGACATCTATGTATGAACCAGAGTCGGACACTGATGAAGAGATCTGGCAGAAGCAAAAACTTTGAGAATGACCCAGGAAGTTTCCAAATGGTTATCTGATTAATTTATTTAGCTGTTGTAGAGTTTTTTCAGCCGTTTAGCAATGATGGCTGAGCAACACACACACACACACACATACTGTTACAACGTTCGCTATGCACTATAACGACTTTATTAATTGTTGCACAGGTGCTAATGTGGCAACAGGATGCCTGACGAACAAGAAAATATATGCTGCATGGAGATAGAAGAGGTATTATTTTAATTAGGGCTGTGCGATATGACAATTTATATCATATGGACGATATAAAAAGTCTATTGTTTCATATTTATATCGTGGTGTCGCAAAAAACATTGTTTACGATAAATCTTTTTCATCATTTGGATGACTGCAATCTTACACGCCAACCATGGGGATGCAGGCAGAAACGTAAATAACATGGCGAGTGAAGGGGAGACAGAACCGGCTGGCTCCGAGCAGGAGAAGGACCAGCCAAGACAAACCGAGGAGCTCGTTCCTAAACGAGGGGCTACCTCTGTAGCATGGACATGGTTTGGTTAACTTTCTATATGTTTGGTTGACTATTTTATTTTGATAATGAACATGCTGCGATGTCAAGTTAGCAATGCTAGAACGTGTGCGTGTGTGAGGCGTCGGCACGATCGCAGGAATTTGTGTCCTTCTGAGGAGCCTGCTACTCCGTAATTTATGGTCATACGGATGGAAGCAAAAAATTATTAAAAACTGTAAAACTTTTGTAAAATCCAGAAGAAAAGCACAATGCCGTTTTCTGCCGTCTCGGTTTCCTTTCCGTGAACTTTGGACCCCGTCGCATGAACCGAGCTCAGCAAAAATTTTCGTTTTGTTAATCTGTAATTATTTAAGTGAAGTAGCCTATATGCCTATATATTAGTTTTATATATTTAGTTTTATTCTGTTTCCTCCGTTCACAGAAGCGCTTTAAGCCCCAAATAGCACACGTACGTCTGCAAGATGTCTGTTAAAGATCACTTCATCTGGAAAGCATCATGTTTTTGAAAACTGTTTTATATTTCATTCATATTTTATATTTCTACATTCTTAATCAAACATTTGCCCAGAAGTTCTAAATAAAGGGAGAAAAATAATATGAATGAGTAATTTTTTGAGTATATACTTAATATATACTCAATATATAAATCAACTATTCTTTTAGTTTATATACTAAAAGAAAGTATTTTCCATGTGGTAATATATATATATATATATATATATATATATATATATATATATATAAACTATTAATTGACTGAATTTACAGAAAAGGTACTATATCGTGATATATATGTTATCGGGATATGAGATTGTGATATGAAATTTTGGTCATATTGCCCAGCCCTAATTTTAATTATAGTTTTAATTTCTGTAAACAGATTTCATTTATGAAAAAACATTGCCTGACGCAGTTTCCTATAATGAAGGTTAGAAGACAGATACAACTGGATACTTCACCTCTGGAAAGATGAATGTGTATTTAAAATGGGTCATTTATGTAGAAGAAAAGTTGAAGTTATTTTTGAATTTGGAGCTTTCTAGACTGAGAAAAGCCAGAAAATGTATTTTTGGCTTATGTGGATGAAAGACAACAACTCCCAGAATGCCCTAGGAGACCACTCCCAAGCCACGCCTAAAGGTAAGAGAGCTCGCAGTTAAACAACAAGGCTAGGCTACTAGTGAGGCTCCGTGAAGAGTCTGCCCGGGATTTCACGATCGCCCAAAATGTCCGGGATTCGGCTTTTGCGTTCTACAGTCGCCATTCATTATGTTTACTGTGGCGAGCAGGACGAGGCGGAGGGCCGTGGGAGAACGGCGCGAGGCCGGTGGCGTAATTATCGATGAGCAGGACGCGCTGCAGTCAAAGACTGTCTGTGAGACGCAATGGTCTCGTATCTCTCACGGAGGAGCGGGATTTTTTTTAGCAATGTTAAAACACACATCAACCTATCACTTGTTTAGCGTTCATGTAAACACTACATTCAGATTCACCAATCGGAATGAATTCAGTTAGATTGAAACAAAAGGAGTGCATGTAAACAATGAATGGCGACTGCAGAAAACAAAAGCCGAATGCCGGACATTTTGGACGATCTCGACAGCCGGACATGTCCGGGAAAAAGAGGATGGTAACCCCTACCACTCAGCTTTCTCCTGCTACTCAGCTTTCTCCACAGAACAAGAGCCTGTTAGCTTAGCTTCCAAAGAAAGACGGCTGACACTGTGTACATTCTGTGAGTGAGATCCCACCCTCTATGGGCGGGTTGAAGACATGCAGGACAGCCCCTCCTACTGGCTGTAGTCTTTAGCCTCTGGCCAAAATATCCTCCGATGACGCAAAATGACGATTTTTGCGTCATCGGAGGATTTTTTCCAGACAAAAAATACATAAATCTCTTTTCTCAGGGGGATATGAGGGTGGAAAGCACAGTAATTCGAAAATACTACAGATTTTCTACTAATACAAAGCTTAATGCTAAATCCTGAAGTATCCCTTTAAAGTGACTCCGCTGTGTCTTCAGCAGCTCTAATTTCGGGAATAAATGAAGACTGTTATGTTCATTCTTACATCCAACAACAAATCACCTGAATTGCTTACGAGACATTCTTGCAGCTACAGCTGCTCCGGCGTTGAGAAAATGGCAGACACAGACAGTGTACAACTTGCTCAGGGCAGAAACTATGCTAATGCAGCAGAGTCCGTCAGCAGTCGTGGGCGGGGCCTAAGCAATGTGACAAACGGCCTGTTCTATGAGACTGTTGAGGTTTTATGGGGATAAAAAAAAAATGAGTGGGTGGATTTTTATCATTACAGGGAGGTTGACTGCCGACACACATTTATGTTCAAACACCATGTAAAAGGGAATTTTGCTTAATAGGTCCCCTTTACATTTTTGGTCATTTTTTAAAAAGAAATTCAAACAATACATACCGTTTTGTGGCTCTTTCATATCACTGTAGCGCCTCAGTTCAAGCGGCACATGAGCCAATAATCTCTTCAAGCTATAGCACAAAAAAAAAAAAAAAAAATGTGAATGATTATCAGAAGGTATGTTGTTTCACCTGTGGAATGACATCAATACACACCATTTATAAAGTTCAAGTTAGGGGTGGGCGATCTGAGGATTTTATACCGTGATCATCTTGAAGATGTCCACGATCTACTTTACAAGCGAATCGTAGAGATTGTAATCTTTTATGTCCTCGTAATATCGGGACTTTTATTTTGATGGCTCTGCGAACGGCAGCGCCTGAGCACAGCAGTCACATTCTCAGTCTTCATTAGCTGTGGTATCTGTTTAACAGTTTTATCGAAATACGTTGCAGGATAGAACTGTTAAACAAAGAATGCTTTGGAAAAAATCATAAAGTGAACAGATTTGAGTTGTCCTTTGCGTTCATCAGAGATAAAGCAGTTTTCAAGTTTGGCCAGAGCTGTGGTCAGTCAGAAAACACAGAACTTGACATGTATATTTATATCATAACATTTGCTTTTATATTATAACACTATTAATACTTTCTCATTTACCGTCAGCATATGTGCATTTATATCATTTAAACAAATCTTTCAATATCTAATAAACATTTAATTTCAAAAACCTTGCAGGCTTAGTCGAATCCAGCTGTCAGATATTCTGAAGTGCGCATTTGTAGCCTGCATCAAAGTGATAGGCTACTGTGCGTGACTGTCATATCAGCTTCACTGGAGATGCACGATCGACAAACTTTAAACCCTTGATTTCAAACTATGCTGCGGTATATTCAGTTGCCCACTATGTCATATTAATGTCATTTTCACTGTGCTATATGTAAAGTTAGTGTTGCCTTGTCTTTTTTTGAAAAAATATGATTTCCAATGCACACACATTTACCAGATTACTGAGTGCCCAGTTGATTACAGTGTTTACTTCCTTTTTGTTCATATTTTTTCCAAACAATTTCTTTATTCATGAAAAATTCAAGAAGTTACAATCTAAAGAAAGTCAGTTTAATTTAGAGCTTTATTTTTTTTTATTAATTTTCATATTATTTCGGCCAGTCTGCTCTTTTAAGATATCGGCATCGGCCTTCAAAAAACAATCGGTCGACCCCTAGTTTAATTAATATTTTGACAACTGATTGTTTAATGCAATACTGTGTTTTAAGTTGTGAAAATAGATCAGTCCATAGTCTTGTTCCAATCTGGATATTCTCAATAAATATCGAGTAGTGGGAAGATCTAGATTCAGATCGTGGATCGTGATTATTTGTTATATGTTCGTGATATGAAATTTTGGGAAGATCACCCACACCAAGTTCAAGTCGACCAAAGTTAATCTACTAACTCTCCTATCTGGTTTGATTATCCGACAAAATGGCGGATTCTTTTTTATAATTGGTCAGATCGCCTGTCAATCAAACTGCTGGTGAAGGGTGTATTACTAAACTCTCAGTCCCCTAAGAGTATTTAAGGAAATAAAAGAGTATGACACATTATACACTCTTAAAATAAAGGTTCCAAAAGGGTTTTTTATTTGTTTTTTGTTTTGTTATGTTGCAGCAATGCCAAACCATTTAGGGTTCCCCAAGGAACATTTCATAGAACAGTTCGTAAAGGGGCACTTCTGGCAAAATGGGCTTTCATTAAAACTGGGCTGCCTATACAAAGAAAGACAAAAAAAATAAGTCTGTGCTACCTGAGAAAATAGAGAAAAAAAGGATGTTGTCTTCCCTTTTGCCAAATAGGTAGAAACACGTATAAAGTATTAGGAAAACCCATAATGCAGCGCCCGGTGATCGACTAGATCTCACAACTCCGAAAACGACAGATACAATTTTGAAATAGGAGCTATCTTTTTAAATAAACCACAGATGTGAGCTTTAAACAACACATTCTCGCCTGAAACACTCTTTAAACTACATTTTGTGACACAATAATAGTAGTATTTAGGTTTTCTCATCCGCTGTTGATGCTCTCTGGTTGATGAGAGATGCATTCTGGGATACCTGGCTGTCTCAAGTCTGCAAAAGTCACCTCTCGATGCATCCTCGAAAAAAAGAGTAGATCAAGAACACATCTGGGAATTTGAACTGTACTTGGCTAGATGTGAACTTTGAATTGGAACAGTTACTTGGGCAGTGACTGATGACGTTTCACAAGTCCACAAGAACACAAGTATAGTATGGGGTGGTGGTGGCGCAATGGATAAGACACATGCCTTTGGTGTGAGAGACCCGGGTTCGAATCCACTGTGAGACACCAATGTGTCCCTGAGCAAGACACTTAACCCCTAGTTGCTCCAGAGGCGTGCGACCTCTGACATATATAGCAATTGTAAGTCGCTTTGTATAAAAGCGTCAGCTAAATGAATAAATGTAAATGTAAAAGTATAGACAAGAACGCATATTGAGGACCTTTTCAAATACCCACACTTGCGGTCTTGGCCACTTGAGAGTGCATGCAAGCGACAGGAAGTAAGTGTGCAAGACTGTCCGATGTCTAAAAAATACCAAAGTGCAGTGCCCTGAATGCACACTATCTTGAATACTGCATCGGAGCAGTACTCGAGGCTAAGCGTATCCCATCATGCATTAGATTCAGGAAATCATGTGCCCCGAAATCGTGAGATAGCGAGGATAACATTCCACTGTAATTTAAATTAATATATTACTTCTAATTTGGTAGTAACAAATTGTTAAAAAGTCATTTTATTGGTGCAAAGATGAGTAGGCTACGTGTATTTTGAACAACATTCACAACTGCATTTTATCACTTAATTAGAAGCACCACAATTTTAAATTGTGTCTTCTGTTACATAATGACTACTGACCAGACATTTAGAAGTTTGTAAAATGCAATATTGAAACACTGTAGCTATATCAGCAGGCTATATCAAAGTATTTTTGCAACACTATAAGTGTGTCCCATCCGGTAATCAAAAGTTCTACATAGTCTTCACGCCTACTTGAACGCTTGGGCCAAATACAGGACATATGTCATTTAAGTAGACAAGTGGTCAAGTGCAAGGACCACAATTGTGGCTATTTGGAAGAGCCCTGAGAAACAGCCCCTATGTTCCCTTAACGGAAGTTCTGAAGCGCAAAACTTAAATCGCGTGACAAACCATTTTATTATATTGCTAGACAGTAATGAACAATCATTTATAATTTACTGAAATGTTGCACGTATATTTAACAAGCAATGTCATACTTTAAATAACATCAAGCAATATCATTAAGACCAGCTCTGCTGCTGTTCATTAATACAAGTATGTTGTTCAAACAGGGCGTTGTCACGTCGCCGAAAATGGAGTCATCAGTTTCCCAATGTGTAGTGAGCCAGAGTCCTTTACAGTCCTTACCAGAGCCCGAATTCGTGAACACGATATTGATTCACGAGCTCAGGAATTGACCTATGGCTAAGCCACGCCCCCTCCACTCACTCGGACAAACAGTCAACATTCGGTAACAGGCGCTATAGCAGCTGTCACAGTTAGAGACATTTCACAGGAGGCAATTGATGATTTTTGGAGACAGAAAGATTATATATCATCTCAAAGTCACCAAAAGGGCCTTAACTATGCATTGGAGGGTTATATTAATCATTTTATTTTGAGAAGGTCGATGAAATGCTTCAGCTCCAGACAAAGATTTAACGTTACAGGTCAGTGTGTAAACGTTATAGTTTGGTGCTATTTCGCTTCAAACGCTCGCTTTATACGCGCGAATTTGACGCTCTATTCGCGTTTGGTGTGAACGCAGCATAATGAACAGGCTGCAATGTCAAGATTGCAATGCTGGAGTGTGTGTGTGTGTGTCAGAGAGAGAGAGGCGCGGGCGCGATCGCGATCGAACAGTGGAAACATAAAAACATACTCCATTTTGTTCATACAGGACATCATTAAAACTGCAAAGTGTTTAGCCTACTTATATTTGTGTAAAACACAACAATGTGCTTTTGTCAAACTGCAACGCAGCTAGAAGCTAGGCTAACGTTACGTTAGAGATGTTAAATATAACGTTCAAATACGTTGTTAACTTACCTTAGCACGTTTAGTTGGTGTTGTGGTCTAAGTTACCGCATAAATTAATCCAGAGCAGACACTTCTCGGTTGAGATGTGGTTTGGGAAAGGGTAAAAAATACACACCGTCGCCCAGCCTCTCAGGATACCTAGTGTTGGAGTTGAATGTACCCCATGCACACCGTTTGGCCATTTTAAACTTAAAATGACAAGAAAAAACAGATAAAAACGAATGAAAACGGACTAACTGCAATGTATTTCAATGGACGTGGAAGCAGTGTCCGAGTGTATGGATTAGCTATGCGCACTGTGATTGGCTCATCGCGTTTGGGGGCGTGGCTTAGCCATAGGTCTATGGGACCTGATTGAGACGCACCTAAAGTCGTTTGTAAAATGAAACCATGTTAAATGTCACCGCCATGTTGACGAGTAAACTGAGGTGCACAAACCTGAAAACACACACAGACACATTTTTTACCTTGCTTGATGTTGGTAAGGTGCACCGATACACAGCAACAGCACAGCTGTTCTCCGGAACTCTTCAACTCCTAAGTTCCATGCCCGGGCAAAACCCGCGACGATTTGTAGTGATGTTTCCATGTCTATCCCGGGCGCGAGCGGCGCGACGCGGCAAAAGACAATAGAACCCATTATAATCTGATTATAATCAGTGATACTGTCTACACTGGATCTGATTCAGCGCGATACTACAAATCCCAGAGAGCAGGTAATTCAAGTATTTCTGACTCAAAGCTCTGGTCGCTTTAACTGTGCGTTGTAGACATGGTGAATGGTAAATCCTGTCAATACAAATGAATAATGATAATAAAAAAAAATAAAAAAAAATAAATAAAAAAAAAGATGGAATGGCGGCCTTTACGGCAAGTACATTATCCTATAGGCTAAGCTACAGCAATTGTTAAAAATATACAGTAAATATCTGTATGTGTTTTTTGTTGTCACATAAAATTCCCATGCAAAGTGAATCAGTTATTTTCTAAGAATTTGCAGTATTAGCCTATACTGGGTGATTATAAGGGGTTAGCCTATATAACTGTGCAAAAAAAATTACAGAAATGTGTAAGCGCTCAGTAGAAACTAGAAACACTGGAACGACTATCGGCTTGTAAAAAACGGAGGCCCAGCTGCGGCAAACCGCTGGTGGCGTGCCACCCAAAAAAAACGCTGGCAGACCAACCGCATTTTCAGACTCTCGGTTTACCAAGGGTGTGCCCATGGAGGTCCAACCGTGTCAATCCTGTCAATCATGTCAAAACTCTGGCGGACTGCCAGGTCATTGTTAGCTGGGTGTTACATTTTTACCATAATGCTGTTTAAAGAGTATACAATTTTCCGTGATAAGCCTACCCTTAATAACTCTTCTGTTAACTACCCTCCGTCGATCCAGCTGTCTGTTGGTGGGTATACAGAAATGTGGAAGTAGGCTATAATCTGTAGTAGGTCTGGGCGATATAGCCTCAAAATTATATCACGATATTTCAAGAATATTTGCGATAATGTTATTTATGACGATATAGAACAACGTTTTATTGGTGATTACAGCTGGCAGGCAGCAGCATTTATTAAGTGCAAACAAAATGAAGGGCATTTTCCAGAAAATGCATTAAAGACATCGTTAATATAGTCCAAGTGACTACAGTGGCTCAATCTTAAAGGAGCCATATGTAAGATTGTGGCCAAAACTGGTACTGCAATCACTTTCAAATTACTGTAGAGCGTTGTATCCCCTCCCCCTCCCCCTGACTCGAGGTTGCCAGATAGGCTGCAGGATCCAGCACGAACGTTTGTAGCTGCAGCTGTGGTAACTAGAGCTGAGCTGGCAACCCGGATGCCGAAACACTACTGACTTCGTGATTGGTAGATAGCCGGAGGGTGGAGCTTCAGGCCAAAACACAACATGACAACATCAACATCAGCTGAGGGCTGCAACTTCACTTTTTAAATGACAATATCCTGGCCGGACTACTGTTGTCAGTGATGTAAGTATTTGAAATGAATATGATTTCTTAATGTCTAGTGACATATCAGGGCCGTTTTATGATTAATTGAAATACATTTCTTACATACAGCTCCTTTAAGTTTATAAAGCGACGAGAATACTTTTTGTGCGCAAAAAAACACAAAAATAACGACTTTATTCCACTATTTATTTCCTTCTCTCTGAGCCTTGAGTTTTTTCACGTAGTGTTTTTGCGCAGCGCGTCTGTGTTGCACGTCACCACGTAGGCTCACTATTGGCCGACGCTGGTCATGTGTGTCATGCGTGTGACGTACAACACAGAAGCGCTGCACTATTAAACTACGTGAAAAAACTTAGAGAGAAGGAAATAAATAGTGGAATAAAGTCGTTATTTTTGTTTTATTTTGCGCACAAAAAGTATTCTCGTCGCTTTATAAACTTAAGATTGAGCCACTGTAGTCACTTGGACTATATTAACGATGTCTTTAATGCATTTTCTGGCCCAGCAAGTTATAATGTCTTAGAAGCCTATGGATGAGTGAGACAGCTCTCAGATTTAATCAAAAATATCTTAATTTGTGTTCCGAAGATGAACGAAGGTCTTACGGGGTTGGAACAACATGAGGGTGAGTAATTACTGACATAATTTTCATTTTTGGGTGAACTAACCCTTTAATTTCTCAGTTCAGGTAACACAGAGAAAAAGTAAATATTGTTAATTTACATTGCGACATTGTACAAATACAAAGAGGGTTGAAAATCAGCGTAGTTACACTTTAAAAGAGCCATTTCCCCCCCCCCTTAGATTTAACTTAGCTTAACTTTTTTGAAGAACCCTTTTTCCACTACAAATAATCTTTAGTGCAATGGAAAGGTTCCATGGATGTTTAAAGTTCTTCATGCAACATTGATGCCAGTGAAGAATCTTTATTTATAAGTCTTAGCAAAATCCACTTGATCAAAATCACATGATCAGAAATGTATTTCAGGCCATGCGATAAATGTTTTAACATAACATGCGATAAAGGTTTTACTTGAACTATTTTAACTTAAAAAATAGTCAAAAGTGCACTAACTGAAGAATCATCTAAATATATTTACACACATAATTTCTCAGTTTTAAAAACATTCAACATTCCATATTTCCTAAGTATCTTGTGACTGGTCTCGTTATCGTGTGTGCATGATGTGGTGTGTTCCTTTTGAGGCCAAACATTTACCAGTGCGTCATGTACAGGAGAGCTGTGTGTTTTGTTGTGTAGCACCTATCATCCGTCACAGCAGATGTTTGGCTTTGTGTGAAGTATGGTTGTAAATTATGTATGAAGATCTTTTGTGTAAATTGTCATACTACATAATGTATGTTTACAAAGCTGCATGAAAGCTCACCTTAGATGGGAACTCATTACAATAAGTGATGCAGAGAGGTAACAAAGGGCTCTTTTGCACATAAAGTCACTTTCTGATCTCCATCAATAATGAAAGATCATTTAGAATAGGCCGGATAGGCCATCTGCTACACGCACCTCTCAACTCATCAGCCAAACTGGTAAACACAACTTTTTCCCTCAAAGATCAGACATTTTATAAATGTATGTCATAATGGAATGCTAAAAATTAACCTGTGGAGAAGGGCTGGCACATGAATATTAATTACGTGACTGGACACTACAAGAAAGTTACCAAGTAACGTCAACCTAATCAATATGCATGAGGTAAGCCTTCACCGTTGTGTCCCTCATTATTTAGTGAAACCCAGTATACGTCACTGTCACCATAGTGACAGACGCTTTGCACGATAACTGCACAGGCATCAGTAATGCATCAGTAATGCATGTCAGTATAACTTAAATGTGTTTAATCAACTTTGTATTACTTTTGAACAACTGCAAGCAAAAACAGAAAACTGACTGAATGTGCTGTTTTATTTACAGCATAACAGCACATTAACATCTCATAATGATATTCCAGTGTTTCATACCTAACTGAGGTAAGTGTAAGTGTGTTTGTGTCTGTGTGTGTGTGTGTTATTGATCCTAATAATGTCTCAACATATAAGCCATATTTTGAGATGTTGTTTTTGTGTACTGTACAACAAGCCTCCATTGCTCCCTGTTCTATTGTTTTTTAGAGTGTTGATTATTCATATAACAGAACTTCTAAAATATTACTCTTTTACATTGTAGACATTATAATATTGTACTGTAGACAGGTTCAAACAGGATCACAGTTCTTTCCATAACATTTAGCTGTTTTCTAATATGTGACACTTTCTTCATGCAAACAAAAAGCTCTATGATATGAATAGATTTTTTGGGATATATGCTATGGTAATACACTGTAAAAGCTCATTTGTTTAGCCTACCTTAAAAAAAAAGTGCAAACACATTTATATTAATTCACTTAAAGCTAAAGCACTTAAAGCATAAGAACCCACCCTCGTGAACAGCTCTGGGTAGAATGTCACAGGTTGTCATCTTCTAATTACGGTTCCCTAAAATCTGTACCCGACCTGAATCACTTCTTACCCTAACCCGACTTGCATACATGATTTTTTATTTTTTTTTAAACCCCGACCCGAGACAGACCCGATAAAATTAGACCCAAGTCCGATCCAACCTGATTTTATTTCCGCATTTATTTTCAAATCCGACGGGACCCGTCCCGAATGTAAATGGTAATGATGTGTGCACAGCCTTCAGGGCCCGTATTCATAAAGATTCTAAGAATCCTCTAAGAAAACTCTTAATTTAGCTTAAAAACTTTTACGTAGGAGTCTTAGCTTAAAAGCGATTCGGGACCGATCTGAGAGCAACTCTGAGTAAGGAAAAGACAAAAACTTTCATCTTAGTGAGGAGGCGGGGTTGACCCCGTTGCTATGTATGACACAATCTTTTGAAGACTGTGATTGGTTGGTTGTCCAAGAAGAAAACATAAAAGTTATTTTAAGTATAGGGTCTATTCTAAGCCTTCACTTTGAAATTACATGCGTAATTTTTCCTATTTGACCGTTCTCACACACACACACACACACATTATATATGTGTATATAAATCCTTTTTTTTTTTATTTACCATGCTGTTAATTTCCTATAAGGTATTTGATTGGCTTAGAATGATACAAATTGTTCCACTCTTTCCAATTACACTGATTGCTGGCATGTCTATTTAAGTGGTGGTTTGAATGTTGGTTTTAATGTATCAAACATGGAATTTTCCCAGTTGTAAAATATCGTAATGTAGTGATTACTTTCATTTCTGGCGCTATGGCATTTCTGTGCTGTGTCGGAGATGTTAGCGTGTCTCTAATAAGATCAGTCACAAACATGATCACTGCACGATCTAATCTATAGCGTCTTATTAACTCACTGTTATTCATTGTCTGCAACACATTTCTTCTCCCTCTTCGTCTTTCTGCCATTTTCTCCTCTGCTAAAGAAACTCTTAAGCCTCTTAAAAGTCCTCGTCCATGCTCCTAACAATTTTGACCTTAAGACCTCTTTTAAAGGTTAAGATGCTTTCTGAATTACTTTTTTCTTAACTAGGATTTTGTCTTTAATTTTAAGAGTAAACGCCCACATTTCTAAGATTTTTCTTAGAATTTTGTCACTAGGAGCTACTCTTTGCATTAAGATTCTTTATGAATACGGGCCCAGGAGTCCTGCTGACTGATTTGGCTGCTGCTCCATAACTTTCATTTATTTATTTACTTATTTATTATTACTTAATATTATTGCCTGCCCGATGGATACAAGTTATAAAAAAATTAATTGATAGCCTAATAAATCATGAATTTACTAGTGTTGTCTGCAATGCTATTTACCTCATCTCCGGCAAAAGGCTTCTGCACACAAAAAAGAAAAGCCCTGCATGGCATGAACACGTGTGGCTTTTCCTGATGGATCTCATAGCTATAAGATGGATTTCTGTGAGCAAGGTTTTTTTTTTTATAAGTTAGAAGCAAAAGGAACAATGAAATCACTTTTCCAACGGTGTTCATTGAAATGGTAGGCAAAAATGTGGAGCAACTGAGTCTAAATGTGGTAGCAACCGTGTGTAAAGTCCATTGCATGTAGAAGCATGAATTCTGAGATAAAAGGTGAGATAATAACATTTTGTTAAATGCCCGCCATAGTTTAAAAGAATTCGTGTCTTCTCGGGTACATTCCGAAAAAGCACATTTATTTTAAATTACCCGAGACCCGAGGCCGCAATACTGAACCTGACCTATGTCCGAGGCACTTGTCGAAGTTTTGGACCCGAACCTGCTCAGGTCTCGGGTCGGACCTTGGGTTTTCGGATCAAAGTGGACCCATGAAAACCTCTAATGTAGGTTTTAATATTTAGAACACTTCTATTATCGATTGCTATCAGGATGTGAAGAGAGCTTCAACCAATATAACAAAAACAGCCTGCCTACCTCTCACTAATTAAATTGACTTAAATAGATGTCAAACTTACCCCAAAACTCTGATGCCCAGTTTCACAGATAAGTCTTAAGCCCCCAGCAAGCAATAGTTGTCATTTCACCGTGTAGGTTAACTATAGACCCAATGAAGTCCCGTTATGAGTAGCCCACTTCTAGCCAAAATAAACTTAAATTTGGTTACATGTCGTTTTTGCTAAAATAACTTGTGAGATGTATGATATTCCATCATGTAATCAAAGTCAACAGTGATCACAAGGTGTTTGGTTTCCTTTCTTTGACAAGTTCATGTTCTAGATGACTCTATTCTTGGGCTATGTTTAGACATCTATTAAATTTTCATTGACAGGCCAAATTTTGCCTTGTTTTAGCCTAGACATCAGGGCCCGTATTCATAAATAATCTTAATGCAAAGAGTAGCTCCTAGTGACAAAATTCTAAGAAAATTCTTAGAAATGTGGGCGTTTAGTCTTAAAATTAAAGAAAAAATCCTAGTAAAGAAAAAAGTAATTCAGAAAGCATCTTAACCCTTAAAAGAGCTCTTAAGGTCAAAATTGTTAAGAGCACGGACGAGGACTTTTAAGAGGCTTAAGAGTTTCTTTAGCAGAGGAGAAAATGGCAGAAAGACGAAGAGGGAGAAGAAATGTGTTGCAGACAATGAATAACAGTGAGTTAATAAGACGCTATAGATTAGATCAGTATGGAGTCAATATAGGGCCATATATATCTGCAAAATAAAACAATGTTTTGCAAAAAAAAAATATGTTTTGAAAAAAAAAAATATGTTTTGCAAAAAAAAAATATGTTTTGCAAATAAAAATAGAGTATTGAGAAAAAAAATGGCTTTTTTGCAAGCAAAAAAATAATAATTGCAAAAGAAAAGTTAACCACTGAGAGAAAAAAAAAAGTTTAGCAAAGTAAAACTTCAGCAGCATTGACTTTGCAACACATATTTCCCTTTGCGCCGCTCCTTTAAATCCGCGTTTCAGTCATCCGTGCCTCTGCGGCGCAAGCTTTCCTTTGCGCATCATTTTTCTTTGCGCCTCGCTTTGTGTCCCTGATTTGACGTGGGGGGAGGGGTCAAGAGGTTGGGGTGTGTACAAGAGACGAAGGCGCGTCCCTCTCGTAACGTCATCAGCGCGAGCCCCAGACTTTTTTTTTATTTTTTATTTTTTTATTTTTTTTATTGACATATTTATAGAACATTAACAAAAAAGGCATTCGTAATTTCAGATTTTACAAACAAACCTGAGCGTACATACAGATATTACATCACAATATACATATTCTCATCAGCAGGCAAATAGAGCCCCAGACTATTATTGTCAATAATACATACCTGTGATCCATCACCCGTGCTGCGTTCCAGTCCAAAATAGTCATGCTCTTCACTCGCTAACTTCCCTTCATCTCGTTCACTCGGATGTACGTCATTGCGAGTGCCCACTACTGGCGGAAACTGCAATGGGCTGAACTGGAACGTCCTAAGCCCTTGATCACTTGGAATCAGCTGTGGAGTTGATTTATTATTTAATTTTTTTCCCTTTAATAATTTGTTTAATGCAGTATCCAAATGTTTATAGGTGTGTTTGGGTTGTTTTAAATTTAAAACATTATAATTAATATATCATAGAGTTGTCTGTGTGGTGGTGATTAGACGAGATATGTGGTGACGTCACAATCGTACTGCATTGTGGGACATATAGGTGCCTGAAGTGTACATTTGAAGCAGACTCGCTCCCTCGGTCAAAATCGAGGGAACGAGGGTCTGTCCATATAAACTTCCCTCGTCCACTTCACGAAGTGGAACGCACTTCAAATGGCGGCAGGGATTCCCCCAAGGGGAAGTGCTTAGGGAAGTTCGCAAGTGCGTGTCTAAAAGTGGACTGGAACGCAGCACAGCATGTCTCTGCTCCGCCATTTCGATCGATCCACTCGGTCTGGGGCTCGCGCTGATGACGTTACGAGAGGGACGCGCCTTCGTCCCTTGTACACACCCCAACCTCTTGACCCCTCCCCCCACGTCAAATCAGGGACACAAAGCGAGGCGCAAAGAAAAATGATGCGCAAAGGAAAGCTTGCGCCGCAGAGGCACGGATGACTGAAACGCGGATTTAAAGGAGCGGCGCAAAGGGAAATATGTGTTGCAAAGTCAATGCTGCTGAAGTTTTACTTTGCTAAACTTTATTTTTTCTCTCAGTGGTTAACTTTTCTTTTGCAATTTTTTTTTTTTTTGCAAAAAAGCAAAACAACTTCTCAATACTCTATTTTTATTTGCAAAACATATTTTTTTTTGTGCAAAACATATTTTTTGTTTGCAAAACATTGTTTTATTTTGCAGATATATATGGCCCTATATTGACTCCATAGATCAGCCTTTCTCAAACTTTTTTCAGTCAGGCCACCTTTCAAAAGTGCATAAAATCTCAAGGCACCCCAGTGTAAAATATAATTTAAAAACACTGCATAACCCAAATGTAAATGTAAATTTTATATATATATTTATCTAAAATGAATTTACAATTTTATTAATCCGATCATATGTTTAACCCTTTCACACGTAAATTTAAAATATTCTGGCTGACCCGCCAGCGTGAGTTTTTCAAGTCACTAGCTGTGTCTGAAATCGCTCCCTATCCACTATATAGTGCACTATTTAGGGTGTCGGCCATTTTGTAGTGGTGTCCGAATTCTGAGTGAACGACATCATTCCCTACATTCGTTCACTACTTTTACCCACAATCCTCTCTGAATTCGAGTGTACATCCGATGTACACTTGCTGAGACACTATTTCCCACAATCCAACACGATAAGGCGATAGAGCGCGAATGAAAAATAAATATGACGGACGGCAACAATGTCACCATGGCAACGGCGCACGCGAGATAGAAAACAATCATTTGAAGGAAACTTAACAATCATTTGACTGACTGGAAACCCCGCGAAAGTAATGAAAGTAATGTTAAAATAACGGAGGGGTTTTTTTGACAGTTTTATGTATGTATGTATGTATGTATGTATGTATTTATTTATTTATTTATTTATTTATTTATATATACCGTTATATCTATATTTGAATAAACAAATGTGTTGTGTAGTGTTTTGTTCTCTTTTATTTTCACATATAAATGTAAAAAGTAAATAAATATGACAAGCAAGTCTTTTTTTAAAAATCAAATAACGCAATAAACGTGAAAAATACATACATACAATTGTTACATACAATTCATACAGCCAAAAAAGGAAATATCAAAGATGGGTAAGTAATGTTTATGACGAAATTGTCCGAGCTCTCTGGCGCGTGATAATTATGTCAGCGTCCGAATTCGCTCACTCATTTTCGTTCACTCTTTGCTGATGTAGTGCACTCAACTGCCATTCACTATGTAGGGATTAGTGAATGAGTGAACGAGTGAGCGGTTTCAGACACAGCTACTGTGTCACTTTATGGTTTCCATGGTGACGCGTCATTGCTTGTCACGTGACACACCGCAGAAATAACAGTATGTGTTATTGTGTATGTGTACTGTGCGACTAACTGGGACTTGTCACTGCACTTGTTGCTTTTTATTATCTTTAATTATTATCTTAATTGGTTAGTCACTTTGGATAAAATGTAATTGTAAATGTTAAAATAAGTTATACTGTAAAGGTATACGGTAATTGCTTTTTATTGTGGATATATTTACATGTTCTAAATTATATACTAAGCATCTATTTCCTATCAATCACTTATCTTGATGTTTAGTGTTTGTTCAATTACTAATACTGTAAATATGCAGGTATTCTGTACTCATACATTTAGTTAATTTAAAAGAAATTGACTGTACATTTGCTATTATTAAGAACTTAATTAGAGATGTTGTGAAATTGGATCGGTACAAATAAAAATAAAAACTGTAAATTTACAAACATTTGTATTTGAATTTATGTACTTGTGTGCATTTTTTTATACATAATTTCATTGTTATTTTACACAGAAAAACTATATTAAAAGAAAATTACTGTAGATAGACAGCATTATTATATAAAATAATTGTATAAAACCTTAAATTTACAGTATTTAATTGTTTTAAAGGTGTATATGACTTTTTTTAAACGTTAAAAATCCCAATAATTACATAAGATTTTATGTAATATTAAAGATATAATCTGTTATTTAATTATGGAAAATTACTGTATTTTAACGAGATTGTTTTTTGCCGTTATTTTACGGTAATTTTCTGGCGCCCCAGCTGCCGGAATAATACCGTTTTTTCACAGTTTTTTTTTTTACAGTGTACGTAAAAGGTTTTAAGCTAAATTAAGAGTTTTCTGAGAGGATTAGAATCTTTATGAATATGGGCCCAGGGCTGTTTTTGGATGGCTATTAGATGTCTTTCAAATGCAAAATTGCTTGCTGGGCCTAGTCCCAGACTAAAATAAATGTTTGAGCTGTCTTAACTGAAATCAACTTGCACTGACATATTTTAAATTATGTTAGTGCCATTGTTTGGTCTCAAGATTTATTTTTTATTTTAATTTTTTTGACACATTTATAAAAGCTACTTAAATGTCTTAATGTTACTTAAATTGAACAAAAGCATCACTATATCTGAAAAGCCAAGCCAATGTTGATTCTCGTTTTATTACAAGCTTTTTCACGTTACCTTTTTGCCAGCAGACTCTCTGTTCAGATTTTTATTTTTTTTTAAACATGTGATTCCCTGGAGGTTCAAGAGTGTGCGCCATTGTCAACCTTTCTCGCTCATTGCGACAATTAACCCATGCCATTCTCACACCATGACCATACACACATCGAAGTAGCCAGAGCAACATTTCTCTATTTCTATTTCATGTCTAAAATATAAACACTTACAATAGGGTTACCAAAGTGAATCAGGGTAAGAAAAAAACATGTTTTGGAAGAAGGATTGATGATGTATTGATTCATTTTGTTCATTTTTAACAAAGAAAGTTACATAATGCAGACATCCCACCTCACTCAGAAGGTCCGGGTGTCTCCCACATATTGATAGCGGCTCCCTGACACCCACAAATTATATACAATATCCCAGAAATCAAGCGAGCGAGAGGGAAAGCCTGTTTCCACCTGGTATTAGGATGTGTTTTCGGTCAACTGATCAAAAGTTGTCAGCTAAGATACATTACCGTTACACCTTGTATTATCATGCATTTCAAATGCACCTTTTTTGAAAATATTTTTTTATTTTTTTTAAATGCATCATTTTTACTTTCGGCACACAAATAACATATACCAATGGTAGGCTATACTACAACAATCACTCAGCATAGTGTTTTTTTTATTAATTTTTTTACTTAGAACTGTATAGCTCAATTACTTCAGAAAGCATTTAGCACATAAAGTGAAGTTTCTTATTATTTTTGTTTTAATATTATTATATTGTAAAGCTGCCATGCCTTCTTTCCATCCCTTTTCTATTACATTTCTAGGCATGATACTGTAATATTGGACTGTAAATGTTTGTGTTTAGCCAATCAGAAATGATTGTTTTAAAGAGCTGCATATCAAAAGGTAGCTTTGATGGTTATTTGCACAATTATAGAATATAAGTCCAGCAGTCGTTGCCTTTCGGTATAATTAACCCTTCTAAAAAAAAACAGCAATGGTGTAGAAGCGAGTCCCCTTCCAAACTACAAAAGCTTATTTTGTCAATCCAATATGACCTAATACTTTTAGCATTTAATGATATATATAAATCCACGTAAATACTTTTTGCAGACTATTAGCGCAAGGCCAGGGAATCTCTGTGAGACGCGTTTTTCTACAGGATTACAGAGAACATTCTCTAAATTACAAAGCACTCTTCCAAATGAAGATATATATAGTGCAATATTCTCTTTATGTATAAAAAGCGGACTGAAAATTCATTTGTAATCCATGAAAGTGCATGGTGATCAGTGATCATCTCTGGCTGTCAAGTTTAGTTAAAAACGAATTATTAGATTGGGATTTGAACCTCGGACCATTGCACACTGAACTAAAATTATAAAACCACACATCTGTTGTTTTGTTAGCCTGAAGTCCATATCAAAAGGCTCTGTATTAAAAAGTTGCAATTTAGAAAATGGTTTAAAGGAGCTGTATGTAATAAATGTATTTCAATTAATCATAAAATGGCCCTGATATGTCACTAGACATTAAGAAATCATGTTCATTTCAAATACTTATATCACTGACAACAGTAGTCCAGCCAGGATATTGTCATTTAAAAAGTGAAGTTGCAGCCCTCAACTGATGTTGATGTTGTCATCTTGTGTTTTGGCCTGAAGCGCCACCCTCCACCTATCTACCAATCACGAAGTCAGTAGTGTTTCGGCATCGGGGTTGCCAGCTCTCCTCTAGTTACCACAGCTACGTAGCAGCCTACGTTCCTGCTGGATCCTGCAGCCTATCTGGCAACCTCGAGTCAGGGGGGAGGGGATACACCGCTCTACAGTAATTTGAAAGTGATTGCAGTACCAGTTTTGGCCACAATCTTACATATGGTTCCTTTAAATGAAAGGCTTATTTGTGTGGTCATGGTGCAAGGTTATTAAAGTTAGTTCGTTGTGACTCGCAAGGTTAGCTGATTCTGGTACACACCAAAAGATTTTTTACATCTTATACGATTTTCAAAATGTGATAGACCACAAACATGAGGACAAAAAATCCTAGATTTAACCACACACAAACAGATTTTCAACCAGAGTCTCGACTTTGAACACAGGAAATCTCGCAAAATCTCACGAGACTTCAGAATAAGCATGGCGGACGATGTGCAGGAAGAAACTGCGATGATAGTGTTTGGAAAGGTTTTACACAACACGTTGTATAAACATTCGTGCTGTTGCCACAAATCAACAAGCTGATCCTCCATCTCTGCTGTCCACATCAATTTCACTTTGTGCAGCGCCATGACTGCGTTTGTTATGCTTCCGTCTTCTATCATTTCGCTTTCTGATTGGATATTGTTTCGTTTCACGTGATAATCTCCAGAGCGTGCGCACGTTTGTCCTCGGGGTTCCCCCCACACATCAGGATTTCTGATCGTAAATATTCAACATGTTGAATATTTACGATTCGCGATCGGGACGGCTCCGACGTTCTTCCGAGCAGGTTCAGACACTCTTAACACATCTCACACCAAGGGAAAATCTGATAAGATAATCTGTAGAACCATCAAGATAATCGGGACATAGCTATAGGGTCGTCGGAAGGGGGGAAATCGGCCCAAAATCAGCCTGATTATCTTTTGGTGTGTACCCAGCATAAAACGTCGCAACACTGCTGTGCATCACTCCGAGAACTTTAGCCATGACTTTATTATAATACAACACAGCCTCTTGTACCTGATTACTTAAATATACTCACTGATGATCATTTGATATGTTGCAGTCTGTGACTTTATTGCTTCACAAACTGTTTTGGAGCAGAGCAGCAGTGAGTCAGCAGGCGTTTGTGTGGTTGAAAAGCTGCTGGCATGCATGTCATTTTCATAACAACATTTGGCTTATAGAAAATAGCAGCTTTTACTACCAATTGTCTGGCCTTTTTGCTGTATTCCATTTTATGGCCCCTATAAAATATCTATCCTCCCTAACTTATTAGTTACTGAAAAAACAAATCAGCAAATGAGAAACACTGGTCTGAAAACCCATCCGTAATCCAATAAGATGCACATGTGGAGAAACCGCAGAGACCCAGTGCTTCATCAGAGAGAATTATGGGTGCTGTGAGCGCTGAGCTGACTTACAGAATGAATTGAAGCACACAGACAGCGATTCAGCAGGAGCGAGTGAGTGAACGGAAGGCATTTCTCTGTTCCTGTCTATTTATTTGAGTGAGCTGGCGTGTCTGAGGTGTGAGGCAGAGGGATATCCTGTGCTCTTTTACGTTCGCCTTTGCAGGAGAGGTGGCAGATAGCTTTTCCTCTGTTATTGCACACAATGTAATTTGAAACAATTACCAAAACACAGACTCACTTGTTACTACACACAGTTCTCCCCATATATACAAAGTGCAGATTCAATAGCTTAACATGTTTTACAATCGCACCCGGTGGAGCAGCGTTTAGTGTGAAAAAGTATAGTGTTTCACAGTAACCCGCATAGTATGGGATAATCTTTCACATTTTGCCTGGGGTTTGTTTTGCTATTTCTGCAAAAACTTGTGCAGGCCATGTGAATTACCATGGAGAGAGCAGATAGAAATACTAAATAGGCAGTATCTGATAGAAATGAATAAACAGGACTTAAACAATAAGGGGAAATAATTTGTTACCTTTGATAATAAATACATTTTTCTTACAGTATATGTCTCTATGGTCGTCTCGCTTCTGGTCTGTGCTTGTTCATGTGTTTTGGAGGAGGTGTGGCTTTGGACGGCGATTTGCAGGGAGGGTGGGATATGCTTTCAATACTAGCAGGCTAAAGTTAGCATTTCCCAGCTCACCTATTGCACATTTAAAAAGTGCTACATATTAATTCAAGCAGAATTTACACCAGAATGTTCAGTAAATCACAGAAAACCAAAATCTAAAATATTTATATGATATTTAAACGTAAGATGTAAATAAAACACAGCATTTGCTCCAAAAAGCAAGCTATTCAATTTTATCTTAAAAATGTCATGAATTGATACAATTTAAAACACAGACACGTGCTTGTACGTACTTGATAAACACAAGGAGCCAAATTACACTAATAACCTGTAATTCTGTTTCTGCAGGTAAAGGTCAAAGGTCAACACACAAGGAGCAGAACAACTGTGGCGATGGATGTGAGTATGCTTTCAATACGGGGTCAGAGCCTTTAGCTTACAGTTTTCTATTAAGTCAAAGGCAGACTTACCATTCACATTTAACATTTGCTGCAATGGCCTGTGAGAGGTCAGCTGGGAATTGAGTGAAGGAAACGGCATAACAGAAAGCTGAGGAATTCTCAAGTAGCTGAACAAAAAGCCTATTTAAAATCCCAATGAGTTCTCATGATCCCGACCTAGCCCCTCATTCAGCTGGGCTGGACTGCCACTTCTTAGTTTTACACACAAAACAGTATATATTGACATGTTTATTATACTTTTTTCCTTCTTAATCTTTATTGTTCTGCATAAATTTAAAGTAGGTGCATACTAACATACTACTTTTACTATTTCTGCAGTATATAGTATGCACAGCATGCACATTTTCTGCATGGAATACCCAGATGTCCTACTATATTTAATGCTTACACACTTGGTTCGATTGCCCGGTCCGAACCCGAGTTCAATTGCTTCAGTTGATACTCGCCAAGACAGACAGTTGACGGCACCCATTGACTTCCATAGTAGGATGCTGGCCGGGTTGAGACAGTCATATGAAATATTCACTTTATAAATATAAATTAGCATATCAATAAATATAAATATAGCCTATTTACCTAATATGTAGGACATAATCTACCAAAAATCTTAAGATAATTATTTGTGATATTTTGGAAAATCCAGCTATAGTGAGTTATTTGTTACATATAATTGTATTCTACACAGTAAAAGGTGGTAGGTGTTCTTGTAAGGAGCTATATGTTTACCTGAAACTTAAAATTAGCTTAATATAGTCAGTTTGATTCAAACATGATAATTATATTTTTGATTTGAGCCAAACCAGTTAATTTACGTTACCACATTAAGCACATTTTTATGTTAATATTTTTTCAGTGTACATTTGTTTAGCAAAATAAAATCCAATCAACTGATTTTGTAAGTGAAAAACTTGATTCAATTTCACAGAATCTCTTGACCTTACACCAACAAACAGAATTTGTATGGGTTATATTAAGGTCATTGGTGAAAACAGTCGAAAGGTAGGTTTGCACACAAAAAAGAATGGTTTGCACATTTATTTGTAAAGTAACAACCAAGACAGCTGTGCTGAATTAGTGTTCAATGTTTGTCATGTGACAACACTGTAGCATACTACTCTGAAACATACTTCATGTTACGTCATACTCATACTTCTCTACTATATAATAGGTGAAAAACAGTAGGCCTATGTGACAAAATAAGTATGTCAGAATTCACAGTAAAAGAGTAGGCAAAAAGTACCCAGATTACCTACTACTTCTGGCGAGATTCTGAAGTGTGCATACGATGGACACTTTATCACTGTAAGCTTCATAAAACATTTTGTTTTATTTATTAGTTAGGTATAACTAAGTGCAAAAGCTGAATAATTGATCAAAGCCTACTGATTAATTGGGTAAACAATTGACGATTAGTCAATTAATCGTTCTAATAATTGTTAGATTTATCTATTATCAAAATAATATTTGGTTGCAGCCCTACTCTGAAATGTACAATATCAGAACACATTGTTCAGGCATACTGCACACAATGTAGTGCACTTGACTTGACCTTCAATGTAACAAATGAACCGGAAATAATTATAGATGCTATGTTCACTTTTTGTAATTTATTGGTTAGGCTGCCATTTTTGCATAAAATGTAAAAGAATAACTGGATGCCACTCACATGAAATGTGATGAGCTCTTGTGGCAACAATGAACTGTTTTAAATATTTATTGTGAAATAAGGGCTAGACTGTGTGTGTGTGTGTGTGTGTGTGTGTGTGTGTATATATATATATATATATTATAAAAAAAAACACACAAATGTTTGCAAAATAACACCCATCCCCCCCCCCCCCCTTTGGTTTTTAGTGGCATTTTTAAAACGACAAAGAAAGTTCTGTAATTTTTCAAGGTTCTGTTTTTCCCTCTTAATCAGTTAGCATCAAAGGGGCACACATGCATAAATAATTGGCTAATTCACTTAAAGGGGCCAGCGTAGATTAATTAAGTCTGAATTCTAATTATGTTTTCCTGTTTTCACCAACTGACATGGTTGTTGTTCAACATAAAGCTATTAGTTTAATAACAATTAGTATTTTGTGAAAAAGCGTGCTCTAAAAATACATGAAGATAGAGCTGCAGTGAGGGTGCTAGCGAGCTAGCACTTTCATCAGTCCTTGTTTCAATATGAATTTAAAATATCCAAATCGTATTGCAGTGTTTGTGAAATATAGTCACACATATATGAGTCTCATTGAAGGATGCAGGCATGTGCCATTTCTGTGAAGTATTATAAAGCTGATTATTGATAGTTACAGTTCTGAATTCTCATTGGATGAAGTGGCTTTAAAGCTTGTAAAATCACTATAATCACATCTGTGACTGCACATCCTATATTAATGCAAATTGCTACATTGCGTGGCAACAGTAAACAGCTTTCATTTAGCCTAATGAGCTATAGTACTTGGCAGATGAATGGTTTATTCCAATGATTAATATTAGTAAATATAAATTAAACATCTGTGACAATTATGATATTGCTGTAGCCGCCAGTAACCAATTTGAGACAGTTTTACTGTGATTTTTACCATGATCTGGGGTGCCACTTTGCATTGTGCCTAAGAACACCACTTACACTTTACCTCTCGTGGCTTATTTCTTTATTATTCACTGTTACAGATTATTGTAAATGCAGAAAAACAGAGGTAACGGCCCAAATGTTCAATGCTAACCATAAAAAATCACAGGTTTTGACTAAAATTGTAGGTTATTATGGACACCTTATTCTTTATTTTTCGTTTACAGCGGACAGAAAGAAAATAGCTGCTTTGTACAGAACTGGCTCAACAGTTTATGAGATGAGAAGTCACTGTTTATGAGAGATGAGTTACAGAGTACTCATGTTAGTGTGCATCTTTTTTATAAGATCATCAAAAAATTAAGATCCATTCTTGGAATGTAGATGCTTTATAGTCCTGAATTTTGGGTTTGTGTATGTGAGTGTGTGTGTGTGTAAGCTTAAGGTTAAAGCTGTAACATAGAGGACAGAGGCTGTCAGCACATCAACAGGGCGAGAGAGAGATTGTCGTAGGGCTTGTTTACCGCAGCCAGCAGAAGAAAACAGTCAGACGTAAATGAGGGTTGACGGTTTCATGAAGCACAATTGGTTGAAGGCAGATTCAATGTGACTGCTCTGAACTGGGCAATGATCCGTACAGTATGCAAAATTCACTCTGGAACTGGTCTATGCCCACCAGCCTTACGCCCAGAGGAACGGATCCCAGGCTGGAGAAGGCATCCGTGTTCCCAATTCCTTTCGACAACAATCACATTCTCTTATAAAGCTCATGCATTTCTCTTGTCATCCATTAGAGGATTTATTGCTCTTCTTTGTCCAGTGCGCAGCATATAGTGACATCTTGTTAGTGTTCATTGAAAGAAAAGGCAGAATTTTCATTTCTAACAGAAGACTGGATGCCTCTGGATGTCAGTGGGGCCGTTTTCCCTCCCGTTCTTGTTGTATAGTGTGTTTAAGGCAGATATCAGCAGGATTACTTGGCACCTTATACCAACCCGACGCTGAATTACTGATGCACTGGCCATGTGTATTTGTTATGTATTTATGATATTAAAAGAATGTGGCAGTTATGCCTCAGTGTTTGGTGACAGAGTTTGGCACAGGGCCCCACTGATGAATAATGATCATTACCTTGTTTTATCACAGTAAGGTTGATTCATTTTGATGTTAAACAGACGATTGCTGATCCCAGAGCATGTTTCTGTTTACATACGAACAGAGAGATGAGTTGAGTACAACTAAATATTCACTGAAATATACATGCTTTGTTCCAAACGAGTGTCTTAGCAAAAATGACCAAATGCTCTTGGCTAACAACATATGTTTGCTGGCACACATTACATTTGAGAGAAACAGACTTCTTGTAAACACTCTTGTATTTGTGCATAATTTGTACAATGTATTTTTTCTACGCGTTGTTTGGCGAAATTAAAGTAAAAATGCAGAATTTATCTTAGCATAAATCTTTGATCGTTATTATTTCAAGTGACAATATTGGATCACTTTTAAAATAGTGTTCAATCAAGCAGGTCAAAATTCATTACATACATAAATAAATATTGGCATATAATAATAATTATTACAATTATTTCTAAAACAAAGTTGTAGCTTCTTATTTGTGTTTGTCTTTGGTGGTTGCAATATTGCACCAAACAGGGCAGATTAAAACAAGATATTTTCGAAGAAGCTTTATTAATTGTGTTAGTCAAGCTATAACACTAAATGTGGTTTATAATGCATGCAAAGTCATGGATGTTCATGTGTACATGTACAAAAATTCATCAGGGAAAAATAGAGGAATACGACAATGCTGGTGTGACAACTTCAGAAAGTAATTAAAGAGATTTGTTACTGGGAGATAATTGAAATCCACCAGTGTAAGGAAGCGCTGGACGGATAATATGAAATGTTGAATTGGTGAGGATAATTATGTGTCATTTTGCTTTTGGCAAAATCATTATTTGCTTATTTCTCAAGTGGTGGCCCAATTATCACTTGTAAATTTCCATGCGGGACATGCACCAAAAAATAAATAAATAAATATTCCAACAATAAAGTTTCAGTCATGATAGAATGACTATACATAAAAAATGGAGGATAAAAATATACTTAATTGACACATTTAAAATATCTGGTCAGTCTCACCATCTTCCTGTTGGAGAAATTGATTTGAAGACAGTAGGGGAAAAAAGCAAATGGTTTTTAAATAAGTTACAATTAGATTAGCATTAATCTCGGCGGTGCAAATGAATGTGTGGCTTTAGGGCTTGTTGGATGTTAAAGCAGATTTCTAAACTCTGCTCCAGATTGGAGTGTGTCCTGCTCAACTTTAATTGCTTTGTCATGTAAGATGAAAAACATTTCCCACTTAAACTGCTGTCTTTAAGATGATGTTTTATGTTTTGATTATTTGTAAGCTCTGTTAATATGTTTTGCAGTGTTTATCGCCGTAATCTGTGCCATTGAGGGCTCATTTACATATTTAAGATTTAAATACTGCAGTCACAGATCTCGGATTTCATGAAAAATAAATAAAACTAATTCAATAAAGAATAAAAAAAAGACTTATTATTATTATTATTATTATTATAATTTATAATAACTAATGGGGCAATTGTCATGATTTTTAATCACTCCAGTGATTATTTCTTATGGTTGGTTTATTTTTAAAGTCAATTGTATTGAATTTTTTGCCCAGGATAAAAAGTAAAGTTAAACACATTAAACCCATGTTCTTAAAGGTTCCTGTCATATTTTAGACAGGTTTTTAGGCTTTTTAGCAAAGTTTAACCGCAAAACGTATAAAAACGCTAACAATGCATGGCAGTAAACACTTTATTCCATTGTGCTGTTATTTTGTTGACTTCACTCAAAAGCTACAATAAAAATAGAATGATAGAATTCACAGAAAGGGTGTATCAGATATAAAAGAGATTAATTTGTTTGTTTGTTTTTTACACAAAATGTATGAGAGTTTTGTTGTTTACATTCATTACATTAATGTTGTACTTGTAGAAACAATTTGTAAAAGTAAAAGTATGAGCAATATTTTTAAGAGACTGCCCCCTACAAATATTTCCGTACACATCTTTAATTTTAAATGTTCTGCCTTTTTTCATATTCCTGCATAACATGTTCAAGTTTCAGGTTTCAATGTTCAAGTTTCTGGTTATGTTATGTTTTTAATTTGGTGCAAGGGCTCTCATCCTATTTCTTCCTTGTGTGTTTGAGCCTTTATGCTGCTTGCAATGTGTTTATGATGATTTGCATATTCATATGTACGGCAAACCTCCAACATTTAGTGTGCATAAAAATGCATCTTTTTTTTTTGGGAGGAGAAAACATTGTTTTTCTCGGGTTGGGGTGGGATTTTTGTGAGGGTGGGGGTTGGACATTGTAAGTATTTTAATGTGACCTTCATCAGGCATTCATGTCAACTTATCTATTTATGATTCCAGTTTCTTCCACTCTGTTGTTCAATTAGCGCTTGACCCCTTTAGCGGCGTTGTAAATTAAATGACATTTCCGTGTCGTCCCATATTTAAAATACTGCGTTAGTTGCGGATCAGAAATGATGATCTTCATTCTGCAACTAATTTATTCATTTAACAATTTCCCTCCAGAAGTTGCAGCAGAAGGCTGTGGAGCAACCTGAGCAGAAGAAATCCAAGTCGGCTGAATTTCTGATGGGTGAGTCCCGCGTGATGAGTTATTGCTCATAATTTGTGTAAGGATTAATTAACTAATTACAGACAAATGGCTCTGGGCTAAATTTTGCTCTTGCTTGTCAGGGCGCAATTTGTAATTATTTTAATCATTTCTTCTTCTTCTTCTCCTTCATCTTCTTCGTCTTTCTCTCTATCCCTCTTTTATACACACCCTTCCTCTTCGTGATTTGGGTTTAATTTTAACCTCATTGTGTTTCTGTGTCATTTTAAGAGGGAGGGATTTTTCGTTTGTGATTAAATGTTCTGTGGAATAATGTGCCACTCTGACCTTCTCTTATATTTTCTCATATTTTCATATGCACTCTGTCTTTCTGTCCTCAGCAGAAAGAGGCTTGATGGAAGGCGCCGTGAATCCTGCGTTCCAGGAGGACTTGGAGGAAGAGAGTGAGATGAGAGGTGGCGTGAACGATAGCACGCTTGTAGCTCGGCGACATCAGGCCACAGTTACTGCACGAGGTGAAACTTCACGCTCTCCCACCCTCTGTAACGCAGGCACGGCCTTACATTCCACTGCAGCCTGTCCCAACAGGTATCTGTGTAGCATAGGTGCATCTACAGATGTTGCAGCAGCGGATTTGACAAAAAAATGTGTACGTGCTAGATCTGCATGAGATGATATCATGTTTTAAACACGCTGCTCATCATCTAAAAGAATCCAGTTTAGATCTAGACCGGGAGCATACGCCCTCCTGTTATAGCAGGTTATGAATCAGATGTCTGGTTTGAGAGTGTATAATTGTTCAAATACTTTCGCAAATGGACATTTTGTGAAAGTAAACCCATGACTTTCAGCTGAGAGACAGTGATATCATTCATTTGAGATAGAGCATGTCTTTTGTTTAGCTCAGATGTGAAAATATCTTTACGAATGAAAAGTTAAAATGCAAGTGCATCTCGTTACCAGTCTGTGTCTGTACTTAAAATATTGTGTATGTACTTAAAAAATATATTGCCTTTACAAAAAATCTAAATAAAATAAAGTTGTCCTCCGAAGAGGGGGGGTGGAGGTGGGAGAAAAAAAAAAAAAAAAAAAAAAGGCAAGTGAATGTAAGCAATAGACATCACGACAAATATATATATATATACATATCTATATATATCTATATATATATATATATATATATATATATATATATATATATATATATATATATATATATCTATACATATCTATATATATCTATATATATATATATATATATATATATATATATATATATATATATATATATATATATATATATTCATTCGTACAACTAATATTTGGAGACTAGGTGTAAGTGTTAAGATAGCCTAACATACATTGCAGGTGCATTTTCTCAGAGGAGGCAAGGGAGGCATTGTCTCCCCCAAAAAACAACGCAAATATAAACAAATGTGACATTAAAAAGTGTGTAAGTAACACTGTCCAACAGCGACACCAGCAGGTCAAGTTACAGCGGGAGTCCGCGTCTCTCATGCATCAAAAGTAAAAAAAACGGTTTAATTTTTTCATAATATACATTTGCACATCACCACATTTTCAATGATTTCAAACGACTCCTCAGATGAATCCATCTCTCTAAATCCCTCCTTTCCGCGAGCTACTCTGCTCTGATTGGCCAGACAGCTCAATCTGTGGTGATTAGTCTACCGCGTACAGCTCGCGTTTCGAAAACAAAAATGCCCATTGCCATAACAAGGTCAGTTCTGCTTGTCCTGAGGCTTTCTTCACCATAAACTAAACACCGTAACAAACGATGACGCCGATTTTACCATATCAATCCGAGCGCGGGTCCAATGATGAAACATTGGAAGAACTAGTCATTCAACCCGAGCCTCCATCGCAAGGACGACTCGAGCAGGACGTTTCTCAGTGATATGCTACTCGGTTTGAGGTTCATTATGAGATGTTGCAACTGTAATTCCTCACCATCAGCATTAACAAGTGCATGTCCATCAACAAACCGATTATTTTACTTGTACTTATTTATTTACCGAGTATTTTTCTAATTTATTGCGGTGAACATGTGGAAACTGTATCAATAATAGCCGAGCTCTAGCGTGAATGACTGATGTAACATAAACTTTGGTAAAACAAATCTTGCTCCATGCTTAATCTTTCCTCAAAGTAGTGAGGACGACAGACAATCTGCATTAATAGACAGTTCCCTTTCGTCAGCAGGGAACTCCGACGCCTCGCGACGAATTGGGATCCCAATTCGTCAGGGGAACTCCCCCGACGAGCCGTCTCCGTTCCCTGGACTCAGGGAACGAGGGTTACCATACGTAACCGAGACGTTCCCTTTCGTCAGCAGGGAACTCCGACGCCTCGTCGGGGGAGTTCCCCTGACAAATTGGGATCCCAATTCGTCAGGGGAACTCCCCCGACGAGGCGTCTCCGTTCCCTGGACTCAGGGAACGAGGGTTACCATACGTAACCGAGACGTTTTAGGTAATAGTGGCCTACAACTGATTAGCTGTATTTCAGTAAAACAGTAATAATGTGAGTTAACCAGTTAGCAGGAGACCTACATAATATAAAACTCAAAACTAAGTATTTTGGACACCATCTTTAAAGAGCAAGCGGTTTGCAAATCCTGCACTGAACTCCGAGATTTGAGGAGTCATCGTCACAAAAATAAAGGGAACACAGCAAAAGATTAGGATTATACTGCTGTGGTATCGTGGTAGAGATTCATTTTAACCACTGATTATTCACACGCTCGTCCTTTGGCAGTGTAAAAAAACTGGCTTTACCTTCACATTGTAGAGCACAGCGTCTTCTGGACATGATGCTATCCAGTATCCACAGGAATCAGCTGCCGGTTTGAGGGGGTTCAAGTTCTGGTGAAGGACTAAGTTCTGGTGAAGGACACTGATCAGGAATGTTATTAATAAAGTCATCTTTAGTGGCAGAAGTGATAGTTCTAACATATTTGTAACGGAATCAGCTTTGCAACCTTGGCTAAATGGAGGAAACACGAGACTAGATAATGATCTGAGATGGCATGAGAATTTCAGAATTGATGCATGAGATGAGAATTTCAATGGCATTAACATTGATTCCATGTGACAATATAAGATCTAAAGTATGATTATGACAATGAGTGGGTCCTGACATGTGTTGTCTACCTCCAAAAGAGTTCAGAATGTCTCTAAATACCAATCCCAATGCGTCTTTCTCGTTATTTACATGTACGTATATTAAAATCACCAACAATTAGGACTTTATCTGCAGCCAGTACTAACTCCAATAAAAAAAAATCAGCAAATTCTTTGATAAAGTCTGTGTGCCCTGGTGGCCTGTATATTAGCCAGCACAAATGTCAAGCACGATTTAGTATGTAAGCTAATCGTAGCAATAGCGATTTAGATAAAAGATAGCGATGTCAGATTAATGTGATTGGCAATATTAGACAATATCTAATATATGTTGATGAGTAAGTTATATTTAGCAATATAAACAACAAGGAATGATAGTAAATAGAGATTCAAAGCAGAAAGCTATACGAAGCATACAGACACAAACCAGCAGCAGGGCAGACAGGAGCAATCCTCTTTTTTTTTTTTGTGCAGGTTTGCCGAATCAGCCTGAATGAAGAAAATGATGGCATTAATGGGAAGACTAAGTAAAAAGTAAACAACTCACCTACTTAGATATCACTGCTTTATGTCACATCAAACTTGAAATGACCTGAAAACATATTGACTGTGGGGGGTTTTAGTGTGCAATCAGCTTGGTGAAATTAAAGGTAGCCTACATTTCCGTGTCTGTGACCAGTGTTTACCGAGCTTGACGACTGATGAAAATAAGTTGACTTATAAAAAGAACAGCTGAACATCAGATCACAAATAAAATGTATTGTTTAAATTGTTACTGCCTTTAGTTAGTATTTTGAAATATATAATGTTAAAGTCCCCCTATAGTCAATCATTTGATCCCTTAAAACGTATCTTTGATCACCAAAATGACATATTTAAACGTTTTTTGTTTTTTTTTCATGTAAAAAAAAAAAAAAAAAAAATAGCTTGGATGCAACTCTACACCCTTGCTTCATTTAGTATCTGCAGAGTCATGAATATGCTAATTAGCCCCGCCTCCACTCACGTCAGCTCACAGATTCACTCGGCCAACTTACTGAGGTAAACGCTGTTCACTGGTATCGCTCTTTACAACGTTGGACACATAACGGTAATTAATATGATTAGCCTTTTGCTTGACTATGTCATCAAACAGCTAATAATATGTTATTATCCAACAAGGAGAAAATACTCAGCAATGGCATTGACATGAATTTGCACATGGTTTGTCTTAAAGCACATTAAAAACACCACAGATATAGCCTATACACAACATTAAAACTTGATTTTCTCCACAAGGGGACTCTAAATAAAACTGTGAGGACTTTGTCTCCTCATTTTGAAACAGCACTGCACACCACTGATACATTAATAATAATAATAATAATAATAATAATAAAACTGATATTTGTAGGTGATTGCAGTTTCTGTACTTCAACATGAGTTGAAGTACAACTTCAACTTCAACTATTTTTCATATTACTAATAACAGAGATTTAATATATAGAATACGTACAACTGAAACCACAACATAGGCAAAGGAGCAAGTAAATAAACAAAAAACAGAAGAAGAGAAAGTTGGAGTGGAGTTTAAATTTCAGACGGCTCCTGTCTTTGTGTGTGTTGTGAAAGCTCACAGAGCACTGGAATGAACATAGAGTGTTTTAGCTGGCAGGCATATTCCCGCATGTAAATAATTCAAATGATTATCAAATTCAAGCTGAGATCAAACCTTAGCTTTTGCCTATGCATAATTTCAAAAGTAAAACCGCTGTGTTCAAATCCTTTGATAAATACTACATCAACGTTCATTTCACACTGCAAAAGAAAAAAAAGAAAGAAAGGACAGATCATTTTTGTCCTGAGAGAAGCTGTCTTTTGGCTGTTTTTGTAAATTCTGTCAGCATGTAGTTGAGAATGTATTTACTTGCATGTACGAAAATGGCCTGATTTCCCCACCCTAAATCTATAAGCATGCTCCCTAACAGATCAGTGTTATTCTAGCAGCATCAAACTGCATTGCAGCTCTACATTATTGATAGTGTGCATGAAGAACAGAGGAGAGTTTGATTAAAGATGAGAAACACTGGAAGATGGCCAGGCCATGTAGTTAAATCAAAGATATAATTCAAAGACATAATTTCAAAGACCGCCAACGTTATGCAAATATGAATGTTCAGCCCCTTCCAACAAAAACAGATATGGAAGCCAAACTGTGTTTACCGTGGAAAGTGCTTTACTTCAAGACTCAAGTCACTTTAATTTATTTGATGGGTGAATGTCAGTCAAATGGGGCGTTCACACTGACAACGTTTAAATCGCTTGAGGTCGATCTGTATCAGGCGGAGGATCATTGTGTGCACTCCCATTGGTAGTTGCAGCCTCACATCGATGCTCATTTGCATGAAGTCAACACAACTTTGTTGCATTGCCAAAAGTCTCATTTGTTCATGACGCCAGAAACTGAGACAGTATCAGTAGGAGGATATACTTTTAAATAAATTGATGAGAGAAATTGCAACTCTCACTATGGCTGTAGAAGGAATAAAAAGTCCCAGTTTGTGGTTTAAAGATCCTGTTGCCTTTTTGGTAGAAGGTAGTAGCAATGTTCATTGGCAGGATCAGACTGAAAAATACAGGTTTAGCATGATTTCCAAATGTATATTTTTTTTTTTATGTTTTCCATATTTTTAGAAGACAAATTTATTACTGATTTTATTTCTGATTTGAAATACTTGACAGCTCTCATTGAAAAACAATTATTTCAGGCCGATTTTTCGTTAGCCTCCATCAGTTCTGCTAATTTGTAGTATAACTGAAATTTTAAGCATATCAGCTCTTTTATAGTTGAGGTTTGCTCGGATGCATCTTTCACAGCTTTGGTGTTGAGTAGTGAAGAGCAGAGAGCAGTAACTGTTTAACAGGAATAACCCTCTAGCTGCTGGATTTCTATAAAACTCTGGTAAGACGCTTTGATGCCCAAAGGTCAGCAATTGCTAATAAGAAGTCAATGGGATACAGCGTTTGCTTTGTCGCCCCTTCTCTCGCTTTCTCTCCCTCTTTCTCTGACCGATGACCCCGGAGCAGTGTTAGGGTATTGTCTTTGAAATTCAGGGCTCCTTTACTTATACACGTTTCTTATTAGTTCTTTTGAACACAGGTAACATATGGCAGGTTGTGTTTAAAAGATTGCCTGCTCTGACCTTTCCTAGCATGCTAATTAGGCCCCTGAGCAGCGTCGGGCCCTCTTGAGTGCAGATCAGGGAAACGTGACCGAGCGGGGCCTTATCAGGTAGCCTGTGCCAGCCGGCGAGAGCGGTGTGGACTTTCAAAATTAACATTTTCACATCATGTGCTTCTAATAATCACTAACTTCACCCAGCCCACCAACCATCAGCCCCCCTCACTTTCTCTTTTCTCTCTTTCGCCCGCCTGGACTTTCCACAGGAAATGAAGGTGCCCAAAATTACTTTGACCCCTCGTCGGCGGTGGAGGGTGACCCAAGGCGGTGCAGGATGACTGGGGTCGGAGGCAGAGATGAGCTGGAATTAAGTATGCCATTTTTTCTCATAATAGGCCATCTCAGTTCATTAAAGCGGGGTGAGCGAGATCACTCACAGCCTGTCAGAGTGTTGGGCGGGCCGGTCTATGTAAATACTTTTTCCAATGGGCCACAAGATTGAGCGGTGCTGTGACTGTCATTGCCGAAGGTCACCTGTCATTGGTCAGTTCCATTTCCGATCCCCATGCTTTCCTTAACTTCCTTTAAATGAAGGGGGTTCCTTCCAATATCGCTATGTGCACCTCAGCGCGTCTATTAAAAGCGTGCTCTGGGGAGCAAAGTCATATGCATGTTATAATGAAACATGGCTATTAACAGAAAAGCCATTTTGACTATATCTGTTGGACATCGCCATCCTGTAATATTCCACAATCCTCACAAACCTACAAACCTTTGATAATGACACTCCAGAGGTGGGGACACCTTCAAATGATATTTTGCATAAATTTCATTGCTGTCGAACGACTTACATTGGACTTACTAGCATGTTATTATTAGCTCTGAGCTATAATCATTTAATGTAAATGAAGGTCAGGAATTAGTGTCAGTTGTTGGAAATTCATGCCATATGTTCCTTTATGTTACATTTGGACTTTGCAATCCATGTGAAATCAGTCAGTGAGAGGTGTTTGAGAGCACAGCAATAAAATGTACCATCCGTCAGCTGAAATATTATTCAAATTTGATTTTTCTTCCCAGAGTTTATGAATGAAGATGAGAGGAACCTTTATGAGAAACTTTCCGAAATGTTTCAGGAAGAAGACGCCTCCACTGTCATAGATTTACCAGGTAAAGATTTTTGGAATTTTTGGAAAGAAAAAAACCCAATGTCTTAAATATCTCAATTGTTTCTCCCAGCCATCAATGGGATAAAATAGAAACTTTGCTTACTCAGACCTTTCTCTTGAGAAACTAGTCTCAAAAATCTCTCTTCAAGAGTTTCAAGAGAGATTTATTTTTTATTTTTATAATTATGAATTTTAGGAGACACCTCTGAAACAAAGTAAATGCTTAAATGAAATAGAAATCATATGAACTTTGAAAGAGCATCCACTGAGAAGTAGAATTTTACACTGGGCTAAACTTATAACAAGGCTCTGTTCTGTGGAGACATCATGTGAATGTTGTGGAAATAAATTACACCGGCCAGGTTTATAAAATATTGATTCTCTTCTATTTAACTTCATTATGAGATGCTCATGATTTTACATGTAGGATGTTGTTACCCAGCAGGATGCTTTTGTTGTAATTCCCCCAAAAAGCATTGAGCTCTCAGGTAGGCACTGAGCTCAACTTCCTGTGCGAGAGCCATTGTTGTGTGTGACTCCAGTGTTTGTCCCATTAGCAGAGGGTCGGATTAAGACTCTCTCCCAAGTAGAGTGTCGGGCTTATGCTGCTTTTGTCTTGGTGTAAAATGCTCTCAGTGGATCGGTTGAGGTACCGCACAGCAGTTGTAATTGGTTTGCCAGACCGTCATTGGGTTTAGGCCTCACGGTACACACGAATACGGTGTTAGCTGTCTAACACTCAACTGGATTGTTGTGGATTTAGCTGGAGTATATAGATTAGCCTCTTCACTTTTGTCTTAGAATGCTCATAAAATCCTTCAAAGAAACAGAAGGAAAGAGGATACAGGATTAACACACAAACAGTAGAAGGAGGAGGACGATCATGGGTAGCATCCATCCATGAGGCTTTAACACAGTCACAATAGACTTGAGACAATTGCCTGCAAGCCTTCTTCACCGCCACCTCCTTTAGTCCAAAGTCTGCTAATTCTCTAAATATCTCCACACTTCTAACACTTAAATGGGTTTGGAGCATCATTAGCAGAATGGGCACAGTCCAGTATGCAATGAGTAAAACTGAGGGAACCCATTTTGCGCTTCAAATATTCTTTCCAGTGGCAGACAAAACATCATGGGCCTTGTCATACACTTAACGCAATGCAGCGCCAGGCGCGACGCAAGTGTTTTTTTGCTAGTTTCAGCCCGACGCAGTTATCATTTTCACGTCCTACGCCACGTTGTTTAAATAGCAAATGCATTTGCGCCCATTTGTGTGCCCATGGGCGTGCTGGTCTGAAAACGAGGTGTGTTCAGGCACATTGTTGGCGCGTTGCTATTTTGAGCCAACTGAAATTGACAAAAATAGACAGTGGACATTCACCTTGACCAACTGAAACCTGGTCTAAAGTCAATGTGTTTATTTTTATTTAAAGAGCACGTTAGTAATGTGTGCCTATAGGCGGGTCCACAAGGCGCATACACTTTGACCTGTAGATGGTCTCCTCATGCGCTTTAACCTCGCGCATGAGCAGATCCGTTTCCCTGTTTGCAAGCGGAAAAACTGAATGCTTCTCTAGTTTGCAAATTCCGCCATGTAAATAGCGAATATGCCATGGCACGAGCACAACTGGCTTTTAAAGGGAATGAGACTCTGATTAGTTTATTGCACGGTATGCCCAAAACACATCCATTACTCTTTAAGAGAATAGAGACGACCCGATATTGGATTCGAACATGCCCTAAGTGCACTCGTGCTGTGCGCTTTAGACCATGCGCTTAGATCATTAAAATAGGGCCCCATGACTCAATGCAACCAACTTTTGAGGTTCTCTGTTCCAAAACCTTGATAGCCGCCTTGCTGTCTTCTTCTGGATTTGGAATATTACAAATAGTATGTGTAAAAATAATAATAAATAGAGCTCCTCCTTCAGAGCAGTTGATTTCATAAGAGTTGAATATTAGCAAGTTGTAATAATAGGCTAAGAGTAATACATTATTATAGTAATACATTTTTATTTGGACTGAATTTAACTATTTGTATCAGTACTTTTTGGTATTGAATAAATTACATTTATAACCAGCATCTTGCTGCTTCTGCCAACTTGGATAAATGCTTTCACTGAGCCTGTCATAATGTATTATGAGATTGCCTTATGCGTGAAGGATACATGCCGTGCTACCTTAGAATTGGGCCAAAAGAAGGTATCTATCTTTTTGAACATCCATCACATCAGCAGAGTGCCTGTGATTGCCTTAAAATGCTGTCTAGGTAGGCAGCTCACTAGGTTTTTTAACAGACCTAATATGTATCTTTGCACTTGATCCAGGTGTTTCCCCATTTGTGTGTTGTGTAGCACTGTGAAGCTAGTGCAATCACATTAGGGCTTCATTAGCACTACTCTGTTTGATTAACTCACTGGTTTAATTAAATCGTGCTTCTGTGTAATTTGGTTCAGATGAGGAATGTGTCTAAACCTCTGAGCGGGGCTTAACATCACTATCATTGACTCTTCAGATTTGTGTTTGACGTGTCTTTGATGTATAACCATAGTGCATTTGTATGGTAGGTATGGTGGTGTCTGAGCATGTTGAGGATGTTGAACCAGTGGCTGAGGATGGATTGAGGGATCGGCGAAGGACTGAGCTACTGGAGAGGAGAGCGGAGGTCATCCCTCAGTATGTGGAGCAGCTCAGAGAGCGTGTGCAGCAAGACATGATTCCAGTGGGCAAACCCGTGCTGGAACAGGTCAGTTATATATAAGCCCATAAGCCTCTGCTGGTCAGAATGATCTGTGCTCTGAAGCTGCTCATGTCACAGCCGGACTTATTACACCCAGTCTACAGTCTGTCTGCAAATCGCGAGAGATGACAACAAAAAGTTTTTATTTTAATCAACAAAGCTATCGGGGTTTGTTCAGAATATACTGTTCTTTCAGCACTCTCAGTTTCTATGCTTTTGCTTGTGTTATTTTAGGCGTTTTTCTAGTTTTTATTGACAAATGGAGGGAATGGGATTGAGACATGACACAATTTTGAATCAAACCAACCGCATGAGCAGCTCAACTTAAAATGTCATTAACGTGGTCTAACAGCTTAGACAGTTATATTCCAAAACTTCGCGAGCTGCTTTTTTTTGTACTGTCTAGGAAGTTGTGCTGCATCTGTGCAGCATCCTGACTAAAATTAGTGAATTGATTTGAATTTGTTGTCCAACAGTTTTACTGTACATTTATTAGCATGTTGCTAAGCTGTATTTACAATCAACATTTCTCACTTCATCCACTATCTTTGTTGAATTTGTTTTTCACTGAGCTTGATTTGTCTTAAAGTACAACATAACCATACTGCCCATCTTTAGAAAGTGTTTTCATGCCTTTAAATGCTCACTAAGTAGACCCACACAATGTGACTTTTTACTTTTGTGAAATTAAATTTTGTATTCTATACAAGGATATAAAGGTTTTATTTATTTATATATTTTTATTGGATGACCTTATATATCTTTTTTTTATATACACACATATATATATATATATATATATATATATATATATATATATATATATATATATATATATATATATATATATACATATACATTTCTTTGTATATGTGGCCTAGATGTATTGTTTATGGTGAAAACCCTCTGTGAATGTACATTATAGGTAATATAATGTACAATAAGTTCATGTTATTTATGTCTGCATATAATTCATTCTTTTGTTTTTCATTTGAAACCAAAGCTAAAAAATCTTGTCAGCTAATCTGAGATTTTGCAGGTCATATTCTAGACGCTTCAATCTTCAACTGAATGTTATTCCATATGGAGGAATTGTCAAAAACACAAAATGCTAAATTACTTTGAACAAGATCAGAATTAGCCAACATATTCAAGCTGTAATCAGTCTTGGCAACATATGACTGAAATGCGAATGAAGAGATGCACATTAAATAGAGAATGTGAAGTTGAAGTGAGAAATGAATGCGTAAGGAGCGGATGGGATGTAATGGTTATGTTTGAGTCATGGCGTGTGTTGAATAATCACTCTTGGTTTATGTGCGACTGCAGATGAGAGCTTTATTCTGCTCTCCAACTGTTCGGAAAACACAACATTATCCCTACCGCACTCCACAGCTATTTCACAATGTGTGTTTAAGCAGCACAGGATACACCACTGTCAGTCTGCTAGTATAAAGCCTTTTAAACGTGCTGACTGAATTCTGCGGTGTGTGTCTGTAGGGTTTGCCTGAAGATTGTATTAACATGTCTCTTTAGATGTTCTGAATTCAAGTTAGCCGCACATACAGCTGCAGAATGCAGTCTGTTGGTCCTAAACAAGAACATGGATTTTCCTTTTTGGCAGGAAGAGCGTTCAGAGCGAGGGAAGACAGAGGAAAAGGTGTGGGCGAGGAAGCAGAGAGTAATGTCGTTCTTAAGGGGAAATTCAAAGGTACTGATGTGTGTCCAGAAAAAGGAAAGATTACTGTAGGTATGTCAAATGAGATTTCCTGAGGTACAGGAGCTGCTGCTGAGACCTTCTGCTGTCTTTCCCCATCAATCACACTACTATCACTCAAACACACAGTCACAGGCTGACATGGACAATGCTATACAATTATATACCATAGAAAATGTATAAATAGTATGTATTCTTAATAAAATACATGCACACGTGTGTGTGTGTGTGTGTGTGTGTGTGTGTGTGTAGACAGAACTATCCACTTACATAATCCTTTCAAACTTTTTTCAGTTTTTCAGTCTTTTTTTATGGCAATAGCATACTACCATAATAATATTACTATTTATGCAGTATATAACATATTTACTGTTAATAGTTTGCACAGTTTCGTTATGCAAAGAATCACCAGATGATCTTATTGCTAATATATTTAGTGTAGATTCAACACTGTTCACGTAATGCATTCTATTTTGCAGTAGTATTCCGTTCCAATCATAACCATTGTTCATTTATTTGAGCAAGATACATGTTGAGTGTCATAACAACAGCAACATTTACCTTAAATATTATTATTATTATTATTATTACGCTGCATTGCAAGCACTGCTAGTAAATGAAACGTTTTTCTCTACATTATATTTTTTAATGTGACATAGTCTGGTTTAACATAGGTTTCACTGTTAAAGTTGCTGTGCTACGTCACATTTGGGTTTCTTCATAATATTGAATACAATCAAAAGTTTTTGTAATATTTAAATGTGTATTATTTTGCTTCTGCAGATCAGGCACATAGATGAGGAGGAAGCCGTTCTGCAGGACAGACTCTACTCTGTGTTCCAGCGGTGCGTGAATTTCTCTACATCCAATCTGATGTGAAATAATCATTAATCTGTGTTTCCAAAGCCATTTACATTTTGCTGACATTTGTGAGGAGATGTAATATACTCCACATTGTATTGTCTCTACCAGTGCATTCTGGGTAAGTTGCCAAAGGCGAGGAAATCTGTCCGTGTCATTGGACGCAAAGTAGCATCAATTTCATCCTGTTCACTTCAGTCTACAGCCCTCCCTCTCTCGCTCTCTCTCTGTTTCTGAGTGTCAGGCCTGCAGGCTCGGCTGTGTTTAAGTTTTTAATAATTGTGCAGCGCCACACAGACTGATCTAATGAAATCAGGGATGTTAGTTGGACACTGGTGCAGAGGTTTGTTAGATGACCCTCTCCATGTCCTCTCATATTAGCGCTGGGTGACTGTTAGTCATATTAGACGTCTGTATCAGATCAAGGCCACACCACCAATATTCAAAGGATGCTGTGACACATTTTTTTTTTTTTTTTTTTTTTTTTACAGATTTCCAACACTTTCAGTCGCAGTATTGTAGAATCTGTCATCTAGTGTGGCCTGGATATCTGATATTACTTTATTTATTTATTTATTTATTTGGCGGATGTTGTACTAATTGCTTAACATTTGTGTTTACATAAAATTATTTTTGTTGACATCCTCAATTGGAGGGATGATTTAAAGAAATGTATTTATTTATTTATTTAAACGTTTTATGGTATGTCCTCATTTAGATAGCAAAGTAAACTTGTCTGTCTGTGTATTATCAGGGCGGAGAATCGCTTGCAGAATTCTTTGCGTCAACAGCAGGCTGAGATCATCGACCAATATGGTGAAATTATTGAAGAGACAGAAAACACAGAGCCACTAGGCATCAAATCTGACCTCCAGTGGCAGGTACACACACACACACACACACACACACACACACACACACACACACACACACACACACGCACACCATCTCTCTTGCAGTGAACATCTCTCTGCCTTTATGAAAAGCTTGTAGTATGACTCAGTTTTAATGTGCATTATAATAAACAACACACTATAAAACAGGTTTGAAAGCAATGCAAATTGTCTAAGTGCCAACTAGCAAACCAGCCAGAGTAGCAAATATTGCACCACAGCACATTATTTACAGACAGTATTCTTTTTAATTGTTGCCAAGAACAATATTATTCCTTTAAAATGTATCACTTTTTCCTATAACAAAGCTTAAAGATGCCAATCAATTATATACTGAGTAACTAGTAACTGCAAGATAACCTTGCCTCTGTTTGAACCATGTGGTCATAAAAGACTGATATCACTCCCTTAAATCTGATGTCAGAAAGATCAAACCATTATTTAAAAGGCAGAAATGTCACAACATAAAAAGGTTGAACAGCATGTAAAAATTCATCAATTTAGTGAAAGCACAAATTATATTTGAACCCATTTAAATGTAATGCTGATTAATGGGCAAATACAAATAGACTGATATTATAAATAAAGAATACAAAGGTAGAAATAGCGTGAATGTTTTAAACGTTCTTTTGAGTTACACACTAATAGAGCTGAGTCAAATAACGTGATTAAGTTCAGTATCCTGTTAATGATATCAGTCATGGGGGCAGACATATTACACATTTCCTGAGAATAAGCAAAGAATGAAAGCGTATGAGAACAGGTAGCTGCACCTAAGTCTTCTGACTTAACCAAATCTAAAGGAAGAGGACATCAGCCAAAGCAGATAGTTCAGTTGTTGCAGCAAGGTTTTGCGTTGTAATGACTCCTGTAAGAGGGCCTTAACAGTAACTGCAGCCTTGGTTTGCAGACAGAGAGTCAGCTTTGAGGGAGGCAGTAAACGCAGTGAGATTGTAGTATAATTCCTCAGCCTGGCATCCGTGCCCCCCAGTCACTGTTCCATTATCTCTCAAATTGCTGTGTTTCAGAGAGATAAAGATATTTTATGGCTTGCTGACTTGAAACAACCCGCACAGCCAGAAAAGCAATGGTCGACCTGCCACGCATAGTAATTTCATTGGTAAATGACAAAATCTTTGTTTATATGACATTTCCAAAATTACAGTGGCAGATGAATCTCAAATATAAAATGTCACATTTGGCATGCAAAACTATGAAAATATATTTCTGTACAAAATTCATGGAGGCATTTAATTTAGAACGTGTTTAATAACTAAGCCTGCCTGCATCGGTAATCCTGCCTTCAGGACTCAAAAAGATTGTCATATTTATTCACTAGCTCCCCCCAAACCACCCCACCCCACCCTCCTTCATTCTCACGCCAAAAATTTTAAGGGTAAATGTTCATTGTTAATTAAGATTTACTAATTAAAATGAAAATAATTAAGGAGAAAGCTTAATCTTGGAATATTAGGCTATACTTAGAAAGAAAATAAGTTTTTGTGTGTGTATGCATGAGTGTGTGTTTTTTTGGGGGGGAAGGGGAGGGGAGTGGGGTTGTTTCCTGTTTGCAGTGCGTGTTTTGTCGATCTGTCAGCGAGGTTTCTGGAAAAGCCGGCCTGCGTGCCAGAAAGTGAAGGATGAGAAGTGTTAAGGATCCAGCGTGCTGCTATAATGTCATCTAGGCGAGTGTTATGGCGTTACGCCCCTTACACGGCAGCTGCAAGAAATGCAACGTCCTCCTCACCTTTATTTCCTGAAAATCTCTGTTTCTTATTGCATACTACTTTTACTGTTGCTGTAGTATTTAATATATGTATACTGAGCATAGAATGCAAATGTTCTGTTCTGCTGCATGACCTACTAAATTTTTTCAAAATGTGAAGGATACAGCAGAACACACTGCACAGGATAGATACATACACACACACACACACATACATACATACATACATATATATATATATATATATATATATATATATATATATATATATATATATATATATATATATATATATTAGATGATAACTGAGTGCCACTCACATGCTACTTAATGAGGTGTGACAACAATTTTGCATACTACAGTTTGAAACTTGTGAAATAATGCCTCACTTTTCAAAATCATTATACAGCAGTGTATACTGCATATTATTTAATAAATTGTAGGCCAGTGTTCCATTCTGATCATAGCCTGTGTGTATCATTTTAACATTAAGAATAGCCAACTCATTATTCCATTCACATTTGATTAATTCCCAAACAAATCTCAAACTGCAGATTTTTTTATTTTTATATTACAAGCGTTGACAAATCTGGTGTAAATATCCAGCATAAAGCTGTAATAAAGAGTAGAAGAGAATAGAATCTTCAATGTAAGTGAAATTGTTTTCTTTAAAGTATTTTCTCTTTCTCTCTATAAATCGTTGTTTTTACATAGTGACATTTTTCTCTCTCTCTCTGTGTGTAGGTGGAATGGACTCGGACTCCGCAGCCCATAGAGGTGCTTGTTTTGTGTCTGAGGGCCGTGAGAGAGAAGCTGCCCAGAGGTCTGTACTCACTGAGCGTGTCTCTTCAGACTCAACTGTGCGGCCGAACGCTGCGCTGGTCTCGTCTGCAGGAGCAGCAGTGGGCTGGAAGCACAGAACCCGTAGAACACCAGGGTCGATACTGTGACACAGAGCTCAACATTAACCAGAGCCTCTACATGGTAAGAAAACCCCAGCAAACTGCCCTCTTGAGACACCCGCAGAACTGCCGTTTATTTAACCCCAACAACAAAATGTCTGATGTTCATGGAACTGATTTGATGATTGTTAAAGAGCACAGCAATCAAACCTCATCACCTTTTTGTTAGGAATTGTGCGGTATTTTACTACTATCAATCACGGACGCTGTTAAGAGAGGCCGTCTGTCATCTGACGTACAACACTGAGGGCATTTGTCATGTTTTTGGCAGCAATGATGAGATTTCTTTTCACAATTTAATAAGCTGAAAAAAAAATGTTTTATTGTATTAAAAATTATTCTGTTTTCAGCTCACCTAGGGCAAAGGTATTCTCAACAAAATTTTTTTTGCCTCTTGTTCAGTCTAATTAAAATGAGCTAAAGTAACACGATTTTTGAACATTTTGTCAAATTTTAATTTCATTGTGTTCAATCTAACTTATTTAAAACTGAAGTTCATTTAATCCATTTGTGTTAGAATTACATGAATTTAATTTAAACGTTTTTGTTGATATACAGTATAACTAACTGAGCAGTGGATTTGTAGTTCTGTAAATCTGTGGGATGCTTTGCAAGTGACTGCATTAGGAGAGTATATTTAGGGATTAAGTGTTATTTTATGTTTTTCAGTAAAGGTAAAGACATTTTAGTGTTTAATGTTCAGTTATATTGGACATTTATAAGAGTTTATGTAATGTTTTTGAATTTTGTGGTTGCCATTGTGCTGAAGAATAGCTCTTGTGCTTAGGCTGTGGGCAGCTATATGGTTACGCTGTGAGTTTAGTTGTTTCACTCAGTGAGTAATAACTATGGTAATGTTAGTACAGTCAATAAATTAATTAAACCTCACTAAATTAGAAAACATGTTGGGCCAACATAGAAAAAAAAATAAAAATAATGTTTGACAAATGTAATAAAGTTAAGTTTAACATACTACAGTAAATGAATTGACCTAATCCAACTACTGTAAGTTGTGTTGACCTAACTAAACTGGTTTAATTTGAATGACATAAATTGTGTAAATAATTTCTTCACTTAAATTAAAGGCAAATCTGTAAGATTTTTGTGTCCAGTGTTTAAATCCAGAGAAATTAGCAATTATAACCAGTGTAACAGCCCATGTCATTGCGTCGCCTGTCAATGATGTACCATCTGCGTTACCCTCGTACCATGCCTCAGACACAACAAAAATAGTTTAATCAGCCTAATTTGTGGTAAGAGTAATTTTCTCCACCATACAATATATTTTAAAAATGAATTGCATGCCATTTAGAAACACAAGTCATTCAGCTTTAATATAATATGATATTCTATCGATCTAGCTACTGCAATGCACAACAAGTGTCTGACATACAGAGTAACAGTATAATATAACTTTCAACACACCCAATGCATTTTTAGTATGATTGCTTTGACCATGTAAAACAGTGCTGCATTACCCCACAGTTTGAATTTGTCAAATTAAGTGACCTGTATAAGTAGTAATTCAGCACTTGCGGCTATTTCATTAAATACAATAAAATAATGTTAATTTTTAAGAGATGTAACTGTATAAAAGTTCAAGTTCTGGGAAGAAGGAGGCTGCTTTTTTAATGCAAAAAAAAAAAAAAAAACTGTATTGCATTATTACTTTAATACAATCCTTCAGAAACCATTTGAATGTGCTTATTTGCTAAAGAAACATTTATTATAATTATCAATGCTAAAAAAACACAATATTTAATATTTTTGTGGAAACTGAAAAATTTGTTTTCAGGATTCTTTAAATAATAGAAAGTTCACAAGAACAGCATTTTTTTTTCTTATTATTTTTAATCATGCTCTTTTGTAGTAAAATATTTAACACTTTTGATCAGTTTAATATGTTCATACTGAAAAAAGAAAGAAAGAAGTATTTATATAAAAAACAACAAATCACATAGTGGTGCCAAGAAGCATTAGACAAGGCAGGTTTATTTATATAGCACATTTCATACACCATGGTAATTCAAAGTGCTTAACATAGAAAATGAATTAAAGTAATCATAAAATAATCACAACATATGCATAAGAAATACAATATAATGTGTAAGAAATTAAAATAACAATCATATTTAACTAAAGGCTAAAATACTATTCCAGACTACCTGTATCACTAAATTTGGGGCTCCTCTGTCTGAATGGAGGTTGTCAGAGAGCTTCAGTTCGTGAGACATTTAGGACAATTATACAAAACATTTGACGATTTGTTGCCACCAATCACAATCAAGTAATTCAGAGAGCCATGCAATAAAAATACACTTTATAGATTGACTGCATTCTGCACGATGTTAGCTTTGGGTTTGTGCAGAACACCCACACGAGGATAGGGAAAATGCTTTTGATATGGTGTGCCTTCTGAGCCTTTCAGTGATCTTAATTCCAGCGAAAATCAAATGTGTCGGTCATCAGACAGGACTAAACTCCAAAACAGAACCGCTCCAGTTATTCTCACTGCAGTTCCACTTGAGTTATTGAATATAAAGTCAGAATGAGGGTTATGAAATGTGATATTAAACAGTCAGTGTGTGTATGGAAGTGGAAAGAGACTGTATTAAAAACTGCTGCTGAAAGCTCAAGGTTTGACTTGAGGGACAGTCACTGTGAATAAAACAGCTGCTTTTCTAACATGACATTTAGTGTGTGAACGTAAATCAAATTTATAATTCATTATACAAGAGCTGACGGTTTATTGGGATAAAAATGAAGTAGAAATACTGTGAAACTTGAATTCCAGCGGTGTCAGAATTCAAGTAAAACTACTGAGACAAATAAGAAAAATAAATAACTACATGTACATTTAAGAAAATATTAGTGCCATTCAGAGCAAAAGAACAGTGTTAAGGTTATAGGTTAGTTTTGCCAATGCTGCTTTAGAATGCATCTTGTTTTCTGTTGGCTGTGAATGAGAATCAGTGCAGTCACTTGTGTGGTGAAAAGACAACTATATGCAAATGTATACTGTATGTAAATATTTGCAAGTGAAGACTGATTATTATTTATATACTGTAAGAAAGAAAACCAAATGAAGGATCTGTGTAAGACAATGGCCGACGTTAATCGTTTAATAAAAAAAAATAGCACACCTATGAAATAGGCTTTTTATGAGAATAAAGGGACATTTTTAACAAAGTTTTGATTAAAGTGTAGTCTTATATATATATAAAAAAAAAAAAATATATATATATATATATATATATATATATATATATATAATGTATAATGTATAATGCTTTAACTTTATTCTTCTAAAACTACTACTTGAATCTTGTAGCCTTACTTTATTCTTGTAAAAGGCCTATTATTGAATTATTGAAACATTGTGATTTTATTCTTTTAATATTACGACTTTATCCTCAAACTCATTTAAATTGTATTTATTTATTTATTTTTAATTAATTTTGACGTGCACACCAAAAACTGAAATAATCTTCAAAACAAAGTTTGAATGAGAGAGTTAAGTTGAGTTGTTTTAGGCTGAATTAATTCTATTATATATTATATATTATATAATTCTACCAGAAATTTTGTTCAGAAGTGCCTAGCAAACACTGTAAATAAAGATCCTAAAAATGTGATCAAGTTCAATAATTAAAGCCCTAAATCTAGCATGCGCTTGTGTAGTCAGGCCTATATCTGCAGACAGAAGCATCTGACACAAAGAAAATAAAGTGGGCCGCTTTAACTGAATACTCCTCCTCTCTCGTCCAAAACCGTGGGCTCTGATTTGGCAGGCAATCGTTTAGCGCTCCATTGAGATTGTCTAGTGTCAGTCTCCTCTATCCTCTACCAGCTCTTATTTATAGCCAATCCTGTTGCTGTTGATGTTTATGTTTCGAAGATTTCCATCAGATTTGTCTGTAATTGGCTCATTTGCTTTTTGCTGTTGCCCACATTACCGTGTGCTCTCGCCTCATCTCGTCTGTTTTCCTCGCAGCTTTCGCAGAGGAAACGAGGAATTAGCGATAGTAGGAGGAAAGCTACAGCTCATCATGTTTTTCTTGAGTGTCTCTGGCTGGTGCTTAGAGTTGCTCTGGTTGATCCATCTTGCAGATTTGAGTCTTTCCTTCAAGTGGGATGTGAAAGCCGTGATGGTCCAGGCAAGGAAGCGGAAGATAAGAAGAATCTTTCACATCTTTGCCAATCTGAAGTCTTAGTCTCATTTTTTCGCCCCATCTCTTCATTCCATTGTTTCATAGCGCTTCCATCTAAAGCAAAAACAGTCGATATGTTTAAAAGCAAAATTAGACCAGCAGTCCATGAGGAAAGCCCACTCAAAAGAATAGTTCATCCCAAAATGAAAATGCTGTTGTTATTTAAACCCATATGCGGTTGTTGTTGTTTTTTTCTGTAAAATATAGTCTTGACACAGTGACACAGTCTGTAGAACATTTTATTATTATTATTTCTTTTTTCAATGTAATCCTTCAAGTTTGCGTTCTCTTTTCCCTCTTTCTCTTGTGGAGTTTGCTCAGTAAGCACAGGTCTGTTTTGAATGAAATGCGATCGCTGTGATGCTTTAATAGATTCCCAGCATGCAGCAGTTCCACTTGAGAACTGGCATAGGCCTGAAACACAACGTCTCAGTCATTTTATTGTTTTCACTCTCTTTTTTTAATCTTTTTTTACCCCTGCCAATTGATACAGTCAGCAATGTTCTTGCTTATTTTTCAGTGAATTAAGCGTCTGAAATATTTTTCAATATGTCTAATGCAGGAGATTATGGCATGAATTTGAGGCCCGACGCAGGGAATCTGTGCCGTTTTTTAGGTGCGAGCACAAAGCGATTAGAAGAGAAACACATGATGAATGTGATAAAACAAGTCTTCTCCGTTTTCCATTACTCCTAATGGAGGGATGGAATATTCTGGGAATGATTGATGAAGTCAAGCACTTCTTTCTGTCAGTTCATTTTTTAAAGGCCTGTCTCTTGCTTGATGGGTAAATAAGGATCTCTGTGTGTTAAACGCTGGTATTCCTCATGCCACATTCTCCTGATATACCACATTTTCTGTTAAATGTGCCTGGTTTACATGTTCTAGTGATGTCACGGCTGTCATGTTGGGATCGTCACATGCTGGCACTCCTGCTGAGATGGCTTCCTAAAAACCAGCTGTAATCTCATTCTAATGTTTCATCATCTAGGTTCAAACTTTAGATCATATTTAACACACATTTACATCTTTAGCTAGAGAGGAAATGCAGTAGACCACTGGTTTGACCATGGAACCCATGATTTTTTTTTTTTTTTTGTATGTAATATTTACTTCTTTTTTTTATATATTTAAAAATAAATAAATAAATAAATATTTATTCATAATTGCCACATTTTGTATTTACAATATATTTCATTAATTTGTTTTAAACAAACAAACAAATAAATTGATTATTTTTTTCTTGCTGTGCTGTAATCGATTTTTCTTGATGCCCTATTTTTTTGGTGTGACATCATCATCATCATCATCATCATCATCATCCAGCTATACTCTACTTCTATAAATATATTTCAAACCTGTCTATATTATAAGATGCACTTGTACATTGTGCAACAACATGATGGTCATTGTATGCTGAATTGTGTGTGTATATCCTACTTAACCATATTTCGGGGACAAAATTGAGCTAAACCTGACAAAACCTCCAAAAAGCTCCTTTTTGGGATGTCCTCATTTGTAAAAACAGTGTAGAAATAAAGTAAATAAAGTTTTCAGTTTGGGTGTTGGTTAGAGTTATGTTACAGTATTTATAACTAGCTGTATATAAAAGCAATAGAAGTCTATGTTTCCATTTAGATGTGTTTGTGTGTGTTTATATAAATGTTTTTTATTTATTTATTATGTAAATTAGTTTAGTCTTGCATAGGTCTAATCTGTGTTTAAAGTGTTTTATAAATCATTTTGACTTTGACCCTGAACTCCCTCTGCATTGTTTAAAATAGATTATAATTTTCATTTGTTTTAGATGATAGGTTTTAGATTTAGTTGTTGTTCTCAGAAACCCCTCTCTGTCTCTCTCAGGTCTTACCTGCGTCATGTGATCTGTTGCCGTCCAGTGTGCTAGTGTTCAAGCTGTTATCTCTGCCTGGTGATCACAGTCATGTGAGTTGTGTGGTGGGCTGGGGTGCATTTCCCATCTGCGACTGCTCCCTTCAACTCTTCAAGGGCAAGTTCAAGACCCCTCTCTTGCGTGGCAGGCCGAACTCCTCACTAAACCAATTCCGCAAAATCGAGCATCTGCTCTCCACTGACCTGGACCACTGGCTATGCAACCTCTACTTCCAGGTACACCTTTAAGATGTACTGAACATTTACTTCTTTGAAGACACACAGCAATCTAATAATTATGGAAGCTTGTTTCTGCCACAGAATAAAAATAAAAAAGGTAGTTGCGACTTTTTATCTCACAATTATGACTTTTTTTCTCACAATTGCAAATTTACATCTTGCAATTCTGACTTTTTATAAAGTGATATAAAGTCGCCATTGTGTGTGATAAAGTCAGAATTGCGTGATATCACACAATTCTGACCGTAAACTAAGAGATGTAAACTCGCAATTGTGAGATATAGTCGCAATTATCTTTTAAAATGTTTTACTCTGTGATAAAATGAATTACATAAATAATTCATACTATAATTAATAATAATAATAATAATCATCATCATCATTATAATAATTATTATTATTAATGCATAAGCCTTATTATTAGTTACTCATGCTAATAAACCACTGTAGTTACTAGGGCTAGGCATTGACACAAATTTCATGATTCGATTCGATTTTGATTTGATTTAGATCAAAGAAAAACATATCTCTTAACTAATGCTGTAAGCTATACAGGGAACCATAGTTGGTATATCATTATAATGTTAAAGGTTAAAATTCACTGACTTGTAAGCTACTTGAATTTAAATTAGAAATAATGACGTTTTTATTATAATAATGTTATATTAACAGGACTATAACATAGTTATGTTTCTAATTAAATGGTGACTGTCATTAAAATGACAGACTGCCGTGACAGATTTTATTCAAAAATACATTAAATTTTGAAAACAGGTTCAGTAAAAATACAATGAACATGCAATATAGTGCATACATTTAGCAAAATGCTCCTCTCCAGGGTTATTTTTTTCTAGCTGACTAATAAGTTACATATTTCTGTAAGTTGTACCGTATCTTTCAACATACCTTCTGATGTTCATTCATGTTTATTTCATGCTGTAACTTTTTGCTTGACCTGAGGCGCTACAGCGATACCGATTCCGATAGTTTGATTTTCTTAAAGAAAAAAAATCTCTCCCGACTAATGCAGTAAAACTTCAGGGAACCCTCTCATTTGGTACATTACTACAATATCAGAGGTTAAAATTAATAACAGAGCTCAAAATATCATATTCATCTGCTATTTATTTTCAGATATAATAATTGTACTCAAATAAAAACTGAAATGTATACTCAGTTGCACATAAGGTAGTTTTCATAAACACTTGTCTTCATGACAAATATATTCAAACATATGTAATTAACAGTAAATAAGCTAATCTCTAGTGTTTTTGCAGCTAACTAATGAACTGTGAACATTGTATAACTTTCCTGAGCTAAATGCAAGGTTAAGTGACACATGGGCATATAATACGCAGGGGATGCTCTGCTTGCACATCCACTGTGACGCCTGTTTCTCAGTGGATGCACAAGCAGAGCAGGGACAGCGCAGAAGTTGTGCGTATGAACGGGAGAAGCATGCACCAATGGTGCTTTCACTCAGCTGAACTGCGACTTGGTATTGCAAATACAGACGAATATTGTCCATTGTGTCATCTTTTTCTGGTGTTCTCCGTCTGTCCTGTGCTTTGATTTATGAATGGCTGCATACTCTGTCTGCTGCGTTGTGACCGTGTTCCCCTCATACTGTCCCACACAAATATGTATAAAACATTGTATATACGTAATTTACATGATAAAAGTAATCTTAAAGTTAAGATGCATCTCTAGCTTTAATAATTTAAACAGGCCTTTGAAGTTTGGGTAAAAACTGGCAATGATGAATTTTCGTGTATTTTTTTTCACAGCGCAGAATGTCAAGATGATTGCAAAGCACAGAACACCTCACTTATATGATTCGATGGTGAAATTTGTTATTTTTCTTGTTAACTGGTGTGTTTTGTTTTGACCAAGAACAATGCACTGTGGCTTTAATTTAGTGTGAGCGGCGCAGCAAAAATAGACTCGTCGCCGAAACAATCGCAAATTCTGCTCTGCTCCTGAATGCGCTGAAAAAAAATATGCTCTGCTTACTCATCCTGTGTGAAACAAACCTTAAAATAAACAAGACAGATAGTGAAAATAATATTTTTATAAACAAAATAAGATATTATTGGCTGATATGGATATGGCCAATACATTGCTCTATCCCTAGTATTTATTTTTCCTAATACAATTTACAGAATTTGAAATGGAGACTTTGTTTCATGTCATTAGTAACAAAGGATGGATTATTGGATGGGAGTCACACTATACAAACTTTAATTCATCAACTGAAAATAGCTTAGACTGAAAGATCGAATCTTGGGATTTAAGAATCGAGATTGTTTTTTCAAAATGAGAATCGATTTTTTTATTTTTTTACCCAGCACTTGTAGTTACCCTGACTGAACTCTTTTCTGTTCTGCAAATGTCCTGTTTTGTATTATGTGTGTGTGAGAGATAGAGAGTGTAAATGGCTCTTGCAAGTAAATTGGAAATTGGAGCCAGGTTGTAAACAAACCACATCTTTACTAAACAGATCCAGATACATTTGAGAAGAAGCATTGATCCTTTTATTCAACATCTTAATGAAGTTAAAAAGCAAAGCAATGACTTATCTCGATCTAATACATTCATAAAAATAGGGAATTTTGTGTGTACTTCACAAAAAGTCCAACCACATGCTTGTTGAAAATGTATACTTTGAAAATGCTTTCAGCTTTGTTTAATTTTACCATCAATTCTACAGAAATCTGCAGATTTCTCCCCAAATCAGTACAGAAAATGCCACAAATTGTCAGATTCCACCTGGGAGTGAAACAGTCCATGATTTTAGTATTAAAAAATTGTCAAGGTAGTCGACTTGTCTTGGCACTTAGTATGCATGTTTTGGATTGGATCTGGATTAAATCATTTCGGCATTCCATTCCTATTCTAACTATAATTTCCTGTCAATTCTCCACTGTCCTAAAATGTCCAATAAAGAAAGAAAAACATTCATAAATAATAAATAATTATAAATACAAATAAATAAATAAATAATAAACACAAACATACATGCACGCACAGATAAAGAAAGTCAAAATAGAGGTGTGCTTTCTGACCCAAAAATATCAGGTCTGTTTTGGAAGGGTCACAGACAGCAGAGAGAGAGAGAAAAAAAGAACAAAAAGAAATAAAATGCAATTAAGCAAATTTGTGCAGAGGAACGATAGCAAAAAAAAAAAAAAAAAAAAAAAAAAGAGCTTATCAGTATTTAAAAGGGAGGAGAAACACTTACATATGTTTTGTTGTTGATGTCAAAGGCTGTGTCCAATCAAACACAATTAAATCCCGGTTTCTAAATTATCTGGGTCCTGAAGCAAAACCAGTTGAGAGCCACTGATCTACAATATCTATTAGCCAACTCTCATAATCAGTCTTTGTCAATCAGCAGACATCCCTCTGTGCAGGTGAAGAGACTCCCGCGGGGCAGCACTGGGGTGCCGGAGCGCAGCTTCACCCTGCAGATCCCCTCTCACCCCCAGCTGAGCTCCAGCCAGGGGCTTCCTCCCCACCAGGACACCTCCACCCGCTCCTCTGCCTCTCTGCCAGGTAGGACTTCTGCACCCCCTCGACAGGAATAAATGCCAACGAATGTCACGGCCTACCACAGACTCCCACACAGAAGCAGAATGGCAGCTGCCAGTTAGAATCTGGTGGGGCATTCAGAGCAAATGAACCTTCTGCGTTCAGACTAAAGCACGTCCAATTTACGCAGCACAATACGTGACATTTTAGGCCAAATTGTTTTCACTGTAAATGAAGCTCACTAACATAAGATACTCGGCTTTACAGATGATTGACAATTCTCACTGAATGCTATCATCATCATCATCATCCGTTGGTGCGTTAGCAAATGGCACATATTTCCTCTAATCAAAACTCTCAGCCGGAAGCCGGCTCACATTTGCTGTGTTGAACCGTGAGCAGTCAACGTAAGCGGGATTGGGTAATAGCTAGATCTCTAATAGAGCTCAATCACTTGTGTGCGCCTCCATTAGCTTATTGATTTTTTTTTTTCAGTGCGTTCATTGTTTGCCGTTTGTTTGGGAAATAGCAGATGATTCTGGAATGGGACACGTAGAGACGCTTTCAAAACGCTCGGCATATGTTTGTGTGCTGAACACTGTTTTGAAGAACTTCACAGTCACATTGAACAAACAAATGAAGCAAATCTAGTGGGTTGTACGTTGTTTTCACGTTACGTCACTGGGGCCCTTTTGCCTGTGTTGTTGTCTCCGTAATGTTTTTAGATGATTCCATCTTTGTTGGCTTTATTTTGTTTACAAATTATGTAGACAGCATGTATATGCCTAGTCTTTTGATGGTGTTTCAATACTTTTGTCATAAGCTCCCACATTTTCAAACATCAGACTTAATCTTCTTGTGCTTTGGCCATGAATGAAACCTCAAATTGCGTGACTTATTGAGAAGAGGCATGCAATTACTTATTATAAGCGTTTAGAGACACAAATTTTTGTTTGGAGGATGATCAAATGGGAGTAAATATAACCATTACACTCTAGGTGGTATCCGAGCCATATCTAGAGACCAGAATATCATCAAGACTTGGAGGTGGCCACTTTTGACTCTGTCTCTTAAGCAATCACCCTTCCATTGCTTAGCAACCACCTAATTTTACGACAAAACTTGCTGCTTAACAACATAGTACTACACATCATTGGATAAATTAACTCTAAATTAGCTAGTCAGAACTAGTAGTAACATGTTCGCACCTCTGTCGTTTGAACCACTTTGGTTCAACAATATAGGGCTGTCGTAAATGACGTCACTCACAGGTGGAAGTGTAATAACTTCTAACGATTAATCGATTCAAGAACTCAATTATTGTGAGATTATTATACTTCACAAAACATATATATTTTTATTTTTTATTTTTTATTTATCACATTAACATGCAGTATCTAACTGGAGTACACTTCACTTCTGTAAGCTATATATACTGTTGATTCAGTCAGCAGCTTTCTCTACAACATAATATCTCCAAAATGATGTTGTAATGACCTTGGCATCTTAGGACTACTTCGCTATTTTTGATGCCTGTCGTTTCGCTTTATTTGATGTTAATAAATTAAAAGTTAATAAAACTTTGTTGTATTATTTTAATTGAATACTGTGAAGCTGCTTTGATACAATCTGTATTGTGAAAAGCGCTATACAAATAAACTTGACTTGACTTGACTTGACTTGATGGTTGATTAATTGTGGGTTACCTCTCACTTTATACTCTGAGGTTCCCTAACCCTAGTGATTCTTTACATGCTGAAATATATAGATTAAAATGTGTATGCTGTATATATTTAAATGGAATGAAAGATATGGAATGTACTGCATGTTAGCTTGCTAACTGTCCAAGAGCATGATCTCACAGGTCAAAAGCAATAGTTTCAACCTTACAAGTTTGTGATTCTGTTTGTGAATGTTTATTGGGACTATGGTTTCGGAAAACGATGAATCGTTGTTTAGTAGCGATGGAACTTGTTAGGTAGTAAAGATGGAATGATAGTTGTTGTTAGTAATGATGGAACTTGGGACCATAATTGGCTAATGATGCTTTCTGGAAATGCCCTCAGAACACCTTAAAGCCTTGTTTATACTTTCGATAAACGCTCTAAGCGCATGGTCTAAAGCACACGGCACAAGTGTACTTAGGGCGTGTCCGAATCCACTTTTGCTAGTTTAACGACAGGTAAAATGGTCGGCACACCCGGTGCATGGTCTAAAAGGGTTGTCCCTATTCTCTTAAAGAGTAATGGGTGTGTTTTGGGCGTAGCGTGCAATAAACCAATCAGAGTCTCATCTTCCGTTCCCTTTAAAAGCCAGTTGTGCTCGCGCCATTGTGGATTTGCTATTTACATGGTGGAATTTGCAAGCGGAAACACTGAACGCTCTGCTCTCGCACGAGGTTAAAGTGCACTATCTACTATCTATCTATGAAGACAATCTAATCGACAAAGTGTACACACGTTGTGGACCCGCTTATAGGTGCATATTACTAAAGCGCTCTTTAAATAACCAAAATAAATATTGCGCCATTGACTTTAGATCAGGTTTCTGTTGGTCAATGGAGTTGCCTCAAAATAGCAACGTGCTAACAATGCGCCGGAACACACCTCATTTTCAGACCAGCTTGCCCATGGGCGCACAGATGAGCTCAAAGGCATTTGCCATTTAAACAACGTGGTGCACGAGAAAATTATAACTGCGTCAGGCTGAAACTAGCAAAAAACACTTGCGTCCCGCCTGGTATATGATAGGGCCCTTTCATTTCATTTCAGGAAAATTTTTATTAACCATGGACCTTTAATTTAATTAAAAAGGCTTATATATGCTATTGCAGACTCATTTTGTAAATATATGCAATTCATTTAGACAAACACAAACTGGGTGCCATTAAGATGCCGGTACAGACGTACCTGCTCGGCCAGAGTCCTCTTGAAGTTGTGCAAACATTTTTGCCATGCGGACATGGCGAGTATAAACACAGGAATGCTCTAAAACCACTCTGAACAAATTAACAACTGCACTGTAAATCCATTGAAAACTACTCAGAATACCATTGTAATGAATTTAGTACTGTCCTGGCAACCACCTACAACACTCTGGAAAAAGCAACTCTCTGCATAGCAATGCCCTGTCTAACATTTGCATTTACGCATTTAGCAGATGTTTTATCCAAAGTGATTACAATGAATTTAAATGATTTGTTCTATCAGTTTGTCCTCATGTACCTTGTTGCTAGCATCATGCTCTACCAGTTTACCTGCTACCCACAATCATCCACATAGCAACCACTAATGCCTTGACAACGTCCCACACCCTGGCATTATGCTGGTGAGTTTTACACAGACAAGCATCACTTCTTTTTTTCTTCAGGAAATGTAAAAACAATTTTTTTTTTTTTTGAGAAGTTGTGTAATTTATGCTCTAAAATAGCCAGCCCTCCCATTACATAAAGATTAGTTTGGACAGGAAAGAGGCAAATAAGCAGTTTCCTTTCACTCAAGTCCATGTGTAGAGCAGTTTTTACTTCAATAAGTGCACCTTTCCCTGGCACACCTTCCTGTCTCAGAGCGTTCTGTCCTGACTTGGGTCACGGAACATTCTGACGCCACTGAACCAACATCAACCAGTCTCATTTGGTATTGATCTAGCGCAAAGGCCATTGTTCTGTTATTAATCTTTTTTTCTTTCTTTTTTTTTGCAGAGAAAAAAAAGAAGAAGTTTTTGGGCTTTTTGTTTTACTCATCTTTATTTAACAGAGCAGAACAAGAAAAAAGTTTCTGGGGTGCTCAGCTTTAAACATCACATAGGCTTTTTAATTACAAATGAGTCGTGACAGGTCTGCTGGGTAGCAACCTGTCCCATTTTAAGCGTGATGCTAGCTGACAGCTCGGCGCTGTTCTCAGAGCGCCGCAACATGTGGAAGAAATTGGTCTTTTACATTTCACAGCTTGTCACTTCCTCTCTGCTGTGAACTTTGACCTCCCACTGTGCTCCTAACACCCCACATGGGAAGTGTCCCCATGCTATGGCACTCTGGGAGAGTTGTGTTCCACTTACTATATATGCCAAAAAAAAAAAAAAAGTGGAAGGAAGGAATAGAATGAAAAAGAAGCAAGTTCGCAGACAAACAGAGGTAAACTCAATCTGACTCGAATAAGTGATCAAAAGGTGTCCCTCACCGGACATCACAGCGTCAAACCGCTGAGCAGAGATGACGTTAGCATAAGGATCAGTTCAGGTTGCATTACTGCTACACACTCTTATGATATTCAGATGGAGGATTCCCATCAACTGAGAGAACGGGATTGGGCTGACAACCTTGCATTACTCTGAAATGAAAATCAAATTCAGTGAGGAAAAAGTGCAAATAGAGAACATCCAGCTTTGGCTCCATTGCCGGACTAACGTGTTTTATTTTTCTGTGGTACCTAACTAAAAGTCGTTACACACACACACACACACACACACACACACACACACACACACACACACACGTGTGACTAACAGCTAATATATATATATATATATATATATATATATATATATATATATATATATATATATATATATATATATATATTACCTAATTTAAAACCACAGAGAATGCTATCTTTATTGCAACATATGACATAGCTTTAGGCGTTATGAGTTAACTGACCTTTCACATTAAGTGAACGATCCGGTTACACTAGGTCTGTTTGAATTCAAATGACTAATTCAATTAGGCCTTTCTGCTCTGATCACCCTTAGTGGATCTGTAACTGCATGAAGTGGGCTGGGCTTTTGGAAGCTATGTTTGATTGCGTCCTGCCCCTTAAGTAAATGCATCATAGTACTATGGGCCCTTCAGCGCAATGACAATTTCGAAGATTTTCTCTTAGAGTGTTTCTGGAACACGGCCATGCTCTTTTATATTGTTGTCGCTGAGGGGCCAGTCCCGGTCACAGCGGATAACCCTAATACAGGATCATACTCACTAAATCACACTGCATTCTTTCTCCAATTAATTTACCACTGCCCGCCTTTAAATGGATGAATTAACCTTGCTTACATCAAACTTGTTTTTTAGCAGATGAGAAAATGTAGCCTCTTGTGGTAAGTGTGATGGAGTCGGACAGACATTCCCAAAGGCTGCTTAGCTTATGTGAAGAAAAACAAACTGCTCTGATGTGACAAGCCTTGTATAATGCAAATTTTTTAAACATGATACCATTGTAATTGTGCAGATATTTGCTAATCTTCAATATATATATATATATATATATATATATATATATATATATATATATATATATATATATATATATATATATAACTCACAGGATTCCCACGGATATAATATAATATAATATAATATAATATAATATAATATAATATAATATAATATAATATAATATAATATAATATAATATAATATAATATAATATAAAAAGAACATTTTGTGAATATGTGTAATTTTTAGTTCAAATATTCAATTTATCATAAGTTGCTCCTTGTAAGAGCAATGATTTATTTATTTTTTTATATATACTTACATATGGTATTAAAACATTTCATTGTTCATAGTTTATTTAAAAATATGTTATATTCTGCATCCCTTTGTTTTGATTATCCCTATTACATTGGGTAATTATGAGAATCATGGATTATGCTCATGGGTAATCAATAATTCACTAACCTTTGAATTTCTGCAACTCTGGAACCGACACCAGGGCAATTAGAAACCTAGGTGAGCGCACAGGTCTCCGTCGGTCACCCAACCCTTCAGGCCCGGTTCCCACTCTCTCTGCATTCATGGTGAGCAGAGGATAACAAGCCTCTCTTGTTCACCCTGGGAGAACGTGGGTTGTGGCTGCAGCACTCCAAGTTCATGGACATAGCCTACAGCTGTCAACGCTGCGCTAATTCAGACCCGACACCATCTGAGCATCAGGCTGGAGGAACGATAATTAAAGGCAAAGTTGCAAAGTTGTGTTGGCTGGCCCATTAAAACATGCATGATCGTGGCGCAAAGGCAGGCAGAATGCTCTGCTGACAGGGATTACAGTCTCTGGACACAGAACAGAGGTGGAGGGCAGGCTTTTGCTCTACATTGCTGCAGGCCGTAGATCGGAACAGGCGAAAGCTTAGAAAAAATTCATGCACTGCACATGGCAGAGACAGGGGTCTTCGGTTTATATAAGGCTAATGTCTTTATTATTGTGTCAGTTGTTTTTTTTTTTTTTTTATATAAATCTGATGCTGCATATAAAGTATCATTGTTGAAAAAACAAACAAAAAAAACTTGAATGCAAATTGTTGCATTCTATGCTTGATTTAAGTTATATATTACCTGTACAAATCTATAGATTGTTCTATGGTGCTAAACTTTTGCGTAGTTGTCAGACTTTGTATTGGTTACCTTTTACCTTGGAGATGTAACGCCATTGCTCCATTGCTATCATTACGATGATCAAAACTTGCACCTTGGAACCTATTTCAAAGTTTGCGTTCTCAAGCCACCAAACACCGTTGTCGTGCAAATGAACGGCCAGAACGCATTAAAAGTTTTGTTTTCAGTTAAAACGGTGTTGTGTAAGCTGCCCCTAAGTTAATAACTAATGATCTTTGCAACGTAAGTGAATCAATCAACTTAAATAAACTTTAGCTGGATAAATAACTTTATTCTAGAGCCGCTGTAAAGCCAAAACCATCTCTGTAACTTTAATTTCCTAGTATCACTGTAAAGCTGCTTTGATTGAAAGCTTACATTGTCAAAGCTAAGTAATGCATTGTTGCCATCCAGACTCTTTAATGAGCAACATGTTGGACAAAATAATAATAAAGTGCAGAAAGTTTAAGCATAGAAAAGAAAATAGGCTATTAACTCCCCTGGTACATTGGAATGAACTGTTGGAGGCAATCATGTGAAAAAATTATTACAAAACCATTATGAATCAAGCACACCGATGTTGAATGGCAGCGAGCCACTGGGGCTGGTCTCATAACTTGAAGGTTTTGAATAAACCTTTTTTATAAATATAACTCCATATGGTTTCGTGGGTCATTAACTGTGTCTCTTCCAAGAGAAAACAGTCTGACACGTCTTCCGTAGAAGACAAATTTCCCTTCCGACACTTTTTGACTTTTTAAAGCTTCAGCAGTAGAAAATGCAGATAATATGTTTCCGTTGCGTACGGTATTTCTTAAGCCTTGTCACCACAGTGAAAAGACAGCACATCAGAGGTAAGCCATCCAACTGAACAGGATTATGCATTCATTATAATGAAATAACCACCCATATTTATGTTAAGATAGGGCAGATGTAATGCTTTTACCTGTAGGCATCTCAAATGTTTACTAGAAAAACTTGTAATTAAAACCTACATCTGCGTTCAAATTAAGTGTAATATCAGTTCAAAAACAGCACAGAGGACATACCAGCTCTGAACGCTCCTGCTATTAAAACCTATTTGAGTCTACTGAAGCCTTCCTGAAATGTTGCCTATATTTAAAAGTTATTATTACTGATATATTTAATCCCGCAGCAAGAGAAAAATTATATCATCTGGGAAGTTTCCATATTTATTATATAGATATGACTGGCTGAGGCGAAGAGAAAAACGCAATGAAAAAAGTTTCTCATGGTAAAATTTTTACATGTATCAAGCTAAGGTTTACTTAATTGGAAGCTCCAGGCAATGCAGGAACCCTCTTTTTAAATTCTGTGAATGTTAATATGCTAAATAATGCAAAGCTCCTGCACTTCAAGCATGAGACACACATCTGGCAGCTTACCATTTAAATTACAGACGGAGAGCGAGAGAAAACACTTCAAAAGTAATTTTCCAAAGGAAGGAAGAATGGCAAAATGTATTACAACTAAATTTAATTTTTTTTCGATTTTTCATCATGTCTAATTGTGTGCATTAGAGCAATGAAAAAAGGAGAGGTTGGGCTCAGAGATCTTGATGATGTGTGTGTGAGAGAAGAAGAACGGAAGATATGTGAAGAGAAAGTTTCATCACTTTTTCTTTAGCTGTACATTTCGTTTATGTTGTTGAAAGTCTATAGACATTTACTGTTCTCATCAGTTGTGCTTTATGTTTCTGCTTTATGTATATAGTATATCATTAATATCCTTTTGTTTTCACTTATTTCGGAATAAAAAAATAAAAAAAAGAAGAAGCTACAATTATGTATTTAAATTTGCTGATTTGCTTTTAGGTATTTTATTTTATTCTACCTTACATCAAATGTGTACTATAACTGTTTTTTTTTTTTTTTTTTTTTTTTTTTTTTTGCTTTGTCTGCTAAGGTATTATATTACGCAATCCTTGTTTAATTTATCAAATCATAGATCATAAGATATATTATGACTTACAAGAATAAAGGGACGTTTGTAATGTGATTGCAGATAAGAGCCCCACCGGAGCTGTGTCAGCCTATGAGCCCAGCATCCAGACAAACCGCCCCGTCGCTGAGAAAACCAAGGCCGGCATTCGTAGAAAGGTAACTTTGTGACTAAGGAGACATTCTAACCTTGAACATGGACCATTTTTCTCACTTCTTCTTAGAGGCATCATGCCCATTCAAACTCGTGGCACGTGCCCCCCTAACATTTATAAATCGAGTAGACTTAAAAGAGTGAAAAAAAGAGAAAAAATACTATAATTTGTTAATAAAGATAATTGTTCATAGAATTTGTTAATGAGGGTTTGTCTCATTCTGCTGTACTGCCATACTATGTTTGGCATAGTATATGGACTGCACACAATAAAAAAATTCTAAATGCATGGAATGTTATGGAACTATATATATAAAAAAAATATATATAAAAAAACATGAAACAAGCATATTTCACAAACAAGTATGATATAATTAATATACTATAGTATTATTCTCAATCTTTGTTTTCAATTTTATTGTGATTCACTGGTACGCACGCACACAATACACATTTTCTGCATGGAATCTTATGGAACTATTTAAAATAAAATATAAAAAAGACATAAACAAAGGCATATTTCACAAACAAGTTTGATATAATGAATACTACATTTTATTGGGGATTCACTGGTACACACACAGACACACACTACATTTTGCTATCTTTGTGGGGACTCTCCATAGGTGTAATGATTTTTATACTGTACAAACTGTATTTTCTATTCCCTAAAATCACAGAAAACTTTCTATATGTTTACATAAATAAATAAATAAAATAAAAACATCATTTATTATGTATAGTAATTAATTTCCCTTGTGGGGTCTTCTGGCTGGTCCCCACATTATAGGTGATCTCTGATTTGAATATCCTAGTGGGGACATTTGGTCCCCACAATGTAATATAAACCTACACACACACATACACACACACGCATACGCATACACACACACACACACACACATACAGTTTTTATTTTGGGTAATTACATTACATGTTTTTTTAGTCATGTCTATCTAGCCTAAGGCACCAAGTGAGCCAGGACCGCCACTAGTGCCCTCTCAAAAAAAAGAAAGAAAAAAGGTGCTCCCTGCTGCTCCTCCCTCTTGCCTCCCTATGCTCCCCTTATTATCTGAGATTTGTCAAAATACATTTCACACTAACAGGTATTTTTCAGTCTTCAAAGCTAGTTTTGATGTGCTCGACAAGCCAAAACAGCTCAGATTCTGTGAAATCAGCAGTGCCAGCCCGGCTCTCTCTCTCTCTAACCACTCCCAACATGCCTTTTCCCGCGCTCCACAGGACTTACGCTAAATGAATCAAAGCTGTGGCATTACCTGCCACACTTTGAAGTGGTAATTGCAGAATGACTTCTCAGTGATGATCTGGTGCTGCTGTCTTATGTTGCATGGCTGTTCATTGCGTGTTCTCTCATTCCACTTTTTGTCTTTGCATCTGCAGATTAATTCCAGGTATGGACTTATACTGTAAATTGTCCTCATTATCCATATTATGGATGATCAACATCTGTTTATAGCAATACGTATCAATGCAGAAGTTGTGGATTTGATTTTCAGGGAAAGAAAATGGGTTGTTCCATTTTATACATGTCTAAAGATCCCATTACATTTTTGTTTACATAATATATTAATCTATTAATATTGTGTGTCATCAGGCCAACATTATTTTACCTTTTTTTTTTTTTTCTCCCGTTTAAAGCAGTGGTGGATGAAGTACATAAAGCAAGTACTTCAGTAAAAGTACAGATGCCCTAATAAAATATTACTCCAGTAAAAGTATTTAGTTCTCCTTTTAAATTTTACTTTTAAAACATAATGACTGATAAATTATGTTTATATTGCTACTTTGTATACTCCATCCTACTGATCAAAATGCATGTGGGGGAGAGGTTATAATGCACTGACTGGACACATAGATAGAGCTTAAATAGTTTACAGCTTAGTCTGACATCATTATGACGACTTATGAATTTTCAAGTAACCAGCTCTAGTCAGCAATAGAAGATTATGTAGACACTTAATATGTATTGATCTGCAAATAAGAAAACATTTTATTTTATTACCAAAACCATACACTGATAAGTGCTACTGATGATTACTGATAGGCCTAATTCAAGTGTGCAAACAAGTGAAAATAACAAAATATTCCATATAGTACTATATATAAAATTTAGGAAAAACTAAATGTGTGTAAATGTGTGACAAAATATAAACATACAATATAAAACCAGGTGTGACAGGGTAAAATGTGTTAACATGTTAAGAAGATAGCTTTGCAAACATACTTTTTTTACATAATTCATTTGCGTTATTTCAACGTTATGTTCAGTTTTTACTTAAAACATACCCCATTCAGACGTTAAATACACAAATGTGGACATTTAAGCATTTCAACTGGCTTAAACAGCTCACCCTTTTACAGCTGATTAAGTTCACAACTGACAGTTGTTTGTTTTAATACAATTTTCATTTACAATAATATGAAAATCTGTATTCTGTACAATAATACAATTCTGTAGTAACTTACTTTTTTTTTTTTTTTTCAGTAGTTGCACACACACTCATGCTCTGAGGATCTCCCATTCTTGGTTCATTTTGAGCCAAGAGAAATTCAGTGAAATATTAACTGGAGACTCGCTTTGACCGGATCATTTGATTCAGTGAGTTGTTGATTTGAGAACAGATGCAATCGACTGAGTCCAATTCAATTTGCTAACTGATTAAACAGGTTAATTGAAAAGAATCAGCTCGTTCACGAATCGGAGCTCTTGTCAGCTCTGTTACCATTTTGTATAATAAACAACTGATCATTTGAAAGGCATTCAATGTCAAGAAGATATTCCTTAAAAACATTTCCTGGAACACATTTTACTTTTTATGTTATATTTATATTCATGCCTGTTTCTTATTATCAAAGTCAGCCAATCTTCACCAGAATAGTGATGATGTGAATAATGTCATACCTGCCTATACCTGAAAGCCAGCCATTAAATTCAACATAGTGACATATATAGTTTGACAGTTATCTTCAGTATGGGGGAACTCATTGATATGTAGATGCAGGCAGTATCTGCTGTAGCAGTGCGTCTGAGCCAACCCAAGGGCCTAGTGCACTAGACTGAATGACAGACTAACAAACAATATTAGCACCCAGTGTTCTTCTCTGCTACAGCTCAGAATGACTCCTTTTGTGACAAGACTTCTGAAAATACCCCCATTAGACCCCCATCTTGTGCCTTGTTTTGTTCTATCTACCTCTGTTTCTGAGTGAATAGTTATGTATTTGAGGGACTATGAAGAATTATTATATTTCCAAACTCTAGTTCTTTATTACTGCTGGGTCGCAAGTACTTAGTGTATCTGGGGGAGGGGGGCTTCCAGAAATATTTGGTCCAGCCCAGTGAAGTTAAGTGACTGCCCTGAAAGAGAACAAAAAGTAGAAAATGAATATGTTTGTCATTATCCAGTTTGAAAAAGTTTGGAATCTATTTTTTAATGCATATATATGTTTTTACTACTTTAAGAAAGTACACCTCTGTTTTCATCGGTGTATTGAAGAGAGATTATACCGTCTGGGGTGTTGGACATACTGAAAAACGTCTATGTTAATGTTTATCTCGTCACATTTAATCAGGTATGAAATACATTGCCTGAATCACATAAATGATAAAGGAAAATGTTCAATTCAAAAAGGTGAAATATAACAACAAACAGAGCGTAATGGAATGCTGCAGAGCAGCCTCAAGAATATCATTTACTGGGGAAACAATTTGGCCATATCTGATTATGGGTTGGACTTGGCCATATCCCCTCAATGTCTATGGTGGTCAGGGTCCTGGTGTTGGAAAGTTCAGAACACATACTTTAATAACCTGCTGACTCAGTTGGGGTTTTGTTTGAAATTTATTGATTGGTGTTGATTTTATTATTATTTAAAAGCCACAGTGTGGTTCATTATGAGGGGAATAACTGGCTAATTCTGCAGATACTGATTCTGATTGTTGTCTGTCACAAAAAAAATAAAATATATATATATATATATATATATATATATATATATATATATATAACTGGGTCCAAAATGTCAATTTTAACTTGTATTTATTTTATATCTGTATTATTTTATATATTTATTTCATTCTTTTTATTGCATTACGACTCTTCTGTGCTTTAAGTGATTTCAGCCTTTTGGCTAACTTCTGGTATTTTTCTAATTCTAACCACATGCTTCTCAAATCCTACCCTCCAAAAGCACATTGGCAAAATCATAAGCGCAAAATGATTGACAGGCAGCAATTCTGAGAGTTTCTGATTGGCTAGTTCCCCTGACTCACTGAAAAACCTGACACCTTCAAAATAGTGGGAAGATTTTGTGTGTGGTTAAAAAAAAAAGGCTTCCAGCAGCTTTAATATTGTCTTCTTCAGATTTCCAGCTGGCTAGTCTGGAGATGTTTTGTGGCAGATTGTGTTGTTTAATAAATTAAATATATATATATATATATATATATACATTCTGTGAATATAGTGATTTGATGTAATTGCATGCAGCGATTTTAGGGCAGCCCTTTATAAATGACATATACTTAATTTGAAATGCCTTCCAAAGTCTACACAGCATCCAAAAGCTGTGTCCTACAAACCCAGAGAGCTACCTTCTAAGGGGCTGTTTACACAACACCATTTTAAAGTAAAAACTTTTTATGCATTTTGGCCGTTCGTTTGCACGACAACGGCATTTTATAACGTAACATGTTTTGAAAACGGGTTTCAAAGTGCATGTTTTTGAAAACGGTCTCCGTGTTAACAAAAACGCAAATTTCTGAAGACGATGACATTATGCACATGCATATTACGTGTTCAATCTATTGTGTTTCATCGCCAATCTATTGTGTTTCATCTGCCTGGCAGCAGAATACAGCGTTTTTAGTCGTTTTCGCGGATCCGTGTGAATGGGGATAGTTTTGACACTGGTGTCGTCTGTACGCGGAAAACTCAAAGGAAAAACTTCTCAGTTTTAAGCATATTGTTGTCATGTAAACGTAGCCTACCCTAAGTGGCATGGAACCAAATAAATGATCAATTAGGAAAACTCTACAGACAGAAACTCATGGAAGACTCGACTCAACTGAATAGTTTATCATTAGCATGTTGCTAAGCTAACAACACAATACTCTATAATAGTGGTTCTCAACGGGGGCGTTCAGAGAACAACGGGGGGCGTTCGAAGCAAGATTTTTGAAAGAGGGGCATTCAGGTTTTCATGGGGGGCGTTCAAGAGTTTACACCAAAGATCCAGGCAAGATAAGATTAAACATGTAATTACTTGCTAAATAATTGCCTACAACATTCTAAAATCTGCCAGTTTATTATATTTCCAGTCCTAGACCAGCGCTCAAGCACTGACTAGAATCCAGCGCTGACAAGAATCAGCATTCACATGCTCAAAAATGTGTTTCGGGCTGACAACAATCCGGTGGTGGCTAGAATCCAGCGCTGACTAGAATCACTTCTTCAAACTATCTGGTCCGGCTTTCTCATAACAATTTAAAGTTTGTCTCGACAAGCTTTTTAATCTACACGCAGCGGAAGAATGGAAAGTTGACAAGCCAATAAAAAAGGATTGACTTAAGAACCACTTATATATTTTCAAATAGTTTCAATAAATCATGTTCCCATTCGCTCCGGCGACGAATTTTAAAATTAATTAAACTAAATTCTAATTATAAGGTAAAACTTTTAAATTTTTAGGCTTTAAGTAATGCCAATGCCTAATGCCAAAATGTTTTCTTTATTCACCTATAGTAATTTACTGGTCAATCATTATTGTTAACTCGCAAGACTAAGGAGAAAATTACAATTTGATGGATAATTTAAATGTATTCTGTAATCATATTTTGGTAATGTATTAATTCCGCCGTCACATCTGGGGTGCGTTTCCCGAAAGCATCGTTAGCCAACTATGGTCGCAAATTCCGTCGTTATCAGCATAGTTCAACGATTTGGTGTTTTCCGAAACCATCGTTCCAACGAACGTTCGCAAACAGCATTGCAAACTTGTGTGGTTGGAACGACAGCTCTCGAGCTGTGGTTAGAAGCATAGTTTCTAGTTTACATGAGATGTAGACTGAATAAATCCTTATCTTTAGCAAAATAAGCAAGCTGACATTCAGTACAACCCATGTTATTTATTTAGAATTCATACAAATGTAATTTACGTCTTTTAGTTTGTCAAGAAATTTAAAGCACCGTTTTTGAAGACTGCGCATGTGCGAACGTGCTCTACTATGTACCTGTAAGAACGAGCCAAATATTGAGTCTGGTAATAAAGCAAAATAACTGAGAAAAATTAGAAATGGTCTTCAGATGCCATGTCTGTAACTTATATGACAAAATCTAGCGTTAATTCGATCTCAAACAGATGAATTAAAATAAGTTATTAGTCCACCACGTGCGAGACGTCATAAACCAACGTGGTTGAACGATACTTTGCGACATACGGTTTCGGGAAACAGTCGTGACTAGCTAGTTGATTTCTCCAACGATGCATCGTACTATAGTAGTTAAGCAGCGAGCTATATAGTTGTACGGGAAACGCACCCCTGAGCGGGAAACGCTGCTTGGATAGTTTCAAATAGTTACAAATAATTAATAAGACAATAATAATTTAATTGTTCATATGTGTTTATTCTTGTCACATCCACATGCAGTCTAAGTACCGCAATCGCTTGGATTTGTATTTTACATGCAATGACAATAAAAAGCAAATGAAATGAAATTTGCATGCCTCAGGCGCACTACAGCTAAAAACTAACGTCTCTGCAACCTGCAGTAAATAAAAACATCAAGCACAGGGCTCACACTAATTTTTAAATCATTTTTGAAAGATGTGAATTCGACAGTTTGAAAGAATTCGAAGAAGCTTTTTCCCTGTTAATGTTCTCTGTTGAAAATAATTTATAAGAATTCTTCTTGTTTGCTGACTGGCTGTTCGCGGTACAGCTGCTGTTAATTCAATTTTGAATGTCAAATTTGTAACCGTTGCATTTTTTGGCTGCTCCTCACTGATTGGCTGCTATTTGCGATAAGTCACACAATTAAATTTTGAATGTCAAATTTGTAACCGTTGCATTTCGTTAACACTGATATATAGGCTAACTACTTCAGATTCCTTTCTTGCTCTCTGGGAAACTATGATAATATTCCCACTGTTCAGTCAAATGAAATCTGTTATTTGGCTTTTAGTGACATAATTTTTTATATGAAAGCTACAGTCAGTAACTTTTGGCGCTCTAGCGGTAAATAAACAAAATTGCAGTCGTCTTGTTACTGTGCAGGTACTGTGCTACTCCGCAGCGGTACCGAGTGCCGGCTCGAACCAGTCAGGGGCCTTTCACATATTGCGTTTTATGCGCGTGCAAATTCGTTATTTCAAATGTAGGCGCGCGGCAAGCACGCTCATAATAGAAGCGACGCGGTCGATTGAAAACATATCAACTTTTCAGAATGCCGCAAGCGCACAGCAGGTCATGTGACAAAAACCAACCGATCAGCTTCGGCCTTCCGGCGGAAAGAGACCTGGATGATAGGGGGCGCTGGCCCAAAAAAGGTTGAGAACCACTGCTCTTTAAACACAAAATACACACACAAAATACATAAACACAAGTATTGGATAAAATAGACTGTTTTGTTTAATTATATTGATCTGTTTTCCTGATATTTTGAAACTGAGTAATATAATTTAATGAAATATCTACAAATAATCACAATTTCCCTGTGTCTGTCGCATATTGGATTTATTTATTTATTTTACTGATTTAGTTGCAAGACTTCAACAAAATGTCTTGAGGCAGTATTAATATGATGCCTTTCTTTTGGAATAACCTTTGTGTTGGCAATACACTTGTGATACTATTTATAGATTCTCATAATGAGTCATAATTACTACTAGTTGATTTCAGTAGTTTGTATCCCAGGTGTGCTGTTATAAACATATAATTTCTTTTTTATGTCTTTAATGTTTAGTGACTGTCTTTCTGTTCATTTCATCCTATCTCTGTCTTTGCCTCAACTTTGATTAGATGTTGTCTGTAATGTGAATGTCATTTGTTTCCTGTGCTGATTGTTTTGTGTGTGTGTGTGTGTGTTTGAGAGATGATGCCGGAGTGAAGTGTACTGCTATCATTGTATTCCCAAGATAAATCACTGCAACTGTTTCCTGCTCTGATTACAAATGACATGCACATGTCTCTCCGATCAGAGCGGCAGACAGAAGAAGATAATCGAGAGAAACAGTGAGGCGCTCAAACCTCTCCCTAAAGATCAGCTGGACCAGTTCACCTTCTCTGTGCGGTAAGTGTCATTTCTCAAGGCCAATTTCATGCCTTTGGATATAGTTATGTTCAGAATGGAAAACTTGCATACTTACTGCATACTGTGCACGTGGAACAGTAGGCATTATGCCATGACAAACAGAATCATGACAAACAGAAATATCTTTGTCATCACATGACCTCATGATGTTTAATTCAGCAGTTGACGTAAAGTTACCATTTTGAAAATAATAATAAAAAGATAAAGTTGTTTTTATGTCTTGACATACTGAAAATGCAAGTTCAAGTCAGTTGCATTGCATTGTGGAATAGCGTTACAACAGTATACCGTCATTTTGGCAAATGCATTGGGCATTCACAAAATGTGCATATGCTGGGCACAGCATGCTGCAGAAGTAGTGCACACACTACAGTGGTATGCTGTGCTGAACTTTGTGTCTCAGTGTGTGGATAAACATTAAAGGCCTACATATAAACATGCACACACAACCCTAATATTTTGAATATATCATCTTTTATGCTGAGATTATATATAAATCCCACCACCTAATTTTCCAATATTTCTTTGAAAATTGTTATTGTTGAGTTGTAACCCTATAATACTGCAGCTTTTTCTCAGTGCATATATTAACACTCATCAACTTGCATGATTTATTTGAGGCTCAATATGAATGTCGCTGTCCTCAATATGAATGTCGTTTTATTGTCAAACTCAATGTGTGTTTTTATTGAAAGGATCATGGTAACGTTAACATCGGCAACACATAAAACCTTGTGCTGTGGATAATTGCTTTTTCTCTGGTGATGCAAAGTGCACAAGCAGGCCTACGAATGAGTGTTTTCTCCATTTTATTGTGGCTTACAGCATTTGATATTAATGAGAAAACAGGAGTGAAAACACACCGACACAAACATCAGCACCGTACAAATCTTATAAACGACCTCGTCAAAATTGCATTTCACAAAACACTTACCTAAATTTCACTGCACGTGCCTGCGATGAAAGCCGCTCGCCTAAATCCACAGAGGGAAAAATTGAGGTGTGTTTTTATTTTGATTTTGCCCGAATTATTGCCAACGCTGTACATTTCTCTGAGAAGAAAGAAAGAGCGACTCGTTTTATAGGATTTAGAGCTGCCTACCTCTGCTCATTTTTGAAAATTGGTAATTTGTTGCCGCTGGACTAGTATTAAACAAGATCAGAAGCTATGCTGCTGCAAGTATGAGAGGAAATCAAATGAAACTCAGGCCACACATCAGAGAAGAGAGGGGCTGGAGCACAACTACTAACCCAAAGCACGATAAAGGACTTCAAAAAGTAATGCCAGACATCAACAGGCACAGTTTAGCCTTGCTGTTTTTTTATGCGAGCAGTCTGAAATACAATTCAATCGACTGTTTCTTAGTTTATTCATATTGTTTTGAAATGCAAATCACGTAGTTCTCACATAACCAATCCTAGGGAGATCATACTGATTTTAGAGAAAACTATTTTATTCATTTTATTGGATGGAAACTTTGTTACACCATTATTAGGGTGTAAACATTTGTGCATGTGTTTAGGTGCTTGTACATGGGAGATTCTTCAATTAGGGATTTTATTTTAAATTGAAGAAAAAAACGAATTAATCACATTTAGATGTGTGCATTACATGTATATCATATATGAAAAAATTAACTTGTGCAATTATTACAAGGAAGGGTTATAGGAGTTTTTTTTTTTTTTTTTTTTTTTTTGTCTCTAATATTTTTTTCTTTGTTCAAGTTCAATTTGCTACAATTTCTCTATTTTTGGGATTGTTTGCTGGCCAGACTTTCACTCTACATTCAATTTATAAAAATTATTAAAAAACGAAAATTTCGGTTGCACTTTATTTTACAATAAGTGCACTCTCAATGCACTTAAAGTGTACTTACCCACAAAAGTACTGAGGGTTACGCTTTATTTTAATGTGTCATTGTTACAGTGTAATTATATATTTAAGTACTGAGTAATATTAGGGAACTACATGTACTTACTATAGGGTTAGGGTAGGATTAGGAATTGGTTGAGGGTTATTTGCTTGTAATTATGCATAATTTACTGTTATTGTAAGTACATGTAACATATGTAACAAGGACACTGTAAAATAAAGAGTTGCCGTACTGAGTAGTGTAAGGTAAATACATGGGTTAAGGTTTAGGGTCATTACTACATTACTACAATAAGTACATATGTTCATGAGAAATAGGACTGTAAAATAAAGTGCTACCAAAATTTTCAATAAAACAACCTATTTTCAATTTATCTGGTATTAACATTGTTTTTAGGGCTGTGCAACGGTTAATCGTGATTAATCACATCCAAAATAAAAGTTTGTGTTTACATAATATATGTGTGTTTTCTGTGTATAATTATTTTGTATATATAAATACACACACATGTATGTATATATTTGAGAAATATTTGCATGTATATACTGTATATTTATATATAATTTGTATTATATATAAATATTTTATACATAACTTTTTTCTTAAATATATACATGTATATGTGTGTATTTTTATATACAAAATAATGATACACAGCACACACACATATTATAAAAAGTAAAATAAAAACGTTTATTTTGGATGCAGTTAATAGTGATTAATCGTTGCACAGCCCTATTTTTTTTATTTTTTTTTTTTTATAACAAACAATCACTGTTCCTAATACTGCTCATTATCAAGCAAAAAAATCGCGATCAAGATTTAAAAAAAAAAAAAAAAAAAAATTCAGGACATGCTATAATTGTTTAAACACAGATAAAACAGTTTGAAGGGTTTCATTTTGCAAGATGGTCTAAATGTACCTGAGCATGACAGATCGGACATAACCCCCACCCCCATCCCGCGGTAACATGCTGTCTTCATACATGCTGTATGGTTTTAATATGATATGTGAATGAGTGAGGCATATTACTGCCATCTAGAGAATCAGCAGAGACTCTAATGTTACATTTGATTTTTTTTTTTTCTGATGTGAAATGTGTTTGGCTCAAACAGAGGTGTTGACAGTTCACAGCCACGGTTTATTGATAACTGCTGTCCCATTTGTTTGCATGGAAAATCCGTATGAGTTGTTGCCCAGCCCGCTTGAATGACCTCTGAAAGTACAATGTGTGCCGACTAAAACTCCAAACAAACAATGTTGAGCATGCCGTATTACCAAGTAAACTGTACATAATGAAATGTGAGTTTTTTTCGTGACAACTTGTAAATTAAATCAATATTTATCTCGATTATTATATTTGTAAAGTATTACTTGAGTATTAGCTTGTTGATATTTAATGAATTTGCTGAGAAGTGCCCTGAGGGGTAATGCATGTGTATTGACTGTTGTGCAGTAGCACTTGCGTATTTGGACGAATTTGGCTGATTTTCTTTTCTTAAGATCTTAAAAATAATGTAATTTAAAGGCTCATGAAATACATTCGTGCATGTGTGTTAATCTTACTAAACTAAAATTGTAATAATGAACAAATTTAAAAAAGAATGAAGAAGGTCAGGTGTCCAGCAAGGGAACTCCTCCAATACTGTTTAAACATTTACTCCTCATTCTGTAATCTAAGAGAATGACCAGAGTTTGCTGTGCTATTTTTAGAAGCTAAAGACTTATTAATAATAAGACTTATTATTATTAAGCTAAAGACTTGCGTATTGTTTTTCTTTTTTCTTTTTACATTGTTCCCAAATTTCATATTATAATTATTTTGCTATTATTTTTAATGAAAAATCTGGATGTGGCAAATAGTACAAAGAATATTAGAAGTGGAAATGAAGTATTAATGGTGATACTGTACAGTATGTCATTAATATTAAAATAGTAACATTTCTGGAATATACATACCTGTGTATGGTTATAAGCACAATATAATGCTTACATCTAGTGTAGGCACAGTGAAAAAGTCTCAACCACCCCAACTCTAAAACAGCACAGACAAAAACGCATGTCTCAAGGCTAGTGGTTTTCAGTGAACAGAGCAGGGGATGCTGGGTATTGCTCAGAGAGCTGTTTATCTGAATGGGCAGAGCTGCTCTTGTTCTTTCTCTTTGACTTCTATTTTTCTCCTCATTTGATCCTCTCCCAGATTTACATATCAAACACCTTTGCCAGAGTAATAACCTTAAACCACACATTACAATTTCAAAGAGCAAACAAAATGCATCAGAGCGCAAGTATTGATAAGTGCACACAATGACTTTCAGAATGAAAAGAGCGTACAAAGTATAATAAAAAGAGTTTGAGGTTTGAAGACCTTCCACCTTATTTGATGTGCTTGTTTGTCAGTAATCTTTTTTTTTTCTTTTTCTTTTTTTTCTTTGAGATACAGATGAGTATTAAATCAAAATGGGGACACGATCCAGTCAATTCCCGATGGACAAAATCAAGTCCCGTCCTACTTTTTTTTTTCTCTCTTTCCGGCAGTACATCACAATAGGGAAGAAAAGTGCTGAAAAAAAGCTAGTTGGGCATTGTCACATTTTTCATTCACACACAGCAATCCCCGAATGCATCATGTTACAATCGTGGACAAAGTTGAGGGAAATATTGGTTGTAAATATAAATAATTTTTCATTCAGTACTAAAAAGTAAGTTCAATCTCATTAAACATAAACCATTTTACCCAATATATTTTTTTTAGACTTTATAGTATTATTAGGTTAACAACATGCTAACATCAAAGTCTACTGGAATCACTTGTCAAGTCTTTTGTTTGCTTAATGTGAGGAGCAATAGGTGTAGTGTGAAGTATGCACAGGTCAAAAGTTTGAAATAATGATTAATTTGTTTGTTTTTGAAAGAAGTCTCTTCTGCTCACCAATACTGCATTTATTTGATTAAAAGTACAGTAAAAACAGCAATGTTGTGGAATATGATTACAATTTAAAAAAAAGTTTTTATTTAAATATATAAATATAATTTATTCCTGCGATGGCAAAGCTGAATTTTTAGCATCATTACTCCAGTCTTAAGTGTCACATGATCCTTCAGAAATCATTCTAATATGCTGGTTTGGTGCTCAATTGTTATTGGTACTCAATTATTAATAATATATCTTATTCTTTTCAATAATAAAAACAGCATTTGCTGCTTAATATTTTGATGTTGTTGTGAAAATCATGATACATATTTTTCATGATTCTTTGATGAATAAAAAATTCTAAATAGAATAGAAAATAGAAATATTTTGTAACATAATACACGTTTGATCAGTTTAATGCATTGGTGAATAAGTGTTCTTTTTTTTTCTTTCTTTCCTTTTTTTTTCTTACCATACACTTTTAAATATGAGTGTATTACAAATAAATTCCATAAAAAATATAAAGCAGCAAAAACTGTTTTAAACATTGATAATACTAAGAATTTTTTCTTAAGCAGCAAATCAGCATTTTAGAATGATTTTCAAAAGGATCATGTGACACTGAAGACTGCAGTAAAGGATGCTAAACATTCAGCTTTGCCATCACAGGAATACAAGTTCTTTTAAATTTTAATAATACTTCACAATATTACTGTTTTTACTATATATATTTTTTATAATAATAATTATTCCAAACTTTTGACAATTGGTGGTGTATATTATGTCAAATGTGTCCCTTGGTTTGGTGTTGGTAAGGGTGCTGCTTTAGAAGGGCTCTGCCTACAGCGAGAAAGTTATTGTTAATGACTTATTTATACTGTGACAGAAGTTTCTTTCTTGTTTTTTCCTTTGAATGTTTCCTTTGAATGTTGCCTTGAGATATCGTTCTGCAGTTTCTCTGCAGATTACTCTGGTCAAAGATTCCTTTCTCATTGAGCGGGACAGTGAATGTTTTTATCTGCATGTGTGTGTTTGTGTTTTTTCATTAATTACTGCATATATTTATGTTGTGCCGATGTCATCATGTCAACGAAATATGTTTCCCCTTTTTCTCGTTTTGGGGAAACCTGTTTTAATCAAACTCAGTCTCACACAACAATTATATCTAATTAGCCCAATTATCAAGACTCTAATTACATTGAAATATACCCCCCAAATCTCATATCAATTATATCTGTGACTTTTCCTGTCCTAAAAAGAGGAAGATAAAGGGTCTGTGTTTCCTCTTGAGGATGAGCAATGCTTCCAAAATCTCTAAAATCGTTCCCATCTCCTTTCACAAAACTCCTTTCCATCCTTTCACAATGGATTCCTTCACAGTTTGTGTTCCAATTTTCTTCTGTCTCTTTACCTTGTCTGTAAATTGTGTGGTTTCTCATTGGCCACATACACACTGTAGTTTAATATGTCTGTCACTTTCTTTTAAATCACTTGATCACATACATTTTCTTTCCTTGTGAAAAAGAAGTACAGTTTAGCATACCTTTAATATAATTAGAAAAATATTAGTTAAGTGCGATCTGAATGTAATGTTTTCAGGACTTAACTGCATGTTCATTTCAAATTGATATATATATACAATTATATATTTATTTTTTTATTCGCAATTAGATATTTTTTGGACCCACTTAAGTAGGGCTTATATGTAAATTACTTATATTGCCTTTGAAATATGGTTAAAGTGTACTGCCGAATCTACTAACAAACATTTATGGTAAACTAATGTATACTTTAATGTAATTTCTATTGAAACTTTTTATTTGTAATTAAACATTTGTAAATATGAAGTTGGAATTTAGTATATTGAAAATGTTTACTTTAAGAGTAATGTTGAAAAACACACTATAGTTAATATTATAATCAAGTATGTTAGTCAACATATCAAAATAATTGTACTTTAAAGTATTGCAAAATATTTTTTAAACATAACTATTTAAAATTTACTTTAAAATAAAACTTTTAATTTAACATTAGAAAGTGAATTTTTTAAAAGTGTACTTAAATCTCAACCCTTTCCCTCGTTGAAACTTTCATGGCCCCCAGAACATTTTTTATTGTATGAATATCTGAACATACAGTACAATTTGTCAAAAGAGAGAACAGAGTATCTGCTTCAAAAAAATATTCTAGCTTCATGTATTATTTTTTTAATCAACACTTGAATGTAGGTAATGAAAAATACCCCCAAAGTTTGCACAGTCCTATACTGTACCTCATTCTGGGTTAACATATCATTCAGTAAATTAGGCAGTTTTGATGATGGCTTGTATCGCTTGTTTCTGTGTCTTTTTCCCCCGGTTTTTTTTTTTTCTGTTTTTTTTTTTCTGTTTTTTTTCTGGAGATTCTTTTTGAAGATGTGTAAGGGCACCCCCATAACAGTGAAAACATAGATTGCCGGACAATTCTGTCAATGTCAGGGATGGTGGGGAAAGAGTTAATTGCCTTAAGAAACTGTCATGAACCTGCTCTTTTTACATACACTTTAGTTGCCTATTATTTAACTAGTATATTATCTGCAAGTACAGTTGTATACTTTTTATATTTGAAGTACAGTACATGTGCACAGTCAATTAATTTAAGTGCACTTCTGTTTTACTCTTTTAAATAGCCAATAAACTTTAGTTTAACATGATCTTCAATGGCTTGTTGTTTGCAGGTGGTAAAGATTACTGAAGTAAAAATAGGTTTCAAATGGCATTTGCAGTGCATTGACTTAAAAAAAAGAAGAAGAAACTTTCCACTTCAATTCAATGTTGTTTAAAAAATATCAACCCTAAGTCCTTTTTTTTGTTATGTATGCTAATTGAAGATCTCAATAATCATCTTACGGCTGTTCATTGTGAGCGCAGAGAAAGCCATGTGTAAGAAGAGCATGCCTGAAGTTTCACATCCCACGTTCCTCCATCTTGGAGTCACAGGTCAATCAATTCTGATGTAATACTGTGGGTAGTTTTGTCTGGAGGTGTGTAGAGTCACCTCAGGGGCTGATGGGCCCTTTCCTGTGCTGAGAGGCTCCTGGGAACCATCAAAACTCCACACAAACACACGCTAGACTTCTATGGCCAGGTCTGTATAGATGGCCTCTGACTTCACAGAAATCAGAACTGTCAAATCTGACGGGCTGTTGGCCTGAGAGCGGCTGACCGGTCGTGGTGTGGTGGGTGGCTGAATCATGGTATGTTTGTGTTGTGTATTTTCCCATAGCCCTAGTTTCATGAGCACTTCAGAGAATGAGGTGTCCATCTGAATAGAAGGCCATGGACAGAATAGTCATGTTGTGTTTTAATGGAATTCCAACTGCATGTTCAGAAAGTCTCAAGAGATTTCTGCACTAATAAATAACTTAGATTTCATATATAATTGTTTTCCTTAAAATTGTATCCAAAAATAAACAGATGTATCCGAGGCATGTTTCCAATGTAGAGCCTTGAAAAAAAAGAGACGTTTTAGTGTGTATGTATTTAGTGCCAACAAAAACATGCAGTACAGTTTTAAAGTAGTATTAAAACTTCAACAGTCTTCCCTGTGTAAATAAGTGAATATGTCTGGCTCTATGAAGCGGTTAGCTGACAGCAGATTTTATCACAGTTTGAATTACCCATGATGCAAAGCGTGAGGTGCTGCAGTCCTTTAGTTTCTCATGCTCAGGTTTGTGTCTGTAATTTTGCTGGGTTTGAAGAATTAAACATTTTCTCTTGAATGACTATAATGATTGACTAATGTGGATTTGACTTATAAGATAAGTTTCTCTTAGCTGATGCTTGATTTTTATCTATGATTAGACTTTTTATGATTGCGCTTTAACAAGAAGGCCAATGATTTGTTTTCCCAGTGATATCCCGAGTTATTTACAAGACCAGCTGTATTTAGATTGCTGTATGCAACAGCTGTAATGTCTTTTCATTTCTCTTTAAATAAAGAAACCCAAAACAACAATAAATTGTACAGCCTCAAGAATCTGACGGCATTCTGTAGCTACATGTATAAAGCTTTTAATACAATCATTTTAAAAATGATTAATTCATTTCTAAAAAGATAATTTGATGAAAAGAAAAATAAATGAAATACATTTTATACATGTACAGTAAGACAGTTACACGTTCCTTAGATATTATAGGACATATCTTGTATAATTTCTTAAGAATTTGAAACATAGCCTACATCAAGCAAAAGCAAACATATCATTGAGAGCAAGAGATCAGAACAGAACTCAGATGTTCTTGGGTCACACTCACAACACATTAAAGCAAACATGGCAGATAACCACAGGTTTAGTTCATCACAACACCTAGGAACATGTTTCAGTAAAGTTCCTCAATTACAAAGTGTCACAATAATAGTATATCGTTTTATTATTTCAAGTCTAATAAACTCTTTTTTTTTTTTAAATATATATATTAAGCATGAAATGTGTGCCTGTACAATATTCTATTAAAATAAATGACACTTGTTTTAATACTTTCTATTGCATTGACATTCAGACGTTTTTAGTGTGACCTAAGCATACAAATATGCTTTGTGGACACTAAATGTGAAAAGATCCTTGGCCCTGAAATAGTTTAATGTGTGCTGATGTTCGTGTGGGCCGCGGCAGGTTTGGATTTTGTAGTATGGAGCGGGATTTGCAGCGACAGCAGTCTGTACAGATTTATTCAGTGAACAGTGGGTCAAAACCTGCAAACCTTTTTTTTTATTCTGACGTCCCTCTGAATGTCCTTCCTGTCCTGTCTTGTGCATCTGTGTTGAGGCTTTTTTTAGGTGACTGCTCTCATTTGCAAGGGCACATGATTCTGTTTGAAAAAGAGATCATATATTTGCAGTGTGCTGGGTTTAAGTTTCATTGAGTGGCTTTAGTTAACAGGTTAGCATGACATGTTGGAATCAAAACTAATGAATAAATGCCTACATTGTTTAAACACTGTGTGATTGGATATAATAAAGAAATGTAGTACATATATGGAGGGTGGTGAATTCAAGATGCCACCGTAACTAAAGCAACACGACAACTATCAGCAGCAGGGGACATTTTTAATTTAAAGCTCCAGTCCGTAACTTTTTTGGGTTACAAATTATCCAAAATAAATTTTTGAGCAAGTACATAACCAGCCAGTGTTCAAAACTATCTGCTTGCCGTAGCTCGATTCAAAACGGTAAGCTCGTAATAATGTTTGTAATTCCAGTGGTACTGGTGGATTTCCGCGGGAAATTCGAGCATGTCTTTGCGTCATTACGTCACATCTGTACACATAAAGAAGGAGTCTCGGCTAGTAGGCTATATTGCGTGTGAGGATGTTGGAGGTGGAGATTTATAGCCTTTTCTCACAGCACTTGATATAATTAAACTTATCAATTTGATGGCGGATCCAGAAAGGTTCAAACGACAATCACCAGTGACAACTGGACATTCACCCGTTGTAAAATGCAAAAGACTTCGTTCGGACTTCGGAGTGGCTACAGAAAAAAACAGACTGCAACCGGCCCATGCGAAAACAAGGATAAATATCGGAAGGGCATTAAATGTAGTCACGCAATCCTGATGTTGTCAACATTACAATTTGAGAACAAAGTATAATTTGCACAGTTTTACGTGATATGGAGCGATCGTTAGATTTAATCAGCGCGATTTACTGCAATGTTTTTTTTCTCCTTAGTTGGTCAGGGATGTTACTTACTTGTTCAGATGATATTTTCCGGTGAAAACTCTTATGTTGATCATACTTCCAAAAAGTATAATCTGTGATTCTGAATGACAGTATCCACACTGGCGCGGTGAGGGAGAGACACACATTCTCCTCAAAACATTGTGTTCATCCGCGCTGTGCCGTGGCGGCACAACTCACATAAAGTTGATAATTCCGCGATTGACTGCAATTGCAGATTTCAAACAGAGATGGCGACAAAGAGGAAAAGCTACAGACTGCAGCTTTAAGAAACATTTATGTGTTCCAAAAGTAAATATACTATACGGAGTCCCTAAAGGGAAATGGTGTTGAAAAAATTTCTCTCGCAAATCTTTTGCTTTCCCCTGAGAAACTTGCCGTTCCCTCACAAAACTTTGGCAAAGTTATTTTTGTTCCTCACAAAACTTTTGCGTTCTCTCGCAAAGATATTTGCGTTCTCTCGCAAAAACTGTTGTGAGCTCGGACAAACACTTCCTGTTTAATGTCCCACTGGCAGTGTTTCAGACAGCTCTGTATATGTTAACAATGGAGTGATTCATATTGTTTGAACTTGGACTCAAATATAAAGAAATATATCAGTGCTTAGTTCAAATGAGTTAGGGTTAGAGAGACGGTACACGTGGCAGAGAGACAAGTCCGAAGGGACCGTCTGCAAAGTGCAAAACCCTTCAGACTTGTCTCTCAGCTGCCTGCTCATAGAGACCAATTAATATTATAAATATCTCTTTTTGAGGAAAATTGGGTTGTAGCTTTGTTGTTTACGTTGCTATGATTGGAAATAGGTGTTATTTGTGTTTTAAAAACGTTTAGCTCACAAGTTATTGATCCGGGAAGTTTGAATCTGTAAATATACTGTATATCCAACTTTAATGAACTTCTTGAACTAAGCACTGACCGCATTTCATTATATTTGAGTCCAAGTTCAAGCTCTATGAACCGCAACATTGTTAACGTACGGAGCTGTCTGAAACACTGCCAGCGGGACATTAAACAGGAAGTGTTTGTTAGAGCTCACAACAAGTTTTGCGAGTGAATGCACATTTTTGCTAGGGAATGCAAAGTTTCTCGGGGGAACACGACAACACGGTAACAAAATTTTTTTTTTTTTTTTTTTTCCATCACAATTTTTTTTTTCAGCACCATTATAATAATAATAATAACTAGAATGTACATTTCCTGAAGAAAATGTGAAGTGGTGCTTGCAGTGGCAAAACTCGCCTCTCGGTTGCTAGTGTGTGGTACATGATTGCATACGAACCAACAAACATGTCTGTACGATTTTGTGGAGCTGAAATATGGCTTCTATATGTTGCAATATGGTTGCTAGGTAGCTTTAAACGGTTGCTAAGGTGTGGTTACACATTTACCATGATGATATTTACAGACTGGTTTCCCAACCGAAACAAACAAGCACACCCCCATGTCTATAAGATGTTCTGGTGCTGAGATATAGCTTATTCATGTGTTTGTACGGTTGCTAGGGTACTCCAAATGGTTGCTAAGGTTTGTTTATACAGTTTATGGGGTAATATTTAAAGAATATTTGCAGGTCTGGGTCAAAAAATGCCCAACTCTGTGTTTTTACGGTTTGTTACTGTGATATGGCTTATAAAGGTTGTTCAATGGTTGCTAGGGGCCTGTAACTGGTTGCTAGGGCGTGGCAATGAAGTTGTTATGTCACTACTTATTGGCTGCTTGATAGGACGAATCAAAAGAGCCCAACCCCAAGCCTCTATGACCTTCTGAGCCAAAGAAAAGATTTTTCAAATTTTGTGCCTATGTTAAGTCTATGGGACATTTTTCGGCAAATTTTTCACCCGCCAGACGAACATCTTACACTCGATCGCTTATAAAAGTCATAGCACACCTCTCCTCAATAAACCGGTCGATTTGACACCTCATTCAGGGGTCTGTGACAAACGGTGTGGGGCGAGTTACGCGCCAAAGTTTTGTCTAGGTGAATAGTAATCACAACACTAGAATGTACATTTCCTGAAGAAAATGTGAAGTGGTGCTTGCAGTGGCAAAACTCGCCACTGGGCAGATGCTAACACAATTAACATGTTGTGATACCATGATATACCACGTTTTAGCATTATTTACCACGATTTACCATGTTTCTAAGATGATTTACTACGATTTACCACATTCCAGCATGATTTACTATGATTAACATGTTGTTAGAATGATGCTGGCATGATTAGCATGTTGTTAACATGATTAGCATGTTGGTAGCATGATGCTAGCATGATTAGCATGTTGCTAACATGCTTTTAACAAGATGTTAGCATGATTAGCATTTTGCTAGCATGTTTTTAGCTAGATGCTAACATGATTAGCATGTTGCTAGCATTATGCTAGCTTGATTAACATGTTGTTAAGCATGATGCTAGCATGATTAGCATGTTGCTAGCATCATGCTAGCTTGATTAACATGTTGTTAAGCATGATGCTAGCATGATTAGCATGTTGTTAACATGATTAGCATGTTGGTAGCATGATGCTAGCATGATTAGCATGTTGTTAACATGCTTTTAACAAGATGTTAGCATGATTAGCATTTTGCTAGCATGTTTTTAGCTAGATGCTAACATGATTAGCATGTTGCTAGCATTATGCTAGCTTGATTAACATGTTGTTAGCATGATGCTAGCTTGAATAGCATTGTGCTAGCTTAATTAGCATATTGGTAGCATGATGCTAGCATGATTAGCATTATGTTAGCATGATGCTAGCTTGATTAGCATGTTGGTAGCTTGATGTTAACTTGATTAGCATTTTGCTAGCATGTTTTTAGCTAGATGCTAACATGATTAGCATGTTGCTAGCATTATGCTAGCTTGATTAGCATGTAGCTAGCATGATGCTAGCTTGATTAGCATGTTGCTAATATTATGCTAGCTTGATTAACATGTTGCTAGCATTATGCTAGCTTGATTAGCATGTTGCTAGCATGATGCTAGCTTGATTAGCATGTTGGTAGCATAATGCTAGCATTATTAGCATTTTGCTAGCTTGATTAGCATGATGCTAGCTTGATTAGCATGTTGGTAGCTTAATGCTAACATGATTAGCATGTTGCTAGCATGTTTTTAGCTAGATGCTAACATGATTAGCATGTTGCGAGCATTATGCTAGCTTGATTAGCATGTTGCTAGCATTATGCTAGCTTGATTAGCATGTTGCTAGCATAATGCTAGCTTGATTAGTATGTTGCTAGCATGATGCTAGCTTGATTAGCATGTTGCTAGCATTATGCTAGCTTGATTAGCATGTTGCTAGCATAATGCTAGCATTATTAGCATGATGCTAGCATGATGCTAGCTTGATTAGCATGTTGCTAGCATGATGCTAGCTTGATTAGTATGTTGCTAGCATGTTTCTAGCAAGATGCTGTTGCGAGGTGGTTGCTAGGGTTTTCTGGGTGGTTGCTATGGTGTTGCTAGGCAGTTGCTAAGGTGTTCTGGGTGGTTGCTAGGCAGTTGCTAGGGTATTCTTGGTGGTTGCTAGACAGTTGCTAGGGTGGTTGCTAGGTGGTTGCTATGGTGTTGCTAGGCAGTTGCTATGGTATTCTGGGTGGATGCTAGGGCGTTGCTAGGCAGTTGCTAGGGTGTTCTGGGTGGTTGCTAGGCGTTCTGGGTGGTTACTAGGCAGTTGCTAGGTGTTCTGGGTGGTTGCTAGGCAGTTGCTAGGGTGTTCTGGGTGGTTGCTAGAGTTTTTTGGTGGTTAATAGAGCATTTCTAGACGTTGCTAGGGTGTTCAGGGTGGTTGCTAAGGTATTTTTGGTAGTTGCTATGGTGTTACTAGGTGGTTGGTAGTTGTCAAATATGGTTACTATGGAGTTTTTATAGAGTTCTTAAAATCTTTAATAACGAGTTCCTTCAGTACGGCACTCGGCCTGCGGCCTCGTGCCTATGGCCGAATAGGCACAAGCATGGAGCAATATCGCAAGGCTACGAGTGTGATATTGCTTTAAAAAATGTAAAAAAAATGTTTTTATATTATTTATTGGTTTAGGGTGGTTGCTAGGGAGCTCAGAGTGGTTGCTAGGGTGCTGTAACTGGTTGCTAGGGTGTGGCTATGAAGATTTTAGGCCATTACTTATTGGCTGCTTGATAATATAAATCCTCTGAGGGAGAGAGAGAGGGAGAGAAACGCAGGGGTGTCAGGCCCTTTGGAGTGGTGTGTGTGAAAACGGCAGTTGGGATTCAAATGTTTTTAGAACTCCCCATGTTAAGTCAATGGGACTTTTTTGGCCGCTTTTTCGTTCGCTGTGCGAACATCGTACACCCGATCGCTTAGAAAAGATATAGCACACCTCTCCTCAATGAGCCGCTCGATTTGACACCTCACTCAGGGGTCTGTGACAAACGGTGCGGGGCGCATTACGCGCCAAACTTTTGGCAGAATAATAATAATAAGAATAATAAGTATGAGTGACAATAATACTAGTGGTGCTTTGAAAAAGCACCACTAACTAGAATGTACATTTCCTGAAGAAAATGTGAAGTGGTGCTTGCAGTGGCAAAACTCGCCACTCAGTTGCTAGAGTGTTGTACATGATTGCATACGAGCCAACAACCATGTCTGTACGATGTTGTGGAGCTGAAATATGGCTTCTATATGTTGCAATATGGTTGCTAGGTGGCTCTAAACGGTTGCTAAGGTGTGGTTACACAGTTACCATGATGATATTTACAGACTGGTTTCCAAACCGAAACAAACAAGCACACCCCCATGTCTATACGATGTTCTGGTGCTGAGATATAGCTCATTTATGTGTTTGTACGGTTGCTAGGGTACTCCAAATGGTTGCTAAGGTTTGTTTATACAGTTTATGGGGTAATATTTAAAGAGTATTTGCAGGTATGGGTTAAAAAATGCCCAACTCTGTGTTTTTACAATGTTTTGTTGCTGAGATATGGCTTGTAAATGTTGTTCAATGGTTGCTAGGGGCCTGTAACTGGTTTCTAGGGCGTGGCTATGAAGTTGTTATGTCACTACTTATTGGCTGCTTGATAGGATGAATCAAAAGAGCCCAACCCCAAGGCTCTATGACCTTCTGAGCCAAAGATATGATTTTGCAAATTTTGTGCCTATGTTAAGTCTATGGGACATTTTTCGGCAAATTTTTCGCCCGCCAGACGAACATCGTACACCCGATCGCTTATAAAAGTCATAGCACACCTCTCCTCAATAAACCGGTCAATTTGACACCTCATTCAGGGGTCTGTGACAAACGGTGTGGGGCGAGTTACGCGCCGAAGTTATGTCTAGGTGAATAGTAATCACAACACTAGAATGTACATTTCCTGAAGAAAATGTGAAGTGGTGCTTGCAGTGGCAAAACTCACGACTCGGTTGCTAGGATTTTGTACATGATTGCATACGAGACAACAACCATGTCTGTACGATGTTGTGGAGCTGAAATATGGCTTCTATATGTTGCAATATGGTTGCTAGGTAGCTCTAAACGGTTGCTATGGTGTGGTTACACAGTTACCATGATGATATTTACAGACTGGTTTCCCAACCAAAACAAACAAACACACCCCCATGTCTATACGATGTTCTGGTGCTGAGATATAGCTCATTCATGTGTTTGTACGGTTGCTAGGGTACTCCAAATGGTTGCTACGGTTTGTTTATACAGTTTATGGGGTAATATATAAAGAGTATTTGCAAGTCTGGGTCAAAAAATGCCCAACTCTGTGTTTTTACAATGTTTTGTTGCTGAGATATGGCTTGTAAATGTTGTTCAATGGTTGCTAGGGCGTGGCTATGAAGTTGTTATGTCACTACTTATTAGCTGCTTGATAGGACAAATCAAAAGAGCCCAACCCCAAGGCTCTATGACCTTCTGAGCCAAAGATATGAATTTGCAAATTTTGTGCCTATGTTAAGTCTATGGGACATTTTTCAGAAAAATTTTCGCCCGCCAGACGAACATCTTACACCCGATCGCTTATAAAAGTCATAGCACACCTCTCCTCAATAAACCGGTCGATTTGATACCTCATTCAGGGGTCTGTGACAAACGGTGTGGGGCGAGTTACGCGCCGAAGTTTTGTCTAGGTGAATAGTAATCACAACACTAGAATGTACATTTCCTGAAGAAAATGTGAAGTGGTGCTTGCAGTGGCAAAACTCGCCTCTCGGTTGCTAGTGTGTGGTACATGATTGCATACGAACCAACAAACATGTCTGTACGATGTTGTGGAGCTGAAATAAGGCTTCTATATGTTGCAATATGGTTGCTAGGTAGCTTTAAATGGTTGCTAAGGTGTGGTTACACAGTTACCATGATGATATTTACAGACTGGTTTCCCAACCGAAACAAACAAGCACACCCCCATGTCTATAAGATGTTCTGGTGCTGAGATATAGCTTATTCATGTGTTTGTACGGTTGCTAGGGTACTCCAAATGGTTGCTAAGGTTTGTTTATACAGTTTATGGGGTAATATTTAAAGAATATTTGCAGGTCTGGGTCAAAAAATGCCCAACTCTGTGTTTTTACAATGTTTTGTTACTGTGATATGGCTTATAAAGGTTGTTCAATGGTTGCTAGGGGCCTGTAACTGGTTGCTTGGGCGTGGCAATGAAGTTGTTATGTCACTACTTATTGGCTGCTTGATAGGACGAATCAAAAGAGCCCAACCCCAAGCCTCTATGACCTTCTGAGCCAAAGAAAAGATTTTTCTAATTTTGTGCCTATGTTAAGTCTATGGGACATTTTTCGGCTAATTTTTCACCCGTCAGACGAACATCTTACACCCGATCGCTTATAAAAGTCATAGCACACCTCTCCTCAATAAACCGGTCGATTTGACACCTCATTCAGGGGTCTGTGACAAACGGTGTGGGGCGAGTTACGCGCCAAAGTTTTATCTAGGTGAATAGTAATCACAACACTAGAATGTACATTTCCTGAAGAAAATGTGAAGTGGTGCTTGCAGTGGCAAAACTCGCCACTGGGCAGATGCTAACACAATTAACATGTTGTGATACCATGATATACCACGTTTTAGCATTATTTACCACGATTTACCATGTTTCTAAGATGATTTACTACGATTTACCACATTCCAGCATGATTTACTATGATTAACATGTTGTTAAAATGATGCTAGCATGATTAGCATGTTGTTAACATGATTAGCATGTTGGTAGCATGATGCTAGCATGATTAGCATGTTGCTAGCATGCTTTTAACAAGATGTTAGCATGATTAGCATTTTGCTAGCATGTTTTTAGCCAGATGCTAACATGATTAGCATTATGCTAGCTTGATTAACATATTGTAAGCATAATGCTAGCTTGAATAGCATTTTGCTAGCATGATGCTAGCTTAATTAGCATATTGGTAGCATGATTAGCATGTTGCTAGCATGATGCTAGCTTGATTAGCATTATGTTAGCATGATGCTAGCTTGATTAGCATGTTGGTAGCTTGATGCTAGCATGATTAGCATGTTTTTAGCTAGATGCTAACATGATTAGCATGTTTCTAACATAATGCTAGCTTGATTAGCATGTTGCTAGCATGATGCTAGCTTGATTAGCATGTTAGTAGCATTATGCTAGCTTGATTAGCATTATGTTAGCATGATGCTAGCTTGATTAGCATGTTGGTAGCTTGATGCTAGCATGATTAGCATGTTGCTAGCATGTTTTTAGCTAGATGCTAACATGATTAGCATGTTGCTAGCATAATGCTAGCTTGATTAGCATGTTGCTAGCATGATGTTAGCTTGATTAGCATGTTGGTAGCATAATGCTAGCTTGATTAGCATGTTGCTAGCATGATGCTAACATGATTAGTATGTTGCTAGCATGTTTTTAGCAAGATGCTGTTGCCAGGTGGTGGTTGCTAGGGTTTTCTGGGTGGTTGCTATGGTGTTGCTAGGCAGTTGCTAAGGTGTTCTGGGTGGTTGCTAGGCAGTTGCTAGGGTATTCTTGGTGGTTGCTAGGCAGTTGCTAGGGTATTCTTGGTGGTTGCTAGGGCATTGCTAGGTGGTTGCTATGGTGTTGCTAGGCAGTTGCTAGGGTGTTCTGGGTGGTTGCTAGGCGTTTTGGGTGGTTACTAGGCAGTTGCTAGGTGTTCTGGGTGGTTGCTAGGCAGTTGCTAGGGTGTTCTGGTTGGTTGCTAGAGTTTTTTGGTGGTTACTAGAGCATTTCTAGACGTTGCTAGGGTGTTCAGGGTGGTTGCTAAGGTATTTTTGGTAGTTGCTATGGTGTTACTAGGTGGTTGGTAGTTGTCAAATATGGTTACTATGGAGTTTTTATAGAGTTCTTAAAATCTTTAATAACGAGTTCCTTCAGTACGGCACTCGGCCTGCGGCCTCGTGCCTATGGCCGAATAGGCACAAGTATGGAGCAATATCGCAAGGCTACGAGTGTGATATTGCTTTAAAAAATGTAAAAAAAATGTTTTTATATTATTTATTGGTTTAGGGTGGTTGCTAGGGAGCTGAGAGTGGTTGCTAGGGTGCTGTAACTGGTTGCTAGGGTGTGGCTATGAAGATTTTAGGCCATTACTTATTGGCTGCTTGATAATATAAATCCTCTGAGGGAGAGAGAGAGGGAGAGAAACGCAGGGGTGTCAGGCCCTTTGGAGTCTGTGTGTGAAAACGGCAGTTGGGATTCAAATGTTTTTAGAACTCCCCATGTAAAGTCAATGGGACTTTTTTGGCCGCTTTTTCGTCCGCTGTGCAAACATCGTACACCCGATCGCTTAGAAAAGTCATAGCACACCTCTCCTCAATGAGCCGGTCGATTTGACACCTCACTCAGGCGTCTGTGACAAACGGTGCGGGGCAAGTTACGCGCCAAACTTGTGGCGGAATAATAAGAAGAAGAAGAAGAATAATAAGTATGAGTGACAATAACACTAGTGGTGCTTTGAAAAAGCACCACTAACTAGAATGTACATTTCCTGAAGAAAATGTGAAGTGGTGCTTGCAGTGGCAAAACTCGCCTCTCGGTTGCTAGTGTGTGGTACATGATTGCATACGAACCAACAAACATGTCTGTACGATGTTGTGGAGCTGAAATATGGCTTCTATATGTTGCAATATGGTTGCTAGGTAGCTTTAAACGATTGCTAAGGTGTGGTTACACAGTTACCATGATGATATTTACAGACTGGTTTCCCAACCGAAACAAACAAGCACACCCCCATGTCTATAAGATGTTCTGGTGCTGAGATATAGCTTATTCATGTGTTTGTACGGTTGCTAGGGTACTCCAAATGGTTGCTAAGGTTTGTTTATACAGTTTATGGGGTAATATTTAAAGAATATTTGCAGGTCTGGGTCAAAAAATGCCCAACTCTGTGTTTTTACAATGTTTTGTTACTGTGATATGGCTTATAAAGGTTGTTCAATGGTTGCTAGGGGCCTGTAACTGGTTGCTAGGGCGTGGCAATGAAGTTGTTATGTCACTACTTATTGGCTGCTTGATAGGACGAATCAAAAGAGCCCAACCCCAAGCCTCTATGACCTTCTGAGCCAAAGAAAATATTTTTCAAATTTTGTGCCTATGTTAAGTCTATGGGACATTTTTCGGCAAATTTTTCACCCGCCAGACGAACATCTTACACCCGATCGCTTATAAAAGTCATAGCACACCTCTCCTCAATAAACCGGTCGATTTGACACCTCATTCAGGGGTCTGTGACAAACGGTGTGGGGCGAGTTACGCGCCAAAGTTTTGTCTAGGTGAATAGTAATCACAACACTAGAATGTACATTTCCTGAAGAAAATGTGAAGTGGTGCTTGCAGTGGCAAAACTCGCCTCTCGGTTGCTAGTGTGTGGTACATGATTGCATACGAACCAACAAACATGTCTGTACGATTTTGTGGAGCTGAAATATGGCTTCTATATGTTGCAATATGGTTGCTAGGTAGCTTTAAACGGTTGCTAAGGTGTGGTTACACATTTACCATGATGATATTTACAGACTGGTTTCCCAACCGAAACAAACAAGCACACCCCCATGTCTATAAGATGTTCTGGTGCTGAGATATAGCTTATTCATGTGTTTGTACGGTTGCTAGGGTACTCCAAATGGTTGCTAAGGTTTGTTTATACAGTTTATGGGGTAATATTTAAAGAATATTTGCAGGTCTGGGTCAAAAAATGCCCAACTCTGTGTTTTTACGGTTTGTTACTGTGATATGGCTTATAAAGGTTGTTCAATGGTTGCTAGGGGCCTGTAACTGGTTGCTAGGGCGTGGCAATGAAGTTGTTATGTCACTACTTATTGGCTGCTTGATAGGACGAATCAAAAGAGCCCAACCCCAAGCCTCTATGACCTTCTGAGCCAAAGAAAAGATTTTTCAAATTTTGTGCCTATGTTAAGTCTATGGGACATTTTTCGGCAAATTTTTCACCCGCCAGACGAACATCTTACACTCGATCGCTTATAAAAGTCATAGCACACCTCTCCTCAATAAACCGGTCGATTTGACACCTCATTCAGGGGTCTGTGACAAACGGTGTGGGGCGAGTTACGCGCCAAAGTTTTGTCTAGGTGAATAGTAATCACAACACTAGAATGTACATTTCCTGAAGAAAATGTGAAGTGGTGCTTGCAGTGGCAAAACTCGCCTCTCGGTTGCTAGTGTGTGGTACATGATTGCATACGAACCAACAAACATGTCTGTACGATGTTGTGGAGCTGAAATATGGCTTCTATATGTTGCAATATGGTTGCTAGGTAGCTTTAAACGATTGCTAAGGTGTGGTTACACAGTTACCATGATGATATTTACAGACTGGTTTCCCAACCGAAACAAACAAGCACACCCCCATGTCTATAAGATGTTCTGGTGCTGAGATATAGCTTATTCATGTGTTTGTACGGTTGCTAGGGTACTCCAAATGGTTGCTAAGGTTTGTTTATACAGTTTATGGGGTAATATTTAAAGAATATTTGCAGGTCTGGGTCAAAAAATGCCCAACTCTGTGTTTTTACAATGTTTTGTTACTGTGATATGGCTTATAAAGGTTGTTCAATGGTTGCTAGGGGCCTGTAACTGGTTGCTAGGGCGTGGCAATGAAGTTGTTATGTCACTACTTATTGGCTGCTTGATAGGACGAATCAAAAGAGCCCAACCCCAAGCCTCTATGACCTTCTGAGCCAAAGAAAATATTTTTCAAATTTTGTGCCTATGTTAAGTCTATGGGACATTTTTCGGCAAATTTTTCACCCGCCAGACGAACATCTTACACCCGATCGCTTATAAAAGTCATAGCACACCTCTCCTCAATAAACCGGTCGATTTGACACCTCATTCAGGGGTCTGTGACAAACGGTGTGGGGCGAGTTACGCGCCAAAGTTTTGTCTAGGTGAATAGTAATCACAACACTAGAATGTACATTTCCTGAAGAAAATGTGAAGTGGTGCTTGCAGTGGCAAAACTCGCCACTGGGCAGATGCTAACACAATTAACATGTTGTGATACCATGATATACCACGGTTTAGCATTAATTACCACGATTTACCATGTTTCTAAGATGATTTACTACGATTTACCACATTCCAGCATGATTTACTATGATTAACATGTTGTTAAAATGATGCTAGCATGATTAGCATGTTGGTAGCATGATGCTAGCTTGATTAGCATGATGTTAGCATTATGCTAGCTTGATTAGCATGTTGGTAGCTTGATGCTAGCATTATTAGCATGTTGCTAGCATGTTTTTAACTAGATGCTAACATGATTAGCATGTTTCTATTATGATCTAGCTTGATTAGCATGTTGCTAGAATTATGCTAGCTTGATTAGCATTGATGTTAGCATTATGCTAGCTTGATTAGCATGTTGGTAGCTTGATGCTAGCATGATTAGCATGTTGCTAGCATGTTTTTAGCTAGATGCTAACATGATTAGCATGTTTCTAGCATGATGCTAGCTTGATTAGCATGTTGTTAGCATAATGCTAGCTTGAATAGCATTTTGCTAGCATGATACTAACATGATGCTAGCTTAATTAGCATATTGGTAGCATGATGCTAGCATGATTAGCATGTTGCTAGCATTATGCTAGCTTGATTAACATGTTGTTAGCATAATGGTAGCTTGAATAGCATTTTGCTAGCATTATGCTAGCTTAATTAGCATATTGGTAGCATGATGCTAGCTTGATTAGCTTGTTGGTAGCTTGATGCTAGCATGATTAGCATGTTTTTAGCTAGACGCTAACATGATTAGCATGTTTCTAGCATGATGCTAGCTTGATTAGCATGTTGCTAGCATAATGCTAGCTTGAATAGCATTTTGCTAGCATGATGCTAGCATTATTAGCATGTTGCTAGCTTGATTAGCATGATGCTAGCATGATGCTAGCATGATTAGTATGTTGCTAGCATGTTTTTAGCAAGATGCTGTTGCCAGGTGGTGGTTGCTAGGGTTTTCTGGGTTGTTGCTATGGTGTTGCTAGGCAGTTGCTAAGGTGTTCTGGGTGGTTGCTAGGCAGTTGCTAGGGTATTCTTGGTGGTTGCTAGGCAGTTGCTAGGGTATTCTTGGTGGTTGCTAGGGCATTGCTAGGTGGTTGCTATGGTGTTGCTAGGCAGTTGCTAGGGTGTTCTGGGTGGTTGCTAGGCGTTTTGGGTGGTTACTAGAGCATTTCTAGACGTTCCTAGGGTGTTCAGGGTGGTTGCTAAGGTATTTTTGGTAGTTGCTATGGTGTTACTAGGTGGTTGGTAGTTGTCAAATATGGTTACTATGGAGTTTTTATAGAGTTCTTAAAATCTTTAATAACGAGTTCCTTCAGTACGGCACTCGGCCTGCGGCCTCGTGCCTATGGCCGAATAGGCACAAGCATGGAGCAATATCGCAAGGCTACGAGTGTGATATTGCTTTAAAAAATGTTAAAAAAAAAATTTATATTATTTATTGGTTTAGGGTGGTTGCTAGGGAGCTCTTAGTGGTTGCTAGGGTGCTGTAACTGGTTGCTAGGGTGTGGCTATGAAGATTTTAGGCCATTACTTATTGGTTGCTTGATAATATAAATCCTCTGAGGGAGAGAGAGAGGGAGAGAAACGCAGGGGTGTCAGGCCCTTTGGAGTGGTGTGTGTGAAAACGGCAGTTGGGATTCAAATGTTTTTAGAATGCCCAATGTTAAGTCAATGGGACTTTTTTGGCCGCTTTTTCGCCCGCTGTGCGAACATCGTACACCCGATCGCTTAGAAAAGTCATAGCACACCTCTCCTCAATGAGCCGGTCGATTTGACACCTCAATCAGGGGGCTGTGACAAACGGTGCGGGGCAAGTTACGCGCCAAACTTTTGTCCGGAATAATAAGAAGAATAATAAGTTTAGTGACAATAACACTAGTGGTGCTTTGAAAAAGCACCACTAACTAGAATGTACATTTCCTGAAGAAAATGTGAAGTGGTGCTTGCAGTGGCAAAACTCACCACTCGGTTGCTAGGATTTTGTACATGATTGCATACGAGACAACAACCATGTCTGTACGATGTTGTGGAGCTGAAATATGGCTTCTGTATGTTGCAATGTGGTTGCTAGGTAGCTCTAAACGGTTGCTATGGTGTGGTTACACAGTTACCATGATGATATTTACAGACTGGTTTCCCAACCAAAACAAACAAACACACCCCCATGTCTATACGATGTTCTGGTGCTGAGATATAGCTCATTCATGTGTTTGTACGGTTGCTAGGGTACTCCAAATGGTTGCTACGGTTTGTTTATACAGTTTATGGGGTAATATATAAAGAGTATTTGCAAGTCTGGGTCAAAAAATGCCCAACTCTGTGTTTTTACAATGTTTTGTTGCTGAGATATGGCTTGTAAATGTTGTTCAATGGTTGCTAGGGGCCTGTAACTGGTTGCTAGGGCGTGGCTATGAAGTTGTTATGTCACTACTTATTGGCTGCTTGATAGGACAAATCAAAAGAGCCCAAATCCAAGGCTCTATGACCTTCTGAATCAAAGATATGATTTTGCAAATTTTGAGCCTATGTTAAGTCTATGGGAAATTTTTCGGCTAATTTTTCGCCCGCCAGACGAACATTGTACACCCGATCGCTTATAAAAGTCATAGCACACCTCTCCTCAATAAACCGGTCGATTTGACACCTCATTCAGGGGTCTGTGACAAACGGTGTGGGGCGAGTTACGCGCCGAAGTTTTGTCTAGGTGAATAGTAATCACAACACTAGAATGTACATTTCCTGAAGAAAATGTGAAGTGGTGCTTGCAGTGGCAAAACTCGCCACTGGGCAGATGCTAACACAATTAACATGTTGTGATACCATGATATACCACGTTTTAGCATTATTTACCACGATTTACCATGTTTCTAAGATGATTTACTACGATTTACCACATTCCAGCATGATTTACTATGATTAACATGTTGTTAAAATGATGCTAGCATGATTAGCATGTTGTTAACATGATTAGCATGTTGGTAGCATGATGCTAGCATGATTAGCATGTTGCTAGCATGCTTTTAACAAGATGTTAGCATGATTAGCATTTTGCTAGCATGTTTTTAGCCAGATGCTAACATGATTAGCATTATGCTAGCTTGATTAACATATTGTAAGCATAATGCTAGCTTGAATAGCATTTTGCTAGCATGATGCTAGCTTAATTAGCATATTGGTAGCATGATTAGCATGTTGCTAGCATGATGCTAGCTTGATTAGCATTATGTTAGCATGATGCTAGCTTGATTAGCATGTTGGTAGCTTGATGCTAGCATGATTAGCATGTTTTTAGCTAGATGCTAACATGATTAGCATGTTTCTAACATAATGCTAGCTTGATTAGCATGTTGCTAGCATGATGCTAGCTTGATTAGCATGTTAGTAGCATTATGCTAGCTTGATTAGCATTATGTTAGCATGATGCTAGCTTGATTAGCATGTTGGTAGCTTGATGCTAGCATGATTAGCATGTTGCTAGCATGTTTTTAGCTAGATGCTAACATGATTAGCATGTTGCTAGCATAATGCTAGCTTGATTAGCATGTTGCTAGCATGATGTTAGCTTGATTAGCATGTTGGTAGCATAATGCTAGCTTGATTAGCATGTTGCTAGCATGATGCTAACATGATTAGTATGTTGCTAGCATGTTTTTAGCAAGATGCTGTTGCCAGGTGGTGGTTGCTAGGGTTTTCTGGGTGGTTGCTATGGTGTTGCTAGGCAGTTGCTAAGGTGTTCTGGGTGGTTGCTAGGCAGTTGCTAGGGTATTCTTGGTGGTTGCTAGGCAGTTGCTAGGGTATTCTTGGTGGTTGCTAGGGCATTGCTAGGTGGTTGCTATGGTGTTGCTAGGCAGTTGCTAGGGTGTTCTGGGTGGTTGCTAGGCGTTTTGGGTGGTTACTAGGCAGTTGCTAGGTGTTCTGGGTGGTTGCTAGGCAGTTGCTAGGGTGTTCTGGTTGGTTGCTAGAGTTTTTTGGTGGTTACTAGAGCATTTCTAGACGTTGCTAGGGTGTTCAGGGTGGTTGCTAAGGTATTTTTGGTAGTTGCTATGGTGTTACTAGGTGGTGCTGTAACTGGTTGCTAGGGTGTGGCTATGAAGATTTTAGGCCATTACTTATTGGCTGCTTGATAATATAAATCCTCTGAGGGAGAGAGAGAGGGAGAGAAACGCAGGGGTGTCAGGCCCTTTGGAGTCTGTGTGTGAAAACGGCAGTTGGGATTCAAATGTTTTTAGAACTCCCCATGTAAAGTCAATGGGACTTTTTTGGCCGCTTTTTCGTCCGCTGTGCAAACATCGTACACCCGATCGCTTAGAAAAGTCATAGCACACCTCTCCTCAATGAGCCGGTCGATTTGACACCTCACTCAGGCGTCTGTGACAAACGGTGCGGGGCAAGTTACGCGCCAAACTTGTGGCGGAATAATAAGAAGAAGAAGAAGAATAATAAGTATGAGTGACAATAACACTAGTGGTGCTTTGAAAAAGCACCACTAACTAGAATGTACATTTCCTGAAGAAAATGTGAAGTGGTGCTTGCAGTGGCAAAACTCGCCACTGGGCAGATGCTAACACAATTAACATGTTGTGATACCATGATATACCACGGTTTAGCATTAATTACCACGATTTACCATGTTTCTAAGATGATTTACTACGATTTACCACATTCCAGCATGATTTACTATGATTAACATGTTGTTAAAATGATGCTAGCATGATTAGCATGTTGGTAGCATGATGCTAGCTTGATTAGCATGATGTTAGCATTATGCTAGCTTGATTAGCATGTTGGTAGCTTGATGCTAGCATTATTAGCATGTTGCTAGCATGTTTTTAACTAGATGCTAACATGATTAGCATGTTTCTATTATGATGCTAGCTTGATTAGCATGTTGCTAGAATTATGCTAGCTTGATTAGCATTGATGTTAGCATTATGCTAGCTTGATTAGCATGTTGGTAGCTTGATGCTAGCATGATTAGCATGTTGCTAGCATGTTTTTAGCTAGATGCTAACATGATTAGCATGTTTCTAGCATGATGCTAGCTTGATTAGCATGTTGTTAGCATAATGCTAGCTTGAATAGCATTTTGCTAGCATGATACTAACATGATGCTAGCTTAATTAGCATATTGGTAGCATGATGCTAGCATGATTAGCATGTTGCTAGCATTATGCTAGCTTGATTAACATGTTGTTAGCATAATGGTAGCTTGAATAGCATTTTGCTAGCATTATGCTAGCTTAATTAGCATATTGGTAGCATGATGCTAGCTTGATTAGCTTGTTGGTAGCTTGATGCTAGCATGATTAGCATGTTTTTAGCTAGACGCTAACATGATTAGCATGTTTCTAGCATGATGCTAGCTTGATTAGCATGTTGCTAGCATAATGCTAGCTTGAATAGCATTTTGCTAGCATGATGCTAGCATTATTAGCATGTTGCTAGCTTGATTAGCATGATGCTAGCATGATGCTAGCATGATTAGTATGTTGCTAGCATGTTTTTAGCAAGATGCTGTTGCCAGGTGGTGGTTGCTAGGGTTTTCTGGGTTGTTGCTATGGTGTTGCTAGGCAGTTGCTAAGGTGTTCTGGGTGGTTGCTAGGCAGTTGCTAGGGTATTCTTGGTGGTTGCTAGGCAGTTGCTAGGGTATTCTTGGTGGTTGCTAGGGCATTGCTAGGTGGTTGCTATGGTGTTGCTAGGCAGTTGCTAGGGTGTTCTGGGTGGTTGCTAGGCGTTTTGGGTGGTTACTAGAGCATTTCTAGACGTTCCTAGGGTGTTCAGGGTGGTTGCTAAGGTATTTTTGGTAGTTGCTATGGTGTTACTAGGTGGTTGGTAGTTGTCAAATATGGTTACTATGGAGTTTTTATAGAGTTCTTAAAATCTTTAATAACGAGTTCCTTCAGTACGGCACTCGGCCTGCGGCCTCGTGCCTATGGCCGAATAGGCACAAGCATGGAGCAATATCGCAAGGCTACGAGTGTGATATTGCTTTAAAAAATGTTAAAAAAAAATTTTATATTATTTATTGGTTTAGGGTGGTTGCTAGGGAGCTCTTAGTGGTTGCTAGGGTGCTGTAACTGGTTGCTAGGGTGTGGCTATGAAGATTTTAGGCCATTACTTATTGGTTGCTTGATAATATAAATCCTCTGAGGGAGAGAGAGAGGGAGAGAAACGCAGGGGTGTCAGGCCCTTTGGAGTGGTGTGTGTGAAAACGGCAGTTGGGATTCAAATGTTTTTAGAATGCCCAATGTTAAGTCAATGGGACTTTTTTGGCCGCTTTTTCGCCCGCTGTGCGAACATCGTACACCCGATCGCTTAGAAAAGTCATAGCACACCTCTCCTCAATGAGCCGGTCGATTTGACACCTCAATCAGGGGGCTGTGACAAACGGTGCGGGGCAAGTTACGCGCCAAACTTTTGTCCGGAATAATAAGAAGAATAATAAGTTTAGTGACAATAACACTAGTGGTGCTTTGAAAAAGCACCACTAACTAGAATGTACATTTCCTGAAGAAAATGTGAAGTGGTGCTTGCAGTGGCAAAACTCACCACTCGGTTGCTAGGATTTTGTACATGATTGCATACGAGACAACAACCATGTCTGTACGATGTTGTGGAGCTGAAATATGGCTTCTGTATGTTGCAATGTGGTTGCTAGGTAGCTCTAAACGGTTGCTATGGTGTGGTTACACAGTTACCATGATGATATTTACAGACTGGTTTCCCAACCAAAACAAACAAACACACCCCCATGTCTATACGATGTTCTGGTGCTGAGATATAGCTCATTCATGTGTTTGTACGGTTGCTAGGGTACTCCAAATGGTTGCTACGGTTTGTTTATACAGTTTATGGGGTAATATATAAAGAGTATTTGCAAGTCTGGGTCAAAAAATGCCCAACTCTGTGTTTTTACAATGTTTTGTTGCTGAGATATGGCTTGTAAATGTTGTTCAATGGTTGCTAGGGGCCTGTAACTGGTTGCTAGGGCGTGGCTATGAAGTTGTTATGTCACTACTTATTGGCTGCTTGATAGGACAAATCAAAAGAGCCCAAATCCAAGGCTCTATGACCTTCTGAATCAAAGATATGATTTTGCAAATTTTGAGCCTATGTTAAGTCTATGGGAAATTTTTCGGCTAATTTTTCGCCCGCCAGACGAACATTGTACACCCGATCGCTTATAAAAGTCATAGCACACCTCTCCTCAATAAACCGGTCGATTTGACACCTCATTCAGGGGTCTGTGACAAACGGTGTGGGGCGAGTTACGCGCCGAAGTTTTGTCTAGGTGAATAGTAATCACAACACTAGAATGTACATTTCCTGAAGAAAATGTGAAGTGGTGCTTGCAGTGGCAAAACTCGCCACTGGGCAGATGCTAACACAATTAACATGTTGTGATACCATGATATACCACGTTTTAGCATTATTTACCACGATTTACCATGTTTCTAAGATGATTTACTACGATTTACCACATTCCAGCATGATTTACTATGATTAACATGTTGTTAAAATGATGCTAGCATGATTAGCATGTTGTTAACATGATTAGCATGTTGGTAGCATGATGCTAGCATGATTAGCATGTTGCTAGCATGCTTTTAACAAGATGTTAGCATGATTAGCATTTTGCTAGCATGTTTTTAGCCAGATGCTAACATGATTAGCATTATGCTAGCTTGATTAACATATTGTAAGCATAATGCTAGCTTGAATAGCATTTTGCTAGCATGATGCTAGCTTAATTAGCATATTGGTAGCATGATTAGCATGTTGCTAGCATGATGCTAGCTTGATTAGCATTATGTTAGCATGATGCTAGCTTGATTAGCATGTTGGTAGCTTGATGCTAGCATGATTAGCATGTTTTTAGCTAGATGCTAACATGATTAGCATGTTTCTAACATAATGCTAGCTTGATTAGCATGTTGCTAGCATGATGCTAGCTTGATTAGCATGTTAGTAGCATTATGCTAGCTTGATTAGCATTATGTTAGCATGATGCTAGCTTGATTAGCATGTTGGTAGCTTGATGCTAGCATGATTAGCATGTTGCTAGCATGTTTTTAGCTAGATGCTAACATGATTAGCATGTTGCTAGCATAATGCTAGCTTGATTAGCATGTTGCTAGCATGATGTTAGCTTGATTAGCATGTTGGTAGCATAATGCTAGCTTGATTAGCATGTTGCTAGCATGATGCTAACATGATTAGTATGTTGCTAGCATGTTTTTAGCAAGATGCTGTTGCCAGGTGGTGGTTGCTAGGGTTTTCTGGGTGGTTGCTATGGTGTTGCTAGGCAGTTGCTAAGGTGTTCTGGGTGGTTGCTAGGCAGTTGCTAGGGTATTCTTGGTGGTTGCTAGGCAGTTGCTAGGGTATTCTTGGTGGTTGCTAGGGCATTGCTAGGTGGTTGCTATGGTGTTGCTAGGCAGTTGCTAGGGTGTTCTGGGTGGTTGCTAGGCGTTTTGGGTGGTTACTAGGCAGTTGCTAGGTGTTCTGGGTGGTTGCTAGGCAGTTGCTAGGGTGTTCTGGTTGGTTGCTAGAGTTTTTTGGTGGTTACTAGAGCATTTCTAGACGTTGCTAGGGTGTTCAGGGTGGTTGCTAAGGTATTTTTGGTAGTTGCTATGGTGTTACTAGGTGGTGCTGTAACTGGTTGCTAGGGTGTGGCTATGAAGATTTTAGGCCATTACTTATTGGCTGCTTGATAATATAAATCCTCTGAGGGAGAGAGAGAGGGAGAGAAACGCAGGGGTGTCAGGCCCTTTGGAGTCTGTGTGTGAAAACGGCAGTTGGGATTCAAATGTTTTTAGAACTCCCCATGTAAAGTCAATGGGACTTTTTTGGCCGCTTTTTCGTCCGCTGTGCAAACATCGTACACCCGATCGCTTAGAAAAGTCATAGCACACCTCTCCTCAATGAGCCGGTCGATTTGACACCTCACTCAGGCGTCTGTGACAAACGGTGCGGGGCAAGTTACGCGCCAAACTTGTGGCGGAATAATAAGAAGAAGAAGAAGAATAATAAGTATGAGTGACAATAACACTAGTGGTGCTTTGAAAAAGCACCACTAATAATAATTCATTACATTTTATATAGCGCTTTTCTCGGCACTCAAAGCGCTTTACATAGAAGGGGGGAATCTCCTCAACCACCATCTCCATCACCATCATTACCCTTTAGGGACTCTATACTGAGTACAATTAAGAATATCATAATATCAAATTTAATCAAATAAGTTTTTATATAATACCTGTGGTTTGTACATTAGATGAACATTGCCAAACGTGCCGTTACAAAAAAAAGAAAGAAAAGTTGACGGTACCAGCATTTCTGCAGTAACGAGTACTGGGTATATTCTGTACCCGCTGATAGACGTTGCTTTCAAACACTCCCCTTCATATTTCTGTAAGTGCTTTCTGAGTGCTAATGGTTTCTATTTACAGCTTGTTTTTACAAGCATTGAGTATTGTAGCCAGTCACAATGCTAGTGCTAGTGCTAGCATAAGTCAGTAAGTCATACAAATGCATGAGGTTTTGTTTTGTTCAACATGAGACGCACACTTGTGAATCCTTTCATTATAATCATTATATAAAAATATATTCATAGTGATTGTAAAGGGAGGGCTCTTCTCTTTCTCTCTGTGTATTATTTCCTCACATTTACATTTATTCATTTAGCTGACGCTTTTATACAAAGCGACTTACAATTGCTATATATGTCAGAGGTCGCACGCCTCTGGAGCAACTAGGGGTTAAGTGTCTTGCTCAGGGACACATTGGTGTCTCACAGTGGATTCGAACCCGGGTCTCTCACACCAAAGGCATGTGTCTTATCCATTGCGCCACCACCACCGTATTATGCATTGATCCAATTTTAGTTTAGTTTTTCACAATGCTAAGTACACTGCTAAGTTTCTGGATTGACAAGTGTACAGTATTTAAATGTTTGTGAAATGGCGGTGGTTGACGGTGATTACCAACGGACCAGACAAAATGGAACAAGATTTTTTTTTTAAAGTACAGTTTTTTTCTCTGGTACCGAAATTGGTACAGAAAACCACAAACTTAACTACTGAAATATTAGTACTGTGTCAACCAAGTTATAGGGTGTACAAACATATAACAATGATTTTTGCAACTTTCATTTTGTATATAATTAAGGTGTATTTGTACCCAACTAAAAGTCTTAAAGTTTGCCTGTTTTTTGTTAGGATAATCCAAATACATAAACTTTATATCATTTCTTGGTTACAGTGTTTATTTTATCTGAGGTGTGGTTTACGGCCTAGTTGCATGCAAAATAGATTTCAGTTTAAAGAATTGGCAGAATATTTGCAGATTCTGGGCCTGCTTTAGTTTGTTTATTTGCCTATTTCAGTTGTGTGGATATTCAAGATCATTTTAATTGATGACTCATTTCCTGCTAAAAATCCACCGATGCTGCGCTGGGAAAGCATATTGAACATGTGCTTTGAAAGTAAGACATTTTATGCCAGGGTTTTGCTGAATAACCTGCTCATAATCACTCTCAGCGGATCCCAGGTGCATTCACAGACTTCATGTTTCCACTGTGTTTATTAGACTCAGTGGGTCTGGGCATTACCATGTGAGATTCCCTACCGATAGACGCAACCGGCCTATAAACACACACATGTTGCGCTGGCTTTAACTCAGCTTCCTCACGTACACGGGGTGTGGAAGAGTGTTTGGATGTAAGAGCCAGAACACTGGCAGAACACACATAGTCCATGTTTCTGTTTTTATAGAGACTCAAGCTCTTTTCTCATATATAAGAACTTCACTGCATTAAAAAAAAGGAACGGTTAGCTATTAGTCAAACGAGATCCACTAATTAAGTGGAACACATTTTTTTCTGCTTTCGATTAGGTTAAAGTACCCCAGCTCCCATCTCCCCTCAGCTGCAAATAATTCTGATAATTTGGCAGTGGCAAAATTCCTATTCTAATTATGAGCCGTATTCTAATTCTGCGGCAGTAATTCTCTTTTACTACTCCCCGAATCTCCTCTTGCTGCCTTTTTCTCAATGAAACACGTTTATGTGCATCTCACCCTGCCAGAAATAGGGAAATGGGGTTTCTTATAAAAGTTTGAGATGTGAAGATAATTATGGAAAAACAAGGCAAGATATAAATCTACATTGTATTGTAAAATATTTGTTGAAAACAGGATGCAAGTGGCCAAATAGAATGATATCCAAAATTACGCTGAAATGATCTGTGGCTTTGTGGGAAAAGAGACTGTTGGTTTAAATAGCATCTGGGGGTTGTTGGTTTAAACATCACAATGATTATTGATTATTAGGCTATTTGTTATGTGCTGGGGGCATTTTAAGATTTAAATTTGGTTACATAACATCCCGTTGTTGACACACTAAAGCATCAAGTTATCGTGAATCTAACTGATGCTGCTGAGACCCTGACTGATGTGACAAAATTCCAGAGTTGCATGTAGTTTATTATGAAAGTGTGTAGCCACAGATACTGACACGAAGTTTGAATGTTCTTACATGTCTGTAGTTCTCTTCTCTATGATAACTGTTAACGTTCAGAATAAAGCCCTGCTGTCTCTCTTCACTTTCACATTGCTTTAGATCAACTGACATCAAAGCTGCGCTTCTCACTGCTGACTGTAAAGTGAACGTTACCTGCTTGGGATCAGTTGTGTAAAACTCAACCTTGTGTAAAGGATTATTAATATACACACTTTGTCTATACCACATCTTAACGTTATGCTATCAATCACCATGCACAGCTATTTTCAACCTATCACACATACAGACAAAAGCACTTACATACGCCATTGACTTTTAGTTCAGCTGGGGTAAAATATAGTCTCTCTCGGGCTGGATCACTATGTTCTGTATTAATGCTTTAATTAGAACACAGAAACATCAGACTCATAGTAGTTTTAGGATGGATCTCTAAATAAGCGTCAAATGAAAAGAATCAAAGGTCTCTGTGATGTCATGCAAGCAGGTTTATTGATTGAAGCTTATATTAGAAAAGGGGATTAACAAAATATTAATAATACATACAAATATAAAATGAAATAAAATAAATAAATATTAAATGAAAATGTACTGAATTTGACATTAATATTAAATAAACAAATATGCAGGGGAAGGTTAATCAGTCGAATGATTCTGCTGAGATAGGTGTAGTAACACAGGCACACGTTCTGCAGGCTCAAATACGTGACTTTGCCTACATTTCTCCAAAACCTGGACTCTTTCTCCCATTCCCTCTTGGACTCTTCCTCCCATTCCCTCTTGGACTCTTCCTCCTGCCCCTCCTCCAATGAACCTTTTTTGTTGATGTTTTCTGATTTGAAACACCATATTCACAAATAGAGCTCCTTGTGTGAAGCGGACAAGAGGCTAGACTCAAAGTTCAAATACGGTTTGACAATGGCATGTTTAAAAAAACAAAAAACAAACAATTATTGTGTGGATTATTAGGAACACCTTTTCAATTTCTCATTAATGCAATTATCTAATCAACCAATCACATGGCAGTTGCTTCAATGCATTTAGGGGTGTGGTCCTGGTCAAGACAATCTCCTGAACTCCAAACTGAATGTCAGAATGGGAAAGAAAGGTGATTTAAGCAATTTTGAGCGTGGCATGGTTGTTGGTGCCAGACGGGCCGGTCTGAGTATTTCACAATCTGCTCAGTTACTGGGATTTTCACGCACAACCATTTCTAGGGTTTACAAAGAATGGTGTGAAAAGGGAAAAACATCCAGTATGCGGCAGTCCTGTGGGCAAAAATGCCTTGTTGATGCTAGAGGTCAGAGGAGAATGGGCCGACTGATTCAAGCTGATAGAAGAGCAACTTTGACTGAAATAACCACTCGTTACAACCGAGGTATGCAGCAAAGCATTTGTGAAGCCACAACACGCACAGCCTTGAGGCGGATGGGCTACAACAGCAGAAGACCCCACCGGGTACCACTCATCTCCACTACAAATAGGAAAAAGAGGCTACAATTTGTACGAGCTCACCAAAATTGGACAGTTGAAGACTGGAAAAATGTTGCCTGGTCTGATGAGCCTCGATTTCTGTTGAGACATTCAGATGGTAGAGTCAGAATTTGGCATAAACAGAATGAGAACATGGATCCATCATGCCTTGTTACCACTGTGCAGGCTGGTGGTGGTGGTGTAATGGTGTGGGGGATGTTTTCTTGGCACACTTTAGGCCCCTTAGTGCCAATTGGGCGTCATTTAAATGCTACTGCCTACCTGAGCATTGTTTCTGACCATGTCCATCCCTTTATGACCACCATGTACCCATCCTCTGATGGCTACTTCCAGCAGGATAATGCACCATGTCACAAAGCTCAAATCATTTCAAATTGGTTTCTTGAACATGACAATGAGTTCACTGTACTAAAATGGCCCCCACAGTCACCAGATCTCAACCCAATAGAGCATCTTTGGGATGTGGTGGAACAGGAGCTTCATGCCCTGTATGTGCATCCCACAAATCTCCATCAACTGCAAGATGCTATCCTATCAATATGGGCCAACATTTCTAAAGAATGCTTTCAGCACCTTGTTGAATCAATGCCACGTAGAATTAAGGCAGTTCTGAAGGCGAAAGGGGGTCAAACACAGTATTAGTATGGTGTTCCTAATAATCCTTTAGGTGAGTGTGTGTATATATATATATACATATATTGCATTTTGGGATTGGCTTATTTATGAAGCATGCATGCGATGATGCCTTATTTGCTGGCCAAAACGGGTTATTGTAGAAGTCAGAATAATGTTTCTTTTTTAAATAGGTTTTTCTTTCACTCTTTTTCAACCATCACCTCTAGTTTCATTTTTGACCCTCTTTAGCACTTTGTGTGACTCAATGTGTTCTCTGATGGAGGGGCTAAAAAGTGGCTTTGGCACATTTACAAAACAATATCTTTAGTCCAAAACAGAAAAAGTGAAAGCAAATAACTTAATTCTGCAAATAAAAAAAGACGTCCAGCTTTTAACTGACTCCAGATTTGAAGCAGTAACTAAAAGCACAGATAGTTTTCAGGGTTGCTGTGCTTTGCCTCACAGGCATTAGGCCATAAATCAATCCCACCTCACTGCACGTCTTTCCTGCCAACACACGTCATGACCTGCACCTACACCACACTTCACACTACTTGTAATAATTCTGACGTTTTCTTGCAATTTGTATTAGAGAAGAGTGGGTGCAATTAGTTTTGAGTCATTGGTAATTCATACAGACATTAGATTATTTAGATATATTTTACCAAGATGATTTGTGATATCACTTACGTCCATATAGCACAAACATTGCAGGATGAGTTACAAGCCAAAGTTTAATTAGAGGTTTGTTCAAATCACTAACCCTGACTGTGAACGATAGTGTGTAATAGTACAAAGTCTGAATGTAACAACACAGATGAATGTAACACTTTACCTCCTTTTTTTCTCCTTCACATTTCAAGGACATGCTCTAAACTGTTTTCTGTTCACACTTTCTTTTAAACTAATCTCAAGAAATGGAGCTATAGCAATAAAAATCGGTTTTGTGGCAACAACAGATTTCACATTGCATTAGACATTCTCTCTTGAAAAGCTAGTCTGCGCAGGCGGCTAAAAATACATCTGTTCATATATCATTGATACGTTCATTAGAGAGGGGATGCAAGTCAGAATTTATTTGCCGCTGTGGCGTAATGCGGCTTGACAGGGAAGCATCCCTGACACATTAACTCTGTCTAGGGTGTTGTGGATTTACAGAAGGTGTTTTGGTGTAGTGTGGATGTTTTAGTTCTGTATGTTATCTTTCATATCTTAGTCAGCTGTGATTGCTTGAATGTTGCAGACACAGGTAGGATTGTACTCGATTACGATAGTGGAAAGTGTGTGTGTATGTGTGTGCAGATTTGGGTCAGTATTATTATATTTTTTTAAAGACATTAATACTGATATTCAGCAAGGAAACATTAAATTAAATGTGGCAGTAAATACATTTGTAGCCTAATGTTAGAAAATTTCAAATAGAATTTGACGGTTTCAATATTGATAATAATAAGGAATATTTATTGAGCAGCAAACTGCCATATTATATTGGTTTCTGAAGGATCATGTGGCACTGAAGACAGGAGTAATGGCTTCTGAAAATTCACATTTGTCATCACGGTGATAAATTACATTTTACATTTATTAAAATAGAAAACAGTTATTTTGAATTGTAAAAATATTTCAAAATATGTCTTTTTACTGTACTTTTGATCAAATAAATGCAGCCCTGTTGACAATGAGACTTTCAAAAACTTAAAAACCGACCGATGTTGGGTTTTCATATTTTATGGGGACTTTCCTTAGACATAATGTTTTATAAACTGTATTTTCTATCCTCTAATCCTTCCAATCACAGAAAACTTTCTGCATTTTTAGATTTTCAAAAAAACATCACTATTTAAATGTTTTATAATAATTTATTAACTTTTTTCTCCTTTTAGAAATGCATTATTACCACTGCACATTGTCAAAATCACAATTAAGATTTTTTTTTTTTTTTTGCTTTAATGATATTTGGACTTGTTAGCCACAGCTGTTAACATGGCCTGTTTTAAAATGTGATCTTAATTTTGTCCCCAGAACCACAATTTGTAATAATTGCAATCAGACATGTTAAATGGAAATGAATTGATTTTAATTTTAATTTTTTAGTCAATCATATTTATCCACAATGACTCACAGCTTATAGAATCATATGTGTCGTCCCCAGATCTCACCGGCACAGTTTGCACAGGTCTAACGCTGTGTGTTGTGGGACGGCCGAGAGAACACGTCTGGCAGTGCGTCTCCTCCCGTCACTGCTCGATTTGTCCTGCCGTCCATGTCCTCATCTGTCTCAGATCAGTCTGAGCATTTTTCTTTTCATTGTAATGTGGTTTCCCCGTCTGTACATGCATTACTGCAGCCAGTGGCTCTTTCTGCAGGCTCAACACATCCCCGTCAACAGGTGAGACACGCGTGACCATACACACAGAAAGATCATTCGCAAACACAGTGTCAAGCTCATCATTATTCCAAACACACAAATACATGCAGAAATATTCCAGGAGAGAATATGCTGACCTTTACAAATGTCTGCTTACAATAATTCACTGGAAACACACTCGCACGAAAAAAATCATGCCCTGTTGTCATATGTTGTGCATGTGCATTTATATGCAGGCAAACAGACTCATACACGTGCATCTTTTACAAGACTTGTCTAAACTTTAACAACCTCATGAGGGGAAAGTCAGTTGATTATAACATGCGGTGGTACGGGCCTGTAAGTGTCCATTATTTGGAAAGAATTTAGCTTCTCCTATTGTGTGGACAACGTTTCATCATAAACCCTGTGTGATACTGCAGTGTGGTTCTGTTTAGCATGTGGTGTTAATTTAATTTATCATCCAGAAGTCACTCAGTGAAAATTCTTATGCACCAAGTTGCGTTGTTGCCAAACAAATCCGATCATTAAATAATGGAAAACGACTGACCGAAGATGAGAGGAATGTAAAGAAGGACAGATGAGGGAGAAACAAGTGGAAAACACAGAGCCGGGGTCATAGGCTCATGACATGTTCCACATGTCTGTCCGTTTGTCCGCTGCGAGCGTTTCTCTACAGGGCTGGTGACCACAGTAGCGGTCAGAGATCAGCTGCAAACTGACAGCACACACACACACACACACACGCTTGCACGCCCCGCAGTCATTAGTGTCTCTCTCTCACTCTACCCCACGCACATTTCATTACCCCCAGCATTCTCACAAATACCACCCCCCTCCACTCCTACACACACAAACACACTTCAAAATCAGCACACAACCTTGCAGTGCCAAATGAGTCCCACCCGTCTACACAACAACATGTGTTCTGTGGATTTTATTGCACCATAAGCATGTGGAAAAACCTCTTCATTACCAACACAGGTCCTGTTGTAAACGCTGGAGTGAGTTGTGTTAGGTGGCTAAATCTGTTGACGTAATTTACAGCAAAGCATCCTAACACAAACATGAAGAGTGCATTTCATATTTGACAATGGAATATAATATAATCTGGAATTGTATCACATACATAATATGCAGATCAAATCGGATTGAAACTCGAATGCAATGGATTCAAGTTGAATCTCAGACTGAATAATATAACACAACTGAATCAAGTCGAGTCTCGCATTGAGTTGAATTAAATCAAATTTAATTTGACTATAAATCTAAAATATCATCTTAAAAATGAAAATTTACTAGAAAGACATAACCTACAGTAAGTGTTGGAAAATGCTTGAGTAGAACAGCTGGAGTGGTGAACGTGAGCAGCAGAAATGGGCCGAATAGGTGAAATGAAGAGTGGAAGAGATTCCCAGGTAACATTAGAGGAGGATTAATGAGCAGAGAGAGGATGGTAGATTAGGAAAAACATGAAACTTTGTGTAAAAACATTACATATTAGTGTAAGTTCTTATACATTTCACCTTATTTTGTGCATTTTTTTTGTTTTGTTTTTTTGATATTCAATTAGATTTTTTCCCCTTTTCTTTCAGCTTTCATTATTGCTATGCATGTATAAACAGTTAACTTGGTTTTATTTACATCATGCCTACACTCTTAAACATAAAGGTTTCTTCGTAGTTGGGAAAAGGTAATTTCGATTATTAAAATATTATTCATATATATATATATATATATATATATATATATATATATATAAATGGTTCTATTTAGAACTGCTCACTGAAAGGTTCTTTGGGAAACCCAAAATGGTCTTATTTGTCATCTCTGCAAATACCCCTTTAGGAACTTTGTTTTTAGGAGCGTAACAACACCACATAACTTGGAATTGATTAAGTTTACAATTTACACCCATTTATGAAGAATTCTCATTTATTCTTTATTTGATAATCTTGCTAAATCATTTTCCCGTCATGTGTCTCTTGGGGCAGGTTTGGGTTGGGTGCGCACACGGTGGATCTGGTCTATCAGGGTTCGCTTCTATCTACCCTGGAGGAGGTTCTGCTGGTGCTGCTAGGCCCCCTGACCTTGAATGCAGCTACGCTACTGCTGCTCCTGATCAGATGGGGCTGTCAGCTAGCGTTTGGCTCACCGCCCTCCTTCCTGTCAAAGTTTATCATGGCTGCGGCAGTGTGGACAGTGCTGGACCCTCTGGCGGTCTTTGCTGTGGATGCCGTCCTGGGGGTAAGTCACTTAAAATAACGTGGACACTTCTGGACTGTATATAGAAGTTTCACATTATCTTAGCAAAGTCACTTCACAAATAAAACTGAATGTGAGAACAAGGATGAGATAGACAGACTGTAGAGAGAGAACATTATTCAGGATTTTAAGTGTATTTTTGGTTGGGAATGATGAATGGCATTTACATATGCCAATACATTGTACATTCAGAAAATTAGATATATTAAGAATCAAACTTAGAATTGTAAACCTCATTCATATTGAAATGGATCTTAGAATATATTGTGTTATTATGCATATATAGTATAATTATGATGAACCAATGAAGATATGGCATAACTAAAAAACATTGGCTGTTCCAAACACTAATCCCTTAATTTCAATTTATGAAAATATTATATACTGTTTTTTTTTTTTTTTAAATCTATCCAGCTTTTTTGTTGTTAAGTTTTCTCTTGTGAAAAGAAGTGCTCTTCAAATCTTGTATTTTCAAAAGACTGTACTTGCAGATAATATAATATAATGTGTAAAGTGTAGGCCTACTTAAAGATGGTACACTTTAATGAAGTATACTTTTTAAAAGTGGACTTTGTAGTTGTCACATTAAAAGTTTGACTTAAAAGCACAGTTTACTTCATTATGTTTTAATAATCATTTCTCATGATTTAAAGAAGAACACCCATTTTAATGTATTGATAATTATACAATTAAAGAAACTTGCAAAGTAGCCTACTTGATTATGATTTTAAAGGTGCTCTAAGCGATGTTGGGTGACGTCACTTCTTGTTGACGTTCAAAGTATTGTCAAACAAAACGGAGGCTAGCTAGCTCGACCCTCCCTCCTCATCATCCCGTCCGCTACACCCCCCCTCCCTTCCCTGCTTCCTGAAACAGTCATGAACCATTTAGAAAAAAACAAACTGGATTTACCCACCTGTCCAGCAAAAACAGAGCCACTTGTATGTTGGATTGTAAGCCCTTCTGCCGGCTGAGTTCTCGCCACCTTTTGAACGCTTTTCCGATGTAAATTCGGAACTTCGCGCTCCTTCTCCTTTTCCCTATTCTTTATTATTTGTTCATCGGAACGTCGTCTCTTGGCTATATAAAAATTCTCAAGAATATACAATTTTAACGTTAGTCGTTGTTAGGACATCTCTCCTCTAGGTAACTTCCCTCTTCATGCTTCTCTCTCCTCCACTCCCCACACACCCCCCTTCATGTGCACGCGCACCCCCCAACCCCCACCTCCAAATTATTCTTGTTGGTTATTGGCTGGAACACTGTTTGTTATGTTTCGTAGTCCAGGCTGGGCCAGTTTGTTTTTCTTGCCGTTTGTGGAGCCTGGGCCGTCTACAGAGACCGCGTTTTTTTTTTTTTTTTTACAGTGTGTTCAGGGGACAGGCAGCTAGCGGATAGTGAGAATATGTTTGCTGTATGTGACAAAACAAGTTTTGGCCTAAAAAACGAGTGACATCGCTTAGAGCACCTTTATCTTTAGTGACCATATTGTAACATCCGATCCACCCCCACCATCTTTGGCATCCAAGAGGACTTACAGGACAGATTGTACAGAAATTCCGTAAACCTTTCCTGGTGAATGTGCAACAAAAATGTGGAGAGCAGTGAGGCCTGTTACAGAACATTGCCTGGATTTGCCAGAATTTGTGCCGAAGATGGGCCAACTTGAAAAAGGGGAGAATTGTTCTCCCTTTACAAATTATGTGTTCAACCAATTGAACCCATCATTTGGGCTAATTAAAAATAACCCACCTATTCACTATTCTATTCTGCTGCTATTCATGTGGTGGTCAAAAATTTGCTGTTTTTATTAATATTATTATTATTATTATTTCAATTAAATGAATGTACTATATTTTAGCTCGATAATATTTTGTATTTAATATTTTGTATTTTCAGGGGATTTTATGGTACTAAATTATATTTATGCAGTAGTTATAATCCATTTATTCACTTTTAGAGCATAAACCACAACATTTAATTTTCAACTTAAACTGTCATACATCTTGAATGCTTTGGAGCACCGACTTAAGTGTGGTCTCTTTTTAAAGTTGACACTTGGCAGATTATTGCTGAAGTAAAAAATAAAGAAATAAATAAATAGTTTTAAAAAGTAAACTTTAAAAAAAAAGTTTAAGTATGTTACATTTATTGTTATGAAATACAAATACTATTTTAACTTTTTATATAAAATAGATATTTTCCAAAACTTCTTTTATGAGAAAATCAAGGCCATAAATCTAAACAAGTTGTTTTACAAATTTGAGCTTGATATCTAAAAAAATTAGCTTTCAGTAAGATTTTGTTTGGGTGCAGTACCAAAGTTTCCACAATTTGTTTCACAATAATTTCCAGTGCAGTCTCTTTTTTTTACCACGAGGAGTACACTTTTTTTTCCTGGACCATTTAACCTTTTTCCGAATCATGTCCATGATTATTTTTTGTTTGTTTGTTTGTTTGTTTGTCTGTTCACTTAGCAAGTGGCAAGTTTCTTACCATTCTGATAAAGTTGGACAAAATGTTTTAACATTTGACAAATCAAAATGACCGAATAGCACCAGAGAGTTATATATTTACATTTTAAATGTGTGTGGCAGTTTTGAATTTGTAAAATATGTTTTGATTTTGTTTGGTCAGCGTCTGTCCTACAGTGCAGAGGAACCGTTAGCAGATGCTGCCAAGCTTTACTGGCATTTCTTTCGAACGGAGCAGTCGGGTACAGCAGGCATCATCATCACACTTTTCCTGTATGGCGTCCACTGCATCCTCTCCTTCACTTTTCTTTATGTTTACATCCTCAGGTACAATACTTTAAAAGCAAATCAAACAAACACAAAAATAAATAGTTTGTCATGTTGTTCTGGACTTGTCCCAGTGAATGAACTTGAATGTCTTATTTCATTTGTCACATGCCCTCATGCCACTGCATATCATTTTGCTTAACTGTGAGCACTCACTTTTGCAGCAACCTTGGTTCTGCAACCATTTTTCCTAATCATTTCCTCCAAAGGCATTTCAGAAAATTGTCCATTAATGAAATCAAATGTAGCTTACATTTACAAATCAAATGTAGAAATCAAAACTAGCTCTGAATCTCACTGCAGGATTTTAGTCATTTTTGGTCTTGGAATATAATTTTCTCTAGGAGTGTAATCCTTGATGAGCCCCAATTTACATTAAAGTAATCCATAGCCAGAGACAACATAGGCAGGCAATGACACGTACATTTAGAATGCAAAATAGGTGGTATAATAATAAGTTAAGTGGGAGAGACAAAAACGCCTGATAACACGAGTGCAAGAATTGGTCGCAAGAAGATGCTCTTCTCTGAACAGGGCATTCATGTTATAGGGGAACTCACCTGACCTTGACGAGGCGTTCTTTATTTGCCATTTTTAATTGTGCAAGAGGGAGAGAGAAAACACAAGGCTGTTAGCAGTGCAACTGAGCAGAGGGATATATTATCATATAAACACATTTACATTTAAAGACAGCAACCAACATTGTCTTATAGATATAATCGACTTGACATTTATTGATCTAGTTAATAGCAGCATTTCATGTTTGTATATAGTGTGTGTGTGGGGTGGAGGAAATGCTGATGTTGAGAGAAAAGACATGTAGATGAAAAAGCAATAAATTGTCTATCTCCGGAAACTAAATTTCACAATAAGAACAAAAATGCAGTATTCTCTTTTCTGTTGTTCTTTGCTGTCAACTTGTGAGTTTGTGTGTGACCTTCCTGGTGGAAGTGTCAAAAGTGTCAAAACACTGCAGTCCACACTATTCAGAGTCTGAGATTATGGCAGTGTATTTTTGGACAGGGAACCCCTTAGGGACATCCAGCCAATGAAGTCCTGTCCACCAGCACATAAGAATCATAAACAGGCTCTATCAAGAGCTTTCTGCTCATTATCATCATCTGACAGCCAAGTGTTGATGTAATGCAATTTGATTTAATACTCTCATGAAATTAAAGAATGAATAATCAGAGAAATGACATGAAGATGAGCTCAAATCACCTTCACAGGGTTTGTTAATATGCATGACAGACACAATGAACATTGGGGTTTCCTATTATATTGCCAGGCAGCAAATTGTAGTGTTTTAGCTTTACTGCCTTCTTGAAATGTTCATGATTTTCTTTTTTCTTTTTTTTCTTTCTTTTTTTTCATGAAATGAAATGTTCATGAAATATTACAGAAACATGCATTAAGAAAATTAATAGGCTCAATTTTGAGTTCTTTTGGATTTTCATTGTTTGAATTGCTTCTATTGGGCAAGAGAAAGATGCACAAAATCATATTAACACAAATGGAAATCCTTTGATGTTAAGGCTAAATTTGGACCAAGAAGTCAAGAAATACACGTGTCAGATATAGATATGGCATCAACTGTTCATGGATCACTTTTCATGTTTGAATATTTAGGTCTGTAATCACACACTGTAGCTTTAAGGTCTGGAAATAAAACAAAGGACCCAAAAGTGTAACAACCTGATTTTCCACTAATCAGTGTAGAATGGTCTCAGAGAAAGAGCTTTCATCTTGTTTCTCAATGGTTGGGCTTATATCCCACACTGGATGGACGACATTAAGTGTCAGCCGTAGAGAAGGGTAATGTCTCATGCCAGTGCATGGCTCTAGGATGGCAGGGTTGGCGCATGTAACATGGGTTAAAGCTGAAGAGTGGCTGTGCTGTGTGAATGTAGGCCAGCAGTCTGATTGTGAGTAGGCTTGCACGTTTTTATGGGTTATCTGCTTCTATTCACTGTGTGGAGAGAAGCACTGACACAGTGCCTGACCTATTTCTAAAATAACGCCTGAGGCTACACGTATAGATAGAATGAACTGTTATCCGTTTTTAATTACATTTTAGCAAGCCCTGATTCACTCCCTGCAAAGCCGGAAAGAGGTATGTTTTGCATTTTATCATTATATATGTTGGAAAATATATAAACACAATCAGACATTTGATGTGGGTCCATTAGTGAGCATGTTCTTCTGAAATAAGAGGAGAATAGTGGCACAACTGAAGTGTCTGTTTTAAAGCAGTGAATGAATGGTTCTCCTGCTCAACATCTGGTTGGTTGAGAGGCTTTCAGGCTGACGATATCATTGGTTAAGAGGCAGACTGATACGAGAATGTGCTAGTTCTCCCGGGGTCTTTGTTTAATTCCCGATGAATTTCTTTGCGCTGAAATTTTGTCAGGAATATTTTATGGATAGTTTCAAATGTTTAATGGTGGGATTTATCAATCCTGCTCCTTCCTTCCTTCCTTCCTGCAGAGTTTAGTATCTAAAACACTTGTCTGTCATTTTTAATAACACTAAAACCTTATTGTCTTATTCTGTGCTTTAAAGGTAAATCTTTATGAGCATGACTGAGCACCACTGGTTCATGGGATGTCATGGTTTCCCATTTATAGCTTAATCTGACCTTGGAATTGTTTTTTTAACTGTTAGCTAGATGCAACAACTGTACATTATCAAGATGTCAATGGTCTGCTTGTACATCTGACATTCAGATTTATTTGAATGTCTTAATTTATCATTGAAAGGTACACTTAAAATGTACTTACAACTGTTATTGCTGGGTGTGAGCAGGTCATATTGACTAGGCACAATAACCCTCACACAGATGTCTTTCATGTATTTCTTTGGATGTCCCTCCTTCTGGATTGTTGTTGCCTTTTGATGGAGTCCTCTTACTGTCTCAGGTCCAGGCTCACATTTTGAGCAGGTGGCTAAGAGCAGGACTGCAAGCTATGTCCAGCACATCCAGAAATGTTTGATGAATAGCAATGGACGTTTCTCACTTTAATTTGCCTGGAGTTCAGATTTGGACCTAGAGTGGCAATGGAGTGTTGGAGGGACGTTCAGAAACAGGACCCTTCCAGAAACAGAAAGACTTAGAAGAGCACCGAAAATGCCATTATCCGTACTGACTTTTTTATTCTGCAAGCCAGTGAACATGCTTATAGAGTGATCATAGAGTTTACTAGAATAATCTTTCAGGGAACGACAGGTATCTCTGGTTCTGGAATTGAGGAGAAGGATCCATGACCATGGACCTCCTATCACCATACCAGGATCACAGTTAGCAAAACCTTCCACAGCAACCAAATATTGCTGCAAACTATTATTTCTGTTTTCCAGCTTACCTTAGATATCTTAAGCCATTGTTTTGTATCTTTTTCACTGTCTACAATAAATCCCTGGCATAATTTAAAATGGAAATATGATTGGATGAATATTAGTTCACATATGATTACTAAGTATGTAATAGAATATGTGTACTCTGGTAATTGTTCATCATGCATGAATGGGTTACCTTCATTTATTCATGCATGCTTAAGTCCGATGTATATGCCTTGGCAAAGCAGTCATCACACGCTTCTTTCCCATGATAGAATGATGGATCAATATATTCCACAATATGTTTCAGTTATATTTCACATCATATTTTAGAGTTTTTCTTTTTTTCTTTTTTTCTCTCTCTACTGTTTTTCATCTTTTATACTTTGCATGGTAAATGTTTCTGGAGTGTTCATTACCCTTTGAACAAGAATAATCTCGTTTCTGTAGCGGAGGGTCATAGGCGTTTTGAAGAGAAGCCAAGCTGTGTGTTTTTATGGCTGTTGATTCATGCGCTGAGTATGTGAGATGTCTGAGGAGACTCAATATCAATAACCACACTGTAGTAGTCATATGACTCAATTCTTTGTCACCAGACAGAGATTCAGATGCCTCTATATGCTCAACTTCTTTGAAGAACATTAGGATCAATGTATGATCTGAAGAGACAACCTTTCCACAAAAACACAAACAAACAAGCCTCCTACACTACTTGTAGAATCTAGCATACTCCCCAAGTTACTCATGGCACATTCTCTTTGACTTTCTCTGTGACTTTGTTTACTTGAGTATAATATAGGGGAGAAGAAAATAAAAATTTATATTTTAAAATATAAAAAAATAAGTTAACAAATGTGTCAAACCTTCTACCGTAGACTAGAGTCGCTTCTGTTCTGCCGGTTGACATTGACAGGTCAGGCCTGCTTCTCTGCCGAGCTGAAGCTCATCAGAATTTCACTGTGTTGGAAAGGTCAGATGAGCTGTTCGTCAGACGGTAACAGCCTTGACAGCAAAATGACCAGGATGTGACAAGGTGGAATAAAACCCGTTTGAACTCTGAACCTCTGTCCTGCAACTTTGCAACAAACCAAGAATTAGTTAATTGATTTATCAGTTAATCATTTACATGCCATTCCAACCCCTTATTAGTTGCTATATTCCAACTGCGTTTTGTGAGGAACAGATTGGAAATTAAGTTGATATTCACTGGGGGCTCTCAAATATCATTCACACTTGTGCTCAGTTAAAAACAGCTGGATGTACATCATTAACAGTGAATGCCATTGGTTCTTTCATGTCACGTGACAGAATAGGATACAACACACGGTGTGTTTGTACATTTCTTTTTGTAACAACATAGCATTAACATTTCATAGTTAATTATAAAAATAAAATTGGTTTAAAATAAGTAGTTTTTTTTTTTTTCTACAAAAAAATCAACTTATGCATTTCAAAAGCAACAATGTTAACTGCCATTTTAAAATTAAGTGTTAACTTTTTTATTTTATTTTTCATCCAGACTTCACAATGATGGGAGACTGTTAGATATCTACCAACGCCTCCACAGCACTGAGGGAGCATTCTTTATTCCACATGACATGGAGGTCTCCAACCAGGAGCTCAATTACATTGTAAAGAAGGCAGAGCAATGGAGAGGCTTCAATGGAGAGAGACGCAAGGTGAGTTTGTGGAAGTTCTGTTTATAGTGGTAACAACCAGCACTGAACACTGGGGTTCAAAGAGAATATCTTCTTTCAAAAAGGCGATCCAGCTGCCATGGGCTGCATTGCCACAACGCTTGACTGTTGCAAAGCTCTTCTCAAGTCTTAGGCGCTTAATTGGATTAATGGCTGTTTTAAAGAAGATGGGCAAAATGGTAGTTGATACTAATCCATCAGATTGCCTCTGCAAAAGATTTCTGTCTGTCTGATGGCTTGTAGATGCCCGCTAGCATTTATGAGTAAGAAAGCCTTTGTGATGGTTTTCAGAAATGGACTGTCACGTTGAACTGTTCACTGAGCTTTCTAATATGCATTATAATTAACATAAAATGGAATCAAAGGATATAACATTATTATTTCAAATCATTCTGTTTTCTTTAGTTACATTTATGAATGCCAAAAATTTGTCACAGAGGTTTTTAGCTAGTCTAATTAGTTGGGGCTAATTATCCAAAAAGGAATTCGGCTTGATTAATCCACGGAAATCAATTTCCAGCAATATTTCATTAAGAAAAAAGACCGCTCAATCAACAGAGGGACGCATGAGGACACACACACACACACACACACACACACACACACACACACACACACACGTTCACAACTTGGGTGGCAACTCCTCTTTTAGTGTTCTTGATGAAGAAATGTTATTGGCTGTCAAACAAGTCATTAAAAAGGCATTCTGTAATTCCTAGCTCAAATCGTAGACCTTTGAGAATCACGTTATTTTTCCAGCCCTTTCCAATGACCCTGTTTATGTTTTAGATTCCAAAAGTACTGCTACAGCTGTGGCAATATTAGTAATGAAGGTGCTACAAATTGGATACAGTTGTTTAGATTGTAATTAAGAAAACAGCATCGTTTAACCAACACGCTTGCAGAATCTTTTTTAACTAGAACGGTCTTCATCCCAGAACTGCAGTCATAACCTCCTCTCTCATATTGGCCCTAATTTGCCGTTATTGAACTGATAAAATGCTAACACATTAAACACATTTGCCAGCATGATGAAAATTTAGGGTTATTGCATTTCACAATTTTTACATTATTCAGGCTGACGATTTTTCATTTAAATAAGACGGGCTAGGCCATTATTTCATAATTATTGTGGCAATTTCTCTATGCAAAAAAGGGTCACTTTCCCAACTCAGCAAAGACATATCCCTATTAAACTAATTTGCCTACTTGCAAATTTTTGTCATTTTTCCCTCATTAACTATTTATCAACACAGTAGGAAAAAAAATATATGTTGGAGGGGAGGGAGCAGCCAGACAGAGCTGAAACTAATATTTTGCAACTCTAATGATTTTTTGCATCCTTAATTAGATAGAATATGCTTGATATGATTAGGTCAGGATGTAGTAGTTTTCATTAAAAATAGATTTCAGAAACTGTATTCCAAATGTTCCTTCACAATTAAATAATGAATCCAGCACATTCCTTATTATGGACCCAATTAATATCGCAGAAAGAGGCATGATTTTAATAACAAGAGGCCACGAGGCCTTCATTAGCAGAGAATGGGGGTGGAGAGAGCGTAGAAAACATTTACAGGTACAGATAGAGCCACAGGATGCTTGGAAACTTCAGAAAGTTTTAGCAGCTTGTTTGAATGCCTGTGGCAAATACATGTGCTGATCATTACGAATGAATATTACAATGTTGCAAAGATTGACATGCTTTGTCTCGGCCTCAACTCAGGGTTTCCAAAAGGGGGGGGGGGGGGGGGGGGGTTATATTTACTAAATACCATCATTACAATAAATATAATTTATTATCATCTTTTTGAAAGATTGGTTTGTTTTATGTAATGCAAGTATTTGGTTGCATTTCAAAGGCCAGCTGTGTCTTGCAGTGTGACATGCTGTACTTTATCTAAAACTATTTTTCTAATGCCTCTACAATTATTATACATGCAGATTTTATGAGCTCATATTAATTAAGATACTACATGGAATGTATGCACTTTTAAAAATATATTTTTCAGACCTCAGACCATGTAAGTGGTCACAATTCACCATTTCTTTTTTTTTCTTTTTTTCTTGAATGTGCAAGGTTTCCAGTGTCATTTGTTTCCAGTTGTTTTATTTTCACAAAATAACTAATTTATTGTCATAATCACACTGGTTTGTTGCGCAAATAGTTTTACTGTTTACTGCACTTTGTTATTCTTCTAGCTATTTACCTATAGCGGCCAATGAAAATCATGGGGAGTCTCTCACATTCAAAGAAAATAGCTTACTTCCGTGTTGCAAAATAAGCTGGATTGAAATACTAAATATTAAAATAAACATACATATACATTTTAACCTAAAATCAGTGTCCATGCAATCTGTCATCTAGCATTTGGGTATAAGATTATTAAAGCTAATAATTTGCTCATTAAAGTAACTTGATTCCCTCCTGATATGAAGCACATTCTTCTTTATAGAATAAAGAAACTGTTCTGACAGTAAAACAGTCATGGGTAATTCGTCATTAACACAAGTTTCTTCTTCCGAGCACTACGACAATAAAACAATCCACAATAAATAATTCTGCTTGGTCTTATCATGATCAAATTCTGCACGTTTCATGGGGCGATCATAAAAACTAATCGGATTTTTTACTCTTTAATTAACTTCATATTATGGTTTATTTTCTTCCAGGCCATGTGATCAACATTATTACATTATTAACACAATGTCATACTAGCATTCAGTGGCAAAAAAAAAAAAAAGGAATTGCATTTCATGAACACACATAGCATGGTTAGCTACATTTGTAGACTGTGGGTCTTTTGACTTTATTTTATTTTTTTATTTTTTTCGTAAAACTATACATTTCTTTGATGGTGATTACAACCGCATAGACTTTGTTTTAACCAGACTCCTATAGTGTGTATATCTTGCAAAGGGGCCTAAAGTCAAAGTGTGCGGATAATGAGCTCATTAATTATGTATAGGCACTGCTGCAGATGGACCTCATTAATTGCGTGCCGTCACCTTCTTGATTACTGTACCTGGAAGGGAGGTGCTAATGTCTGCCGTGCTTAAGCAGGTAACGCAAACTGTTTTGTCACCGGCTGTGTGACAGTGACAGAGGAGTCCGGCGTCGCTGTAATCTTCACCGTAATTCACCAGAACGTTACGCTAATGGCTGCTGATAGCCCTGGAGATGTTTTCGCTACTGAATCGCATCGAGATTTGCGCTCTGTCGTGCTATTTGTCTCCACATGTCTCAGTAATGTCTTTCCACGGGCTGAATTTAGGGAACACCCAAGGTGCTTTGCAAAACAACTGACAGGGGGCCCAACCTGTCGCAGGAAGGAGAACACACGCATTGAAGATCTAATGACGGCCAGACTGCCGCTCTCTTCCTGTGCACCCCCCACCACTCATCTCTCTGTCTCTCCGTCTGTAATTATTAAGACGGGAGTTACGTGGGACCTTTTCATGCTGTTGCTTTAGTCCAACTTTATGACGGCAAATTCATCATAGAACTCGCTCCAAGCTTCAAGTTGCCTTTGTTCACATGATGAAATATTGTCAACTATATGTTATATTTGAAAGTCAGAAAACCCTGATAATATTGTATTGTTTATTTTGGCATCTACTTTTCTTCAAAGTACGGCGTCAAGAACATCTTTGGGTCAAGTTTATTTTCAAATGCAAATGAAAGTACAACAAATTAAATGTTTCTGTAAGAAAAAGAAAAAAAGAGACATATTTTAGACCTTTTTTTTTTTTTTTGCTTTGTAATATTGTGTGTTTATTACAATTAAGCAAAACATAAAAATATTTTTTTTTAAATCTGTAATTCTATATCAATCAGTAATATTATTTTTATTTTTATATTTAATAAACCAATAATTTTATTTAGCAAGGATCTGCATATCATTATATTGATAAAAAATGACAGCAGAACTTTCTGTTTATCGAATATATTAAGGAGCTGCTTATCAATAATAATAATTGTTTAGGCACCAAATCAGCATATTTGATTGATTTCTGAAGGATCATGTGACACTGAAGACTGGAGTAATGACTGCTCAGCTTTGACACCACCAGTGGCGGTTCTAGACCACAGTAACTGGGGGGGCCAGGCAGGGGCCACTTGTGCTTTTAGGGGGCACACCTTTAACATTCATCTTAACCTATTTTCAGTATTATTTCAAGTCATTTTTCACCATGTCATGCATGACTGCAATCTCTAGAAAAAGCTAATAAATTATATTAGCTAAGCTAATAAAACAATTTCAATTCAAATGAATGTTTCATTATGTTTAATTGTAGTGTGATATAATGATCAATAATAACACATTTTTAGCATCTAAGCACATCTAGGCACTTTTTTACACCTGGGGTGGGCGATATGGCAATAATATCATATCACGATTTTTTTTTTCAGGAAAATCACGATTTATCACGATTCTTTTTTCATGTTGGTTTTACTATTTTGCAAGTGACTGAGCATTACAGCCAAACTAATTTCTCTATTTTAAAAACAAAGCCTTATAGGTAACAAAATATAAAATAAAAAAGAGTGGCAGACATTTAGGCTAAAGTGGCGAAGATAAAAATCTTTGTCATTATTTTCTTTGTTATTAAAAATTAAGAACAGAGATACATATTACACATACACAACTTAATATACAAATGAAATAAACTGCTTTATTTTTTCAGCTATAGGTGTATTTAACAGTATGAGAAAGTAATTAAATGAACAAATATGAAAATAAAACACAACAGACTTAAAGTTCTCAGTCAAGAGCAGTGAATGATTTCCTCTGTGTGTTTTGTTGTTTTACTAACATTAAAGGGATAGTTCTCCCCAAAAAAAGTCATAATTTACTCTCTTAAGTTGTTTTAAACCCGAATAAGTTTCTTTCTTCTGTTGAAAATAAACGTTATTTGAAAGAATGTGAGTAACCAAACAGTTGATGTACCCCTGTGACTTCCATAGTATATCTTTTTTCCTACTATGTATGGAAGTCAATGGGGACCAGCAACTGTTTGGTTTTGGGTGAACTATCTCTTTAAGGACAAGCGGCAGCATGTTTATTATTAGGGCTACTGTCTCTTTAAGAACTGCACGCGACGCGTCTAATATACACGCATATGACAAGCAGATTTTAATTAATTTTCTCTGTTTGCTTTCACTTTAGACATAACCAACTTTGTTTATGTAAACAATATCTGTATTTGACAGTATTAGCGCAATATAAGACTCAAAAGATAACTTAGTCCCTCCAGTAACAGGCTTTTAGTGAATGTGCGCGTCGAGTGTACGCGCTCACTAAAGCGCATATTTGAACAGCGCATCAGCAGCGAATGACATGTTTAACCGGCAAGGCTTTAAAGCACATGCAAATAATGAACTTTTGTGAACTGCAGTGTCCCGTTCCTCTGCGTTAACATTTGATGTGAGTATACGCAGTGTAGCCTAGATGAAGGCGCCGCAACTGAATAAATACGCAGTTGTTTGGTGTGATTTTACGATTCCAAATGTAGGGGGGCCAGAGGGGGGGGGCCAAGCTTGTTGACACGGGGGCACTGGCCCCCCCAGAACCACCACTGGACACCACAGGAATAAATTACATTTTAAAATATAAAAAAACATTTATTTTAAATTGTAATAATATTTCCCAAAATTACTGTTTCGACTGTAATTTTATGACCATATAAACAAATAAATGCAGCCTTGGTAAGCATAAAAGTCTAAAACATTAAAACATTTTACTTACCCCCAACTTTTGAATAGTACCGTATATTGCAGTATTACATTTAAAAAATATACATTTTTTTTTAAAGCTTGGCATAACTAGAAATATGTATATTTGTAGCTGTAGGTTTATATTTGTAGTTGTTTTTATCTTATTTTCATGCTTGTTTTGTCTTATTTTCAATAATTTTAAGTCATCTTGAGGCCCGCTTGGAAGTTTGTGGAGGCCCCGGCCCCCCGGTTAAGAACCACTGCAAGAAAAATCCTGCGTTTCCTTGAAAGCAAACCCATGGCATTGATAGCTCCATGCTTTGATAATTTAGAGAATTAATCTTTTTTATTATTTTTATTATTATTATTTTATTTTAGTCCCACATACATTTGAGGGATTTTCCTGTATTCTCATTTTTGGTTCGCACCTACAAAAGCTCACCTGCTGACTAGCCGCCCATGACCGGCAATCTCCGGAGACTCTGTCAGACAACAATGGGTCAAAAAAAAAAAAAAAACTGGAAAAACACCCAAAACAGGAAGATAAACACAGGAACGAAGGGGAAAGATGCTCCGAATCTCTCCTGATATGGAAAGGGTCACAGGAAGGCACCTGCAGCCCTCCCCCTCCACTCCGCAAGCCTGTTTGCTTGCATTAGTTCTAAAAGCCGCTTCTTCAATTACAGGAGGCTATTAGTGGACAGTGCACAGAGGCTGCAGGGCCCCGGGCTACAGCGCCGCAGAACCGCACAACAGAGCTCAATACGACATGACTGCAGAGGGGACACGCCTGCCATGCAGAAAAGGTCAACGACTTTTGGTGGGCAGCAATGTGTGAAAGTGTTGCAGTCGCACAATGCTTAGAGAAGAGAGGGAGAATCTAGTCTGGATTTGTGAAGAGTGTGGAAGCCCTTCAGATGTTTCTCGGCTAATTTATTGCTTTTCTGGGTTTATAAAACTCATATCTCATCTGCAGTTTGGTTGCTGTTTCATGAATAAGTCAGGATTTTATGATGGATGGGTAATCAGTAAAAACATTATCTTAGAGAGTGAGCAAGAGTTAGTTTGGTGACACGCTCAGAAAACATGGCAGCACCGTGATTGTTTTTATACAGCGCTTGTTTTCCACATACCAGGCTGGACGTTGGTTTTATCAGAGATGGACGTTTCTTTTAAATTTATCCGAACATATTGCACACGGTCAGCTGTCAAAACAATTGCAGCTGGGCGCTTGAAATTGAGTCCACATGTTTAGATAGATCCTGTAATCTCTCTCTCTCTCTCTCTCTCTCTCTCTCTCTCTCTCTCTCTCTCTCTCTCTCTCTCTCTCTCTCTCTCTCTCTCTCTCTCTCTCGTTCACTCATAACGTAAAACAGAAGGAACAAATTGGATGGTCAGTAAGTCAGTGAACATTGTTTAAAGATGCAGCACAACAGGGATTTGTGAGAATATCACATTTTTTATATAATTCCTTTTCTTCCCTCTGTGATCAAACAAATTGTTTTCAGGCAACAACTTAAACTGACCAACAGAGCCTCAGAACAGAGATGGTTTATCGCTAAAACACAATAGTCACAAATAGAAGTGGACAACGTGTATATTTCAAAGTTCTTAAATATGCTCACAAATCAAGATTTTGTTCCAAAGAATCAAAATATGTAATTTGACTAAAATTCGTAACAAGCTAAGAATCAGTTTAAGCTGAAACCCATTCATTTGTAAGAATCTTTGCCTATACAAAGCTGTAGGTGACAAGAATTTCGGTGCTGAACAAGCTGAAACCTTGTAAAGAAGAAGTAAAGAAGAAACACTGATGTCTTCTACCATATCTTTTACCATATTGTTGTTGCCTCTGGTATTAGAGGGTCTGCTTTGTGTTGTCTCTAAAATCACCCTGTCGTAAAATCTAATTAGTTAGGTATGTATAAATTAGTTAGGAGAATGTTCCGCACACTCTTCATAACTACGTTTTGGTGTATTGGTGGCTAATTTGTATGAATTCGTACAAACTCCAAAGTAATAAAACATTGGTATATTCACGTTTATCTTGTAAAAAAAAAAAAAAAAATGCTTTTAGCGCATCTCACTGGACATTACATTTTGAAACTGTCATGAAACGTGCATGATGCAATGTATTTTGCAAACATTTTGCCACAGGTATGTTTTTCTAATGAGCCTGGGCTATGCAGAATAGTTGTTTTCTCATGAGATCGGGTTCTCACTTTTGTTAGTTGAAGATCCAATCTGTAAATTGGAAAAACCCAATTCCTTTGGGAAAACCCTAATGAATCGGCCTGTGTTTTTAAGTAGTATCTGTACTGATGCTCAAGTCTCTGTATGAGCAGACTGGTGTATGCAAAACCGTCTTAGTACGAATGTAAATATCCTTGATTCTCTCCCCTCCAAACAAACCTCGAAAAAGTTACACTCCCAGGCATCAGTGCTTCATGCAAGTCACCATCTCCTTTCCAGAGTTGTTTATGGATTAAATGTGCTTTTTAAGCATTTATAAAAGCAGATTAGTAACAGTGAATTATGCAGATGCATGGGGCAGATTATCCTGAGCTCAGATACTATCTCCTCTTTATCTGTCTCTGCTTGGAGTCTGAAGTTAAATATTCATGCCCGTTTAGTTTATAATTCTCTCTACCAGCCCAGTTTCAGTCAAGCACACATCACAGTAGATTGGCGTTGCATTAGCATGGGTTCACTGAGGTAAATGAGTTGTGCTGTCAGAAGAGCGTTCACTGTCCACTGCAAACAAGCGATAAATAAACAATACAAATGATCTTGAGATGACTCATTTTGTCCGTTCTGATGCTCAGCAGTTGCTTGTCATGTCTGTGGAAGCGGTAGGGCAGATATAGAGTCGTTCCACAGGCAAATCACGCCCGGGCACCACAGATTTATGCTGCCCTAATTACACAAACAACATTCCTTGCCATGTATGCGGCGATAATGCGCATCTGTCTCTGTTCTACATGCAGGACATATCTGGGTAATCCAGGAGTCTCTGCTTTAAATGCATTGGCATTTTCTGCATAAAACAAACATGTAGCCAGAGATAACCATTCAGAAAAATTGCATGGAGTCAATATTACCTCAGTATAAAATGCACCAGTTGGTGTAAGGAAGTAGTCCCATATAGGGGAAGGATGCATTTATTTTGATGGTCTCCTTTAGTTGTTCTGTTGACTATAACTAATGTTGCACCTGCATGTCAACTAACTCTTAGTAGACTATTAGTTGAGTATTAGTAGTGTAAACTGTTATGGGGTTACTGAATAAGGGGTTAAGGGTTAATAAAATAAGTTGACATGCACTTATAGTTACTTATAATCATTAGAATGTATGTTGGGGACCATGAAAAATGGCAGATATTAAGCAGACAACCTACTAATACTATAATGAGAGTTAGTTGACATGTAGGTGCAACATTACTTTTACGTATATCTAAAGGGGACCATCAAAATAAACTGTTACCTAGGGGAATTAATTATTTTAAAGACGTAAGCAATGAGGTTGTTTATCAGTGTGCTTTTGTTAAAGCCTGTCCGCATTATTTCAATGTATATAAAAAAAAAAAACTACATTACCCATGATTCTGCATAAAACCATCAACCAGATAATTGCAACTAGCAAATCACACCAAAACAACACTTAAGTGTCTACTCACTCCAATGAAGCTCTACAAAGGGACTGACTAATAGTCAGTCTCCCTACGTTCTCACAAATCTTTGTGATTAATAATAATATTCAATATAACAATCAATATTCAATATAACAATTAATATTCAATATAACAATCAATTTCAATATAATTCACAGTGCTTCTTGGGATTGTCCCTCCCTCATTGAAAATAAGTATGCCTACTGTGCTGCCTACTGTCTATTTCTCCATTGGCTGGTGTTTACTAAGGCATCATCCTAACTAAAATTCATAAGTTAGAACATGATGCTAAACTAACTATATTAATCACAAACATTAATGCCACATACAGATATTATGTGAAATTGTTTTTTATTTATTTATTAGATGTAACTAATTTATTACAATTTTAGCAAAATTATTCAGTGCCATTTCTCTTGACTTCATCCGCTAATATTTATTTATTTATGTATTGCACTGAGTTCTTCAATGCATTGTGGTAATGCTTTCTCTCTGAGTGATACTTGCACTTTTTGAAATTTGAAGTTTCAAATTTTGAAGTTCCCACAAAGTTGAGAGCGTGGAATTGACGAAAATGTCTTGCTATGCTGAAGCATTAAGATTTCCTTTCACTAGAACAAAGGGGCCAAGCCCAACCTCTGAAAAACAACCCCACACTATAATCCCCCCACCACCAAACTTTACACATGGCACAATGCAGTCAGGCAATTACCATTCTCCTGAAAAACCACCAAACCCAAACTCGTCCATCGGATTGCCAGACAGAGAAGCATGATTCATCACTCCAGAGAACACTTCTCCACTGCTCTAGAAGTCCACCACTGGTGGCTTTACACCACTGCATCCGACGCTTTGCATTGCACTTGGTGATGTAAGGCTTGGATGCAGCTGCCCAGCCATGGAAACCCATTCCAGGAAGCTCTCTACGCACTGTTCTTGAGCTAATATGAAGGCCACATGAAGTTTGGAGGTCTCTAGCTATTGACTCTGGGACTGAAAGTTGGCGACTTCTGCGCACTGTGCGCCCCAGCATGCACTGACCCCACTCTGTGATTTTACATGGCCTACCACTTCATGGCTGAGTTGCTGTTGTTCCCAATTGCTTCCGCTTTGTATTAATTAACAGTTGACCATGGAATATTTAGTAGTGAGGAAATTTCATGAATGGACTTATTGCACAGGTGGCAACCTATCACGGTACCGTGCTTGAGTTCACTGAGCTCCGGAGAGCGACCCAATCTTTCACAAATGTTTGTAGAGGCAGTCTGCATGCCTATGTGCTTAATTGTATACAACTGTGGCCATAGAAGTGATTGGAACATCTGAATTCAATGATTTGGAGGGGTGTCCCAATACTTTTGGCAATATAGTGTATAAAATTGGGTTGCGGCTTAATGACCATAGGAAAATGTGAGTCCCATGGCCAAACCATTTGAGAACCACACATTTTTGTATAGTTGTGTATTCTTGTAGAGCAGCTTAACCATGTATATCAGTATCATGTCCCCTGAATGCCCTCACTGGCCCCACATTCACCCTAAAGTTCAAACCCCAGCTACAACTCTGCCTTACTTTCTCCCATGATCCTCTGCTGTAATCTGCCCATCACATCATACTGTACCAGGCCTGCCATGTGCAACTGCCACATAAATAACCCAGGCTGTCCGCCACACACACACGCACGCACAGGCTCATTCAAATCCACCTGTCAACTTGATGAAGCACTCGCCCGCAGGGAAGCATTGTTTACATTTTCACTCCACTCTTCGCAAAAGTGAGATTCTAATTATTTTCCCACTGTAAATTAAAGCCAAGTGGGACAGAACTGAGAAGCTGCAGATTCCAGTGGTGGAACGGCACTATATATAAACCGCTCTCAGGGAGATGGGTGGGTAGAGCACGAGAGGAAGGTCAGCGCTGTTTTGTCTTGATAACACAAGAGGAAAACAGCAGAGGTGCTCGTGGTGAAGGAATCTTAAAATCTGTGTCGGGGAAGCTACTTTGAACCTGTGTGTTTGCCAAGCTACAAGCTGATTTTAATTGAAAGAAAATCTACTACAGTCAAGCTAAATGTTTAAAGAATATGTGAGCTCCAGTTGAATCTAGCTACTAATGAAAATTATATTCAGTAAACACATATCTTTATATATACATATTCAGAGCATTATATATAAAGTAACAATGAGATTCGGAGGGTGACAGCTTTACATTTGAACAGGAAAAGTGGTTACACTTTATTTTACAGTATGTGTAGGCCCATGTACATTGTCCTTACAGTGTAGTTACCCAAAAAGTACTGGTAATAAGGTAACTACATGGGTTAAGGTTAGGTTTAGGGATAGGTTCAGGGTTAGTACCTAGTTATAACCCAGTTATTGTAATTGCTATAATAAGTACAGCATGCACATGCACTGGACTGTAAAATAAAGCGCTACCGAACAAGTTATACAAAATACAGCTAAAAAAGAATTTTAAAAATAGTTTTAGTTTGTAGTTAGTTACTCCCCCACCACCTTATTTTACTGTCTGTGGTCATTAAAGCTGGGTCTGAAAATGTTAAACTGATTGAAATATATAGGGATAGTTCGTCCAAACAAGACAATTTGTTCATCATTTGCTAAGTTGTTCCAAACCTGTATGAATTTCTTTCTTCTGCTGAACATAAAATTTGACTTTTTGAAGAATTTCGGTTGGTGTTGGGCCCTATTGACTTCCATAGAATCAGTGTAAATTGATCATCAGGGTCAGGGGTAGGTCATTCGTAGGAATTCATATGGATTTGGCAACTAATAAATCAAAAATCTTACGAATTCGTACGAGTGAGGTCGTATGAATTCGTACGAATAAGCCACCTCGTAAAATTCATACGAATTGCCGTGAGATCGGGTTGACTATGTGTCACCCCAATGCACTGAACAACAGAAGGAGATTGATCCAAAACAAAGTAAGCCTTACTGTCTAATGCTGAATCTCAGTGGGAATTATTATATATTTTTTTCATTTAATAAGTGCCTTATTTGAAGTTCTTTTCAGTACATATATAGCAACTCTATAGCAATGCCACACAAATAGCACTTCTGAATTTGATGTTAGCATGTTGCTGAGCTAACAGTGGTATATTCCAATGAGCTTAAAAAATACAGAGTGCACAGTAATATTGGGTAAAATATTACATTTTAATTGGATGAGCCAGTTAATTGTTTTTTTCTCCCTTTTTTTCTTTATTCTTTATATTTTTTACTGAGCTTGTCACAATGAATTTTAAACATTAGGGCAGAACTTTATCTCCCACCCCCCACCCCGCCCCCCGCAATAATATCTGCAATAATAATACTAAATGAGAAAAATGCGCAATTGCACAAAAACTACTGAAATATGTAGAAGATTGAAAAAAAAAATCCTTTGCATATTAACATGATTGTAAGCAGTGGGTTTCATCTGTTTGACTTTATTTTGTTGTTAGACTGTTTGTTCACCCTTTAGATATGTAGTTTGTTCAGTATAATTAGTTGCATTTTGTTTTACACAAGAATAAATGGGTCCATTTGAAATCACTGAATAAATTAGGCTCTTTATGTCAGTATTTAAAAAGCAGCTCTCATCTGACTCTGAATCGGCACTGCAGTTATTACTCCATTAAACAGCAGCTTTCGTACACACTGGCTAGCATATTAGGGTTGTCGCGAGGATGCACCCGCACTTAAATAATGCACTTATTAAATTTCGAATATCCATTTTTACAAATATGGAGATGTGTAATCTCATTTGCTTGGGCACAGGCACAGGCTCATTTGGAGAGGAATGGAGCTCCAGCCTGTATTTTCACTTCCCGGACCCCAGCCTGTCTGTCCGTTTGCCGTAACGCCTGCAAAATCTGAATTTATGTTGCGGCTGGGAGACATGGTTTGATGTTTATAGTCCTCAAAGAAGCAATGGCTGTCTCTCCAGATTCAAATAAAGAGACTGATATGGACTCTATCAGATTTCTGAATACAGACGTCCACAATAAATCGAAGCTTGATTGGTTAGAATTAGGTTAGCTCACTTGAATGCTATCTGCTTAACCCACAGATGGGTTCCCTGAGAACAGCCAGGCATTGAGTGTGAGTCAAGCACTTACCGCTAGCGTGAAGACAGCGCTGGAGAAAAGCGCCCGCCAAGTATTTTAAGAAAAGGTTCAAAGGAATAACCATGATGCAGTGCGTGAAACGCTCAGAATACAGACTTTGTGATTTCTGACAGTGGAATTACACATGCAGATTAACCCCACTCGGTGCAAACAACCAAGACGAGATGTTGCTAAAGCGACAAAGAGGAGCACTTGAAATGTCACGTAATATGAAGCACCAAACAACAGAGCCTTCAGTATCTGTCCAGACCACACATGAATCGTTCAGAGAACAAAATCTGAGTGTTTGCAATTTGCTCGCTGATGTCTTTCCGATGACGTTTGATGTGTCCTGTGACAATGCTCACTGCAGACCTTCTCTCCAGGCACTCTGTATTTAAGAAGTGTCTAATTACGTGCGGTAATGACTCTCAATTTCCGACCTGTGTTTAGCCAACAGTCTTAAGTAGTTTGAAAATCAAGACGTGGGTACACAGCGAAATTAAAGTTCTCCTTCGCTCTGACCCTGCCTGACAAGGCCTATGTTTTTCCAGAGGAGTCGTAATTACTGAGCAAATTAAAGGGTCACCTTGAGTTTATAAACTCGTCTGTGGCCTGAAAAACTTCCTGCTAAAAGAGGGAAAAGAGAAACAGAGAAAGTGAGTCATGTGGTAATCTGAAATCCGGCCTGTCTGAGCCTGTTGACTTCTTCCAAACACCCCTCAAATTGTTTGTGGTCTCAGAGGATGAAGTCCTGTTTTCTTCTCAGCATTTGTCTTATTGGTCATCCAGACCTGCTGGACTGAGTGTTCATTTTGCTTTTAAGAGCCAAAAATGTCCACTATAGAGCATTGTAATGATGATGTATTTTTGTAGGATAACCTTGAAGTTAGCATCACCCTGATTCCCTTACGGAGCCCCGCATGACATGGGGGAATAAAATAATAAATTATATTTTGGCCACAAATTAACAATCCGTTCCCACGAATTACTGATATGTCAGCATTTTTTACTAAATTGTTCCCTCGTTTTAAGTTAATTGTGCACAAGATATCATAATTTGTTTCCTTCTTTTACTAAAACGTGGCCACATTGTAATAATTTGTTCCCTTGTTTTATTTAAATCAAAGCGAGGGTACGGATTAGTTCAAGTGGCCATGAGTGGCCACAATTTAAGAGAAAAATTTTAGAAAAACAAGAGAAATAATTCTTAATCCGTGGCCACGATATATACATACATACATACGTATACATGCATTGTATATACACTATATATGTCCGCATGTCATGTGTGGGGATTTGTATTCCCTTAATGAAAAAAACCGAACAGCATTTTTCTATTGGCTTTTGTATTGTTGCACAAATAATCTCTGTGACCAACAAAAGTTTATGATATTTACAAAAATTAACAAAACTTTTATACACTTAAATACAATAATTCATTACATTTTAAATAGCTCTTTTCTCTGCACTCAAATCGCTTTACGCAGAAGGGGGGGGATCTCCTCAACCATCACCAATGTGCAGCATCCACATGGATGATGCGATGGCAGCCATAGTGCACCAGAACGCCCACCACACACCAGAGTATTGGTGGAGAGGAGACAGAGTGATAGAGACAATCAGTGTATGGGGATGATTAGGAGGCCATGATAGACAGAGGCCAATGGGCAAAATTTGTTTGGGATTTTTTTTAATGACCACAGAGAGTCAAGAACTCGGTTTAACATATCATCCGAAGGACGGTGCTTTTTGACAGTAGTGTCTCTGTCACTATACTGGGCCGTTAGGACCCACACAGATCACAGGGTGAGCACCCCCTACTGGCGTCACTAACACCTCTTCCAGCAGCAACCTAGTTTTCCCGGGAGGTCTCCAGACCAGGCTCAACCCTGCTGAGCTTCAGTGGACAACCAGTCTTGGGCTACAGGGTGATATGGCTGCTGGCAAATACAATTGCCAGAAGTAAACAATCTAAATGTTGGTTTTGAACTTGCTACACCATGGTCGCACGATTTTCACTTCAGACAACTCTTTCAGTCTTCATAAAAATAAATAAAAAAAGCCTGAAAGTTGTATGTTGTAAATTAAAATGTGAAAATATCTTGAGCTTGTGTTAACGACAGACCTTATATTAGGCATAATTTTTTTATTTTTTTTTATAAAAAAAACAAAAACATTTAAAGAACCCATTGACCTCTGGATGATGCAACTGGAAGTGCTAAAATGCAATTTTATAATATATACAAATATATACAAATAATTCATTTCAGGGTTATACAAGACCCGCCATATTGGAGGTTTTTTTTTATTTATTTTTTTACTTTGATATATTCTGTAGTTCTGAATGATATTCATGTACCAAATTATTTACATGACACTCCAAAGTACACAAAAACACCATTGTAATATTTTTGTTAGACGTAAAAAGAATGGTGAGTCTTTGCACATAACGTGCTGTGACAGTGCATTCACACATATGTTTGAGAAATGATGAGTATATGTATAGTGTGCGTGTGTGTGTTTGAGGTCAGAGGGGTGTGTGTGTAGCAGTGCTGACACTAGTGTGAAGCTGGCCCAGTTGGGTGAGAGGCGCTGTGATCTTCACACACCAATGCGTCTGAGATCCATGACCTATATAGCATGTTACACGCTCTGCTTGTCTCCTGTGTTCCTCTAATAGAGCAGGGCAGTGCATTACAGGTACAACACACACAAGGGACCCGTGCACACAGATCAGAGCCATCCCTCATGACATAAGACCTGCTGAGACACTTAAGATCTGATTTAATCACAACATCTGATTTTTTTCATCTCGTGTTTTTATTTATTTTGTTGTTATTTTGTCTGTTTCGGTCTGTTTGTGTCTGTTGCTGTTTTCAGTTTCCTGTCTGCCTGCGTGGATTGCGGTTGTTGCTCTGTATAGCTTTGTTTTTAATCTCTTTTCTCTATCTTTCCTTGATGTTTGTATTGCTTAATATAACTTGATCATCACAATATATCTGATATTATCTAATATTGTCTGTCACATTAATCTGACATTGCTAGCTTTAATCTAAATCGTTAGCACAACACGCTAGCATTTCGCTAGCCTATTAACCTGCCTCATCGCTACGGCTCCATTGCAGCCTCCGAAGCCTACTGTGTCGTTCTGGTCCATCTGCTCTCTGTCTGGGCTCTGGGCTCTCTTTTCATTGGCACCGTCTCCATCCATCGTCCCCATGGCTTCGTCGAAGATAATGGCTCATCCCTTCCTCGACTCCGCATTGGGGCATCACCCTGGCTGGACTCTGGGTGTGTTGGGGGATTGCTTAATTAAATTGAGTATATTTAGGTTTATAACTGGTCTGATTCTCACCTTATTGATGAATAGGAATTGTAGTTTGCAAGTAAAGATGGAAATTCCTGCATCAACGTCAGCTGCCTCCGTAATAATCTTCTGATACATGCAGCACAATCAAGTAAAAATCGCTGATAAATGTATTAGGTAGTCTATTAGCAAAAGTGTTTTTCTTCCTGTTTCTTCAAAACAAAAAGTGTTGCATTGTAAATAAAGTAAGCGTGCTCCGTCCCAGAACGTGAAGTGCAATATGAGTGCATGCCTGCGAGGGATTGGGGATAATCGCACCAGGGCACGGTACAGGGCAACCGTGCCTAGTGTGGGTACACGCTTAGTTTAGGGTCCAATTCTGACTATTAACTAACAATTAACTACAACTTTTGCCTAAATAAACCTCTAATTAATGCTTATTAATAGTTAGTAAGGTAGTTGTTATGTTTAGGTATTGGGTAGGATTAAGGGATGTAGAATATGGTTATGCAGAATAAAGTATTAATAAACAGCCAATATCCTAGTAGTATGCTATAATAAGAAACCATTTACTAGTGAGAATTTGACCCTAAACTATAAACTAAAGGGTTGCTATATGCTTAAAGCAGTAATTTATTTTAAAAGAAAAACAAAATATTAAAACCCCAAACTTTTAAACTTTTGCATTTTTATCCAATTATGTCGTAAAGTCAACATGAAATGCCACATTTTACTTCCATAATTTGATGCATTTCTGAAACAGGATAATCAACAACAACAACAACCAAAAATGTAGTGGGACATGATTGTTTTTGTTTTTTAATCATCGGGAATTGATTGGATGGTGAACAGTGGTCTTTATAGACCATGGGTGTCGAAACTCGGTCCTCGGGCCAAATTTTGATCAATTTTGATCAGTTTTTATCTTTTTTTTTTTTATTTTTTTTTTTTAGAATGAATTGTGCACAAAGCAAACAGGATCTACGATGAGGTTGTGGTTGATATCATTTACGGTTTCATTCATGCTACTGGAAATGCAAGGTCAACTTGAGCACTCTGTAGTTGTGTAGTAGGTCTTCGAAGTATTCCAAACATAAAGAAAATTTGCATACTGTGCAAAAATAGTACAAGTAGCATGCTTTTCCAAGCATGGCCTTTAACACCAGCATTAATGAGTGATACGGGCCAGTAGTTTCTTTGTTTTTCCTTTCCCTCGTTTAAGGATTAGGCTGAAGCAGGTTATTATCGACTGTTGTTGGTTAGTGTCGTGTCAGGGTCAGAGGCTGTGTGAGTCATTCAGAAACCTGACACGCTGCATTCCTGCATCTCTCAGCCAGAGCTCATCACCTCCCAAGCACAGCTGTAAATTACAGACCATTACTGTCAACTATCCAGGTTTGCATTCATCTCAGTGAGCACTGAACTGTGGCCGCAGGTAGGGCAGGTAATTGCGTCAGGGTAAGCATTCGTGCAAGCATGCAGTTGTACTCAGATACACCCTTGGTCTGAACACACACACAAACACGTGCAGCTACATGAATGTGAAGTCGTAGTCTATTTTTTGCTTTCTTTGCGTTAGCATTGTCCAGTAAATATATCAATATACCAAATTTTGATACCACAGCAAAGCAAATGCCAATCGACACACTTTAATTGGAAGTTAATTGTTAAAAAGTAATATGCAAATAAACAAATTGAATCATTTTAATATTTTTTTTCATGCAGTTAAATACTTAAAAAATAAAGAACATTGAAATAAATGAAGAGCAGTTTTTTTTTGTTATTAATGACAGCGGGATAGGCTACATTTAAACTGCAAAGGCACCAATTAGATATTTTGACCAAATTTTTTTTTATTTTTTTATCTCTGTTTCCATGTGGTTTTCATTCATTTACAGACATGGCAAGAAATATTATCACGTTTTCACCTTTTTTTTTTTTTCAAATAATCCACAATTTAAAACTTTTGAAATTAAAACATATTTTGAAATCCTCATATGCATGTCTTAAGTGAGCAGGAAAATAAAAATAAAATAACACATATTTGGTAATTCCACAAAGAAATCCTAAAATGTCCTGTGCAATATTTTTGTCAACTTGGAGTTGTTTATAAATTACAAAAATAATGTTGGTTGGTAATGTTGGTTAAGTTGACAGTGCATTTAAGACATAACAAACTTTTCATTGAAGGAATAGTTCACCCAAAAAATGAAGACAAAATAAGATTATGGTCATATATTTTTTTATTATTATATTTGATATATATATATATATATATATATATATATATATATATATATATATTAATAATAGTAATAATAATAATAATTATTATTATTATTTATTTTTTTATTTTTTTGTAGAGCATGTGTTCAATTTTAAAAGCTGTAACTCTAGCTGCAATACTTGGTACCACAATACTGTATATATATTTGAATCATGTGCATATGTGTGGGGGTGTATGTGTCTCATTAGGTGGCAGTGTATGACTACATCTGGACGGAGGAGGAGCCTGTGGTAGGACTGGCACCGCCTGTAGGCATGCCCATTACAGGATGCGAGACAAGCACCCATCTATCCATCTACACACTGCACTTGAACGGCCTGCGCCAACATTACAGACACTTCCTGAGACAACCTGATGGAGCCATTATAGAGGTGGGCATCTTCTATGGCAGAATCCTAAAGTGAACTTTAAGAGTTAGTTCACCCAAAACATTTTATTGTCATAATTTACTCACCCTCTAATTGTTCCAAACCCGACTTTCGTTCATCTTCGAAACACAAATGAAGCTATTTTTTAATAAAATCTGAGCTATTTCTGTCCCTCCATTGACAGCTACGCAACTACCACTTTGCCGCTTCAAAAAGTTCATAAAGAGATTGTAAAACTAATTCATATGTATTGAGCAGTTTAATCCAAATTTTCTGAAGAGACACAATCCTTTTATATGATGAACAGATTAAATTTAGGCTAATATTCTCATATAAACATTGATCAATGAACATAAACAGAAGCTCAACTGTACATGCTTGATGCGCGAGAACAAAACTCTTGCGGGAGCTCAAACGCACCGTGTAACACGAGAATGAACCTCATTGGTTCTTGCACGTCAAGCAAGGATGCTTGAGCTTCTGTTTACCATAACTGATGTGTGAGTTGATGAATGTTTATATGTGAATAAATGCCTATATTAAATCTGTTCTGGTATAAAGTGATTGTGTCTCTTAAAATAATTTGGACTAAACCACTCAATTCAAATGGATTAGTTTTACAAGCTCTGTATGAACTTTTTGAAGCAGGCTAAGTGGTAATTGCGTAGCAGTCAATAGAGGGACATAAAAAAAGATCTTATTTAAGATATCTTCATTTGTGTTCCAAAGATGAACGAAAATCGTAAGGCCTTGGAAAGACATGAGGATGAGTAAATGACAAAATGTTTGTTTTTGGGTGAACTTACCCTTTAATAAGTGACTGTCTCAGAACGCTCTCTATATGTCACACAGATGACACTGATTAACAGAACACAGGTGATACAGATAACGATGATTGACTAAACAGGTGATACAACTGAACTGATAATGACAGTAACCATGGAAATGAAGGAGTGGCTGGAAAAGAACAAAGGAAAAAAGGAACAAATCAAAACACAAATTGAAAGTCCAAACATACACTGACACGTGACAATATGCACAACACACAAATAGTGCTTCTCGCGTGGCGGTCACCCAAGAATTGATCAGTCCCAGTTGATCACAATTGAGCCTAACATTAGCATGTAGCTATGCTAACAACAAAAACCAAAAAAAACAATGCATTTTTCATTGGACTGAAGAATTTTGCACACTTTTCAGTATTAAATGTACATATTTTTTCGAGACCATCCCGCATCTCATTGATTTACAATATGTTGTGATATTGTCTTACCTGTGAAGGATACGTACAATTGTTCCTCAGGTTTTAGCCAAAACAATCCAAAATGGCAGCATACTGATGCTGTCTACACTGGATTTTTTTTTTTTTTTGTGGACACAATTGTCACTCATAAACTGCTACAAAATTTCACAAACAATTCCGACCTAAAATTTGAATTAGAATGACTGAAATAGTATTTTCTTGTAAAATGTCCACCAATAATGTTTATTTAATTTACAACAAGAACAATTATTTTTACAATGCATATTGTGAAAAAAGTCTTCTTGTCCAAGTGTGCCTAATGATTCTGCTGCTCACTAGGTTTTGGAACTGAGCTAAAGAATGCTAAAGAATGGGGTATTGTCACGTTCACCACAGGCAACCAATGCATAGTCAACCAATGCATAGTTCATGACTTTATCCCTCACACCTGGACTAGGTGCTAATTCTTTCTTCCTTTGGTTAATCTAGGAATCTATAGCAGGATATATTGGCTAACCTCCGCCCATGGCTTCACACGTTATTAAATGCAGTGGAACAGCAGGGCGCAGACTGCCGTCCAGATTGCTGTCTAATTAAATGTACCACTGATTCTGCTTGGTAACAACTGCAAGCACATGAATTAACTCCCATCCCCCCCGAGAACAACCTGGATCATCCTAACAAAATTAATATTTTAGAACTTCCGTGTCAAAAACAGCAGATTTATGCTGCATGCGCGTCAACGGGTCGCTTGCAGGCAGTGCGGTCGGTTAATGGCGTCCTGAGCTGTTTTGTGACTGATGAGAGCACCACCGAACACGCCACATATTTATCAGTCTGAGGGGTGGCCCTGGAGAGCTGCAAACACAAACACATCAGTGATGATACTAAACAACAAAACACTTGACAAGCTGTCAAAAATTCCTAAACTTTGTCCATGTTTGTAAGACCAAATTCTGTATACTAGCATTCAAAAATAGCAAATCATACAAACTCATATCTAGGTATACAATAGGTTCTGCAAATGCCAGCTTTGTAAAATTCACTCTTGCAAAGATATAGTGATTTAGATGAGAAACCATCTGAAGGCCCAAAAAGTCTTCGATTTTGTTTTTGGAATCTGAATTTAATGGAAGCTGTGTTCCAAACCCATTTTACTACTGTATGCATGTTTTAATTAATTTGTTTGTTTGTTTGTTCGTTCCTGCATTCATCCATGTTAAATGTTAGCATTCAGGCCGTCAATGTATCATATGAACAGTTTCCACACAAAAGCAGTTGATTCAGCACACTGAGGAATTGATTGATTTATTTAAAAATAAAGAATGTAAAAAAAAAAAAAAAAAAAGTCCATATTTGACCCAAATTGGGTTAAAACAACCCAGCATTTTTTAGAGCGTATAAATGCATTATTATTATTATTATTATTAAAAATGATTGATTTTGCACAATAAGAGTGTGCATAATAAGAGTATTAAGAAAGTAATCTTTGATTTCATGTGGACTTCCGCACTGAGTGACTTTGATTATTTTAGGAGGGGGTTGTGTATAGTGTTTGTGGCTGGCTCAGCAGAGGGACGTGTCAGGCCATATCTGGAGTGTGTGATGGGTGTGGCGGTGGGCAGGCTGACACACGAAAGACGCTGATAGCATCAGTGCCGTCCACCCCAGGGCACATGCGACAGCCACGCCAGCACCCAGACAGCACTGCCAACCTACAACACTAACTCGTTCTCAATGTATTTAATGCAATGTTATCATCTAGAAGTAATCAAAGCTCTAGAACACAAAGTGACCTGAAGATTTACAATTACAGCTACGCATGTATTAGCTAATTTCGGTGTTGGACACTGGGATATGAGCAGGGGTTTAAGTACTTCAGGATAAACTTTAGTATTATTGGGGGGGGGATATGTACTTTTTCCTCAAGTTTTATTGAAACTGAATATTTGAATATTTACCCAATTTCTTAAGTGTATAGTAAGCAGTCTAACAACCACAAAAATGTTTTAATGTTAAATGAAAAAGCTTTTTCTAGAACAGTGATATGACTGGAGTGTTCAAGGTCAGAATTGTTTAAGGGGGTGGGCCTTCATATGTTGCCATGACATTGATCATATATATATATTTTTTAACAGTGCATGACAAACACAATAAAATGTCTCTTCCTATTTCCTATTATCAAGTATGTCAGTATAAACATTACATGAATTCTAAACATTAAGATAATGTTAGCTAGACATGTCCTGCTATATTAGTCTGAGACAGCAGAACGTCTGGTTAAAAACGGAGATGAACTCATCATAATCAAGTTTCTCTGTCAGTTTGTGTTAAAGGAATCGCCCGGATTCATTGCTAGACTTGGATTCTTGCAGCAGTACAATTGGGATATTTGAAATAATTTAAGCTATAGTATCAACTGATTGATATTGGCTTTACCTATTTCAAATTCAACTCTACAAATTAGAAAATCTTACTATTACAAGTTTTACAATCTTGCTTCGTAAAGATAACATTGTGGACGGGACTAACTTACAAATCATATTTAATGTTTTATTTTCACACTCGTAATGATATGCACCTATTGGGAGAGGGAAAACTAGGAAACCACCTGCAATTGACCATTGAAACTTGCATTTAATTTATTTATTTTTTTCTACAAAGTTTTAGAAGCTTCGCCACTGGATTGGAGTCCTCTTCTCATTATTTCTTTTCAAATTTAGTTTACAAATTTGTATTGCACCATTGAAGTTGATTAGATCCAAATACATTTCTGTGCACAAACCCATCATTACAGGGGATTTAGGTTTCAATAAAGATTTTTTCTTTGTCAGCATGCAACAGAAAAGTGTGCAGTTTAATCAGTTGCAATGCCGCGGCAACTTTATGATCCTCTTGTGATGTTTCTATTAAAGTTAGAGATCCTTTAAAAGCAAACATTACTTAAGCAGATGTTTTCCGCTCCTGAGTAACTACAAATTAGGCAGATAATAGCTCCGATTTTAATGCAGCACCAATAACTTCTTCAGTTCCGATTGGGCCAACATTCACCTCATATGTGGAAACAAGATGGCGTTGGACATAAACGCGTGTGAATTCATTAGGGCTCGTGCTAAAACGGCAGTAGGTTTATGTGCGTGAGCGAGTGTCTTTCCTCTCGGGCTAGTGTTTAAGTGTCTGCGGCCTAAGAAAGCGGCACTCTGGCCAACTGTGCTGCATCATCTCTTGTTCCCATATGCCGTCTGCAGCATATGTGAAGCCTGCCGCCACTTCTGTAAAACTTCCATTAAAAATGCACAACTACAGCTCCAACAGCTTGAGTATTACCTCTGCACAAATTATTAATGCTCGGCAAAACCGCTGATGAGCACCCAGCACGCATTAAACACACTCACTTTTGCCAGCCTGTTTTTGTCATGTGGCTTTTGAGGTTTTGAAGCATGCGGCACTGTTTGTGTTTCTGTGTGTCTTTTGTTTGTCCTTGAATGCAGCAGACTCTTTAAATAGACGCCGTGTGACAATCGTCTGGTATCGAAAGGTGTTAACGATTGAATGCTAGTGACTTTTGCCTAACAACACAGATAGTTTTAGTGACATGGTGGTGCTGGATACTATCTTCTGCATGTTAAAGAACTTGTCTTGATAGTGGAAACAGGAGCTAGTTGTTACTCCTGTGAATATTTTCAGGGTAATTTTATTTTCAAGTGAATTTCTGAATTTGACACACCTTAAAGTCTTGAATTCAGAAAACGTTTAATTTCTCAGTTAAACAGTTAATAAAACTGCATAAATGTAAAATATGACATACACAAATTGATGAATTATGAATTAATGAATTATATAAAATTACAACATTTAAAATTATTGCTGCAGTTTTTTTTAAAAGGGTTAGTTCACCGAATAATAATAATTATCATCATTTACTAACCCTCATGTCGTGGCCCATGAGACTTCCGCTCATTTTCTAAACATAAATGAAAATATTTTCATGAAATCTCAGTGATTTATGTCCCTCTATTGAAAGTCTATTCCACATTAACTTTGACTCTTCATAAAGTTCATAAAGAGATGTTAAAAGAACTTCAAAGCAGTTTAAACCTGTTTTTTTTTGTTTTTTTTTGAGACACAGTTGTTTTATATGATGAACAGATTTAATTTAGAATTGTATTCACACATAAACATTGACCAATGCACATAGAGCACATCAAATATAATAATACAAACAAAAGGTAAAAGTAATAGCTTGACACGCGAGTACCAATGAGGTTTGTTCTCGCATGTTACGCAAGCATGCTTGAGCTTAAGCAAGAACCAGTGAGGTTCCAAGCAAGTACAGTTGAGCTTCCACTTACCATTGATGAGCTCTTCATATGTGTTTTGATCAATGTTTATATGTGAATAAATGGCTAAATTAAATCTGTTCATCATACAGTATAAAGCAATTGTGTATCTTCAGAAGACCGACTGAACCGAAAGTCGAAAGGGTTTTGGAATGACTTGGGGATGAATACATAATGACAGGATTTTCATTTTGGGATGAACTACCCCTTAAAATACCCTAGTTCAAACTTTCAGTTAAAATCTAAAATATTTATAAAGCTTCATATAAAGCTTGTATGTATGATACAGTGCAGTTTTATTGTATTTGCTTGATGATATTGGAGTTCCAAAAAAGGTCATACTTTATGATTACTCACTATGACTAATTAGTACTACTGCTAGAGAAAACAACCATTTATGTAACTGAACTTTTGATTCAAAACCTGAAATTTAGCATTTATGACATCTAGTCCCAGTCACCCCTATGCCATTAATTATGTGTGTTATTAGTGTGTTATTGAACCATGGCATGTCCAGAAACTTCACCAACCTGGGGTGATCATTTGCTTCCAGTGCAGGCAATGAGGTAAGAATCGTGACATTTTATGTGTCATATCTTCCTTTGGATAATAGTGTATCAGATCCTCCATTAAAGTCCTTCTGTTGAGCTCACATTTATGAGTCAGAGCTCAGGACAGCCGACTGAAGCCACATTGACCCAGATTAGCATTTGAATTTGAAATATTTAACCTTTAAAATAATCCTGCAGCTAGAATCATTGACAAACGACCTCAGTTCCTCCTCTCGTGTCTGCTTATTATCACTGTTCTTTATGTTTGACGATGCCTCATATGCCATGAGGTCAACTGCAAAAATAATAGTAAAAAAAAAATATATATATTTAACTTTTTGTTCTTGTTTAATGGGGCTAGATCATTCAAATATGTTGCATGCATGTCATTTTTTCCATTGCAAACTTATTTATGTGAATTGAACAATATCTTGTAGTTGTGATGTGAAAAAAAAAAATTATAATAATTTGTTCTAACCAGCCACAATAAGGAACAGAACATGTTGCTATGTTTTTATTTGTGCCGTCCTGAACTGGACTCCACTGTGAAACCAAATCTTCAAAAGACCACTTTGTTGTATGTGTCAATTTATTTTATATATTTTTGAATGTTACATACTGCCGTTTTTTGCCCATTATTGTTTCCAACACTATGGCTGCCATGTTCATTGTTAACTAGCACCGTTTCAGGTTGCTTAAATGTTAGTTTAAAGGTCTACATAACCGATAATTGCAATTATTGCAAATGAGTTAAATGCAATCCATCTACAATCCAACTTTTGACAGAATATCCACTTTAGTTTACAACACGGAAGTAAGAATTTCCTGTGAATGTGTGAGACTTCTGATTCACTAGCCACTATACAGTAGATACATTACTAGAAGAACAAACTGCAGTGAATGGTAAAACTATCTGTGCTACAAATCAGTGTGTTTGTTTATGATAATAAGTTGTAATATGAAAACAAAAACCAGTTTGCTAAACCAAGCAGCATAATGGACTGTTTTTTGTACAGCTAAAATACTGTAACTGGATGCAGATGACACCGGAATCCTTGCACTTTCAATGCTAATTGTGGGAAAATAACTTAAGTAGTTTTGAATAACCTTTGATTATTAAGTTTTCTTACATTGAGATGAAGTTACAAAGCAAATCTGAATAACTAGTTTAAACATTTTGTATGGTGTGTTGTTACAGGTGATGGATGATTCTGAGAGTAAAGAGTTTCAGACATCAGAGGTGCATGAGGAAGATGAGAGGATGAAGACTGTGACACATTGCAGAGAGAGGAAGAGGAGAAAACCTGCCTGGCGTGAGTATCAACACCAAATCGAGACGCAAATGAATGTAGATTAAGATAAACAGTTATATGATAATGGTGCTGGAAGTTTTTTTTATTTTTTTTTTATTGTCTGTTTTGTGTGTTAAAGGATCGCACAGGGTTGAGCCTCTTGGAGGAAGTGCCTGTGACTCAAGCAATGGAATTAAAGAGCCCAGCCCATAACCTGAAGTAGCCACACACAATAAAAATAAATAAATTACTTTCTAAACACAATGATGCTTTACAGTACATTTGTATGTATACACCTATATTTCATAGAGTTTTTCTGTCATCATTTACTCACCCTCAAGTTGTTCTAAACCTGAACGAATTTCTTTCTTCTGCTGAACACCAAAAGACGATATTTTGCAATATATTAGTAACAGAACAGTTGATAGGCCCCATTGACTTCCATAGTATGGAGAAAGAAAAAATACTATGGAAGTCAATGGGGCCCATCAACTGTTTGGTTACCGACATTCTTCAAAATATATTCTTTTGTGTTCAGCAGAAGAAAGAAATGCATACAGGTTTGGAATAAATTGACGGTGAGTAAATGATGACAGAATTTCTTTGGGTGAACTATCACTTAAAAAATGAATGTAAAGACGAGAACCGACAAAAACAACAAATATACAATATACAATACAATATAAAAGGGGTGAACTTGCACTTTGAACCCCCCCCCCCCCCCCCCCCCCAAAATGGCAACTAAATTAAACATAACCCTTACATATACCTAGAAATAAAAAAATTAAAATAGATAAAATAATTGGTAACAAAGAAGGATATTGATAATGGAAACTGATGCACTCCAATTAAATATGGATTTGAATGAAGATTTGCATTTAACTTTACCTACAGTAATAAAAAAATAAAATTATATATATATATATATATATATATATATATATATATATATATATATATATATATATATATATATATTTCATGTTTTCAGGTTTTTGTGTCAGATCTCTAAGGACAGAAGTAGAAAACTAATACCAGACGTGAAAGAAAAGTGCAATACATAAAAGCAAGGCAGTTCATCACCCAGAAAACAATGTAAAGTAAAAGTTCCACGAAGACATGAATGCGGGTCGTTTGGTCTTCACTACTGCTTCAACACCATGAAAAATGACGATTCTAAAAGTCACTTATCAAGACACAGTGATAAAATATCAATATTGGGGCCACATTAAGCAGGATAATATTCTGTCTGCCTTGATTTGTATTGAGTATGTGTCTGCTGCCCGGTGCTTGACGTAATGAACTCGCCCACAAATCAGCCCTTAATGGGGCCCTACTTATATATACTGCTTAATTAAAGGTTGTGGGCTTATTAACATGTGTCAGCGGTGGCGGCTGTGCGAGATTGAATCTGTTCGTACGGAGCCAGGTTGTAAAGGTTTTATAGATAACCTATCATTATTAAAGCCCATTGCTTAATATCAGATCTTAATAACCTGTCATTTTCATTGATGATGATTTTCTTTATGGGCGGCCATTATGATCCAAAGTTGCGGCTGTTTAGGGAAAAGCTGTTTGGGACTCTCGGCACCTCAGCGCTTATGACTCTCGTGTGCTCATTGAACTTTCTGTCTTTTATGCGACGAGAGAGCATCAGTGAGTAGTGACCAGAGGGCTTTTAGCTCAGAACAGCCCAGCTGAGATGAGCCTTCATCTGTTTCTCTCTCTCTCTCTCTCTCTCTCTCTCTCTCTCTCTCTCCTCTCTCTCTCTCTCTCTCTCTCTCTCTCTCTCTCTCTCTCTCTCTCTCTCTCTCTCTCTCTCTCTCTCTCTCTCTCTCTCTCTCTCTCTCTCTCTCTCTCTCTCTCTCTCTCTCTCTCTCTCTCTCTCTCTCTGTGTGTGTGTGTGTACAGTTCAAGCTTCTTCCCTGACCAGCATCAGAAACACACATTGAGCCCATCAAACTAATTCATATCCATTATGCATTCTTGCATTTTATTACAACAGATAGTAGATGGTATGCAATATCTATATACTAAACTACCATTCAAAAGTTGAGGGTCAACTTGATACTTTTGTTCAGAAAAGATGCATTCAATTGATCAAAAATAGTCAAAACATTAATGTTACAAAAACAAATCTATTTTAAATAAATGCTCTACTGTTAGACAACTAGAAAAAAAGAAAAAAAAGAAAAAAACATGGTATCATGGTTTCCACAAGCAGCACAGCAATTTACAATTGTGTATAATCTTGAGCATCACATTTTAGAATGCTTTCTGAAGTATATTGTGATACTGAAGATTGGAATAATGGATAATAATTCACCATATCAGAAATAAATAGACTTTCAAAATAGATTAAAGCAGAAAACACCTATTTTCAATTTAAATAATATTTACAATTTTTTGACTGTATTTTTTAAAAAGTTCTGTGATAGTGACGTTCACTCCATATGACCAGGACTTCAAATATTTGATTGCTAATGACAAATACTGTTTCATATTGATTTAAAATTCAAACGGATCCCCAGCAGCAGTTATTTCTGCGAAAGATGCCGGTGGGTTCTCTGTTCTGTGTTTTTGCTGATTTCAGTGAAAAGAGAAGTCAAACCATGGTATAGGAATTACAACTTTTTGAAGTATGTTCTTGCATACACAGTCCTGCTGGTACTTAAACATGAAAAGGAAACACTTTGTGTAATTCTATATTCTATATCCCTGCTGGTATTGAATATAGAGAGAAGGTGATGGGTGCAGTGCATGATAGAGGGCATTCTACGGGCTGTATTGTGGGGTCTGACTCTGCTTAGTTCAATTAAACTACACAAAGGCTTTTCAAATATTCAGATTTGACTTTAGGGAACTTTGCATTTTCTCTTTAAGATATGTAGCTGACGAAGATTTAAAAAAATGTACTAAGATTTATACAATGTTAGGTGAGTGTGTGGAGCTGGAATTAAGGTATTCTCATAAGAATGGATTTAAACATCATCAGATTTTGATCAATTACTTTACAACCCTGTTTTAGGTCCCAAAAACATGAGCCTTGTGCAGGAGCCAAGATAAAAACAGTGAGTGACTCAAGGCCGTGTGTTTCACTGATTTTACAGCAGTTAAGGGCATTTTGTGTAAGAACATATGCAAGGTGTTTCGATGCTTTTAATAATACCATTAAAAATATTTGGTAACACTTTATTTTGATGGTCCCTTTTGAACATTCTGTTGACTACCGGTATATAAGTAACGTTGCACTTATGTGTCAACTAACTCTCATTAGAGTATTAGTAGACTCTACTTAATATCTGCTAACTCTTTATTGTGATGGTCCTCCAACAGACATTCTACTGACTATAAGTAACTTTGCAACTACATGTCAACTTATTCTATCCCTAACCCTACCAGTCTACTAATACTCTAGTAACACTCTAATGGGAGTTAGTAGACATGTAGGTGCTATATTACTCATAGTCTACAGAATGTGTTAAAGGGGCCATCAAAATAAAGTGAAACCTAAAAATCTTGGTTTGAGAGTATTTGAGTATTGAGTATAAATCTGAGAGTAGAACTGATAAATTAAAATCAAATCTTTTTAAAGACAAAAATAAATAAATAAATCTGTCTTTATATATATTGAATTGTGACCATTATTTGTTTTGTATTCATAGGACGTGCTTTTCTCACTTGAAGAAACATGACATTAATGTTTGTCCAGTAAGGTGGCTGTGTCTGCTCTCTGTGAGGTCTGCCGCACAAACAGGAAATGCTAAAATCGTGTGTCACATCGCACTATGAACATCTGGATGTATCATGTGGATTTTGCTCGTTCATTTCCTGTTTTATTTATTTATTTCTGGAGTGGCAGCGGCAGATGTACTGTTCACTGAGAATAAAAAAATATTTGCAAAGAGAGGAAGAAAATAAATAAATATGCAAATCTTGTCACAACGTTGAACTTGTAGTGGCGAGGAACATTCTCTTATATTTCATTAAGCAGAGGTCAATGCCTAATGTAGGCCACTCTCTTACAGCTACTTTCCTGCCATTAAAGCAGAACTGCAGTGAGGCATAGTGAAGGCAGAGACCCACAACCTTACACACACACACATGGCTCAAGTAAGAGCAAATGCACCAGTGCATCAGAATAAACCTGATGGAGGTGCATCCATCCCTCGCAGGCTTTTCACCCAAAAAATAAATAAAAAATGTTTGCTCAATGTTTGTCCTACCGCGGTTTTACTTGTTCCTTCAAAACGCTCTCTCTCTGGCAGCAGCATGTCTTTGTGGCACTGATCATTAGGTAAAACCTTCTTCTCTTCAAATAATCCTGAGCGTGAATGCTAAAAATGTAATGAACTTCACGCTCCATTGTATCTGACATTGCTTAATTAATGGGTGCATTTAAAGTACATAGGCTCTGGTAATTGATTTATATGCATGATTTGCACATACAGCTGTTGGTTCCTGTAGGAAAGTCATCACTCAAAGTGTGCACGCTTTACTGATGGACTAGAGGTGCTGCTAGCGCATCCTTTGAAGCACACATTTATTATCTTATCCTTTCATTAACCCTAATACCTCCAATAAAAACAAAAGACACTAAAGAGACACAACTATCTTTCAGAACAATGCACATGATTTGTCTAGAATCAAGGGTCCATTGGAAATGGTCCAGAAAAATTGGATGAGAAAATAACTGACAGTATATAAATACAATGCCACATGAGATTGAATAAAGTGTAAATGACTAATTTTCTTAAAGTAACACTGTCCAATGGCGACACCATTGAATAATAAAGCAAAGGGAGGCAACATCTCTTTAGCCTTTATGAGATCATTGTGTTTTCATCCTGTATCATGACATGATGTGTGGGAATGATGCGAAAATATTCATATGAGTTCATCCATAGGTCTGTAATGCAGTATACCGTCTGCATACGGTCTCCAATCGGCCTGAATAACAGGGAGGATTTGATGACTAATGATTAACAGTGGAAAACTAACTGATTAACAACATGATTAACATTCACAATTTAAAATGAGTTTAAATGTTCAAATATAGTTTTTACATTGGACTAAAAAAAACAAGACTTTTCAGAAGTCAACTATATGCCTTTGAACTCAAATTCGAAATAAAGCCCTGATTTAATTAAAACAGAAAAACATTCAAACCTGATCTAATTTTAAAAACAGCATTTCCAAAACTGCTTGCCAATGTGTACGTGTTGTCTAAATAAAGCATTGGTCAGTCATGTGATGCTATAATTATTGAAGGACTGGTATGTGTGTGTGTGTTTTCTTCTGAGATTTGGAGGTCGGTGGCCTCTAACCATTATTTGGAGCTCGGGCAGATCCTCTGCGGAGCTCCGATCAATCTTTTACCTGGGGAACGAGTGCTGCGTATTTCTATCACCATTCTATTGATTTTTCCATGTGCAGAACCCTTATGTGAGAGAGTGAGGTGTTTTCATGTGGACACCACAGAGGAAACACAGCCTGCAGCACACACACTCATTTATTTATGCTTGCAGACACCCGCCGGCGCAGACGCCTGCAAAATGCACACATCGGCATATTTAGACGATTTTCAGATCTCACATATACAAGTCCACAAGACCTAACATATGAGCAAGCAGAGTTAAACACATGCTTTTTAATTCAAAAACATGCTGATTGCATTGAGAAATTCCTTCCTCTCACTTCACTTCCCATAGACTCACTTGTGCATAGAGGTACACCAGCGCTCCTGAGTGTTTGTTACTGCGATCAATATGAGAGTCATGATACAATCTGGTCATGTATCCTCATGACTTCTATTATGGCTGCCATCTCTGTACATGCCAACTTGATTCAGGACATTTCAATTGTTGGATCACCTAAAAATGAAAACCCTGTCGTAATTTATGTCGTTCCAAACCTGTGATTTTGTTTCTCAGCTGGAAAACACAAGGAGATGTTTAGCATTATGTTCACGTTGCTCTTTTCCACTGTAAAATCACATAGTGACTGTGGCAAAAGCTCTAAAATGGCCTTTAAAAACCAGGAAACCCAATAAATGTCTGGTAAAAGTAGACCATATGTCTTGTTTTTTTGTCATCATTCACTGAACCGGCCTCATCTCCCAAACTCAAATATCACACACATACTCTTTGCATGTCAAAATGTACTGTGCCAAATTTGACATCAAGCACCAAAGGTGTCAAATCTGAAACATAAGGAAAAGTGGTATATGGGACCATAGAAGCAGTGTCTGAAAAAGAATGATAATGAAATATACATCCATAGATAATTTAGTCCTATTAGTTCACGTTTCACGGACATTGGTGTCAATGGATCTTGTTATCAAACCATATCTAGAAATGGAATATTGTCTGTCGGTTTCCATAAAATTATATATTAAGAGTAATGCAACATGTCTTGTCATATTGAGCTGTTGTTTCAATTGATGGCTAGATCATTTTAATGAAATTAATAGAAAGTTGTCTTGTAATTGTGAACTGCATTTTGAAGTGGTAATGATTTGATGTTGTGTCATTTTGAAAGATGATTTTAGTTCAGTGAACAAAATGTATCCAAGCAATTGGAAAACATGTTTTGAAAGTGTTTTGAAAATTGTGTGCACTTTGATCATCGGTTGTGAGTTTTGTGTCTAGAGTTTTGAAAAATGACGTCAAATTGATATTAGTGCCAAAGTGATTGTAAAAAAAAAAATATATATATATATATATATATATATTTTTTTAAGACAACATGAATTCAGAACTGACACTATTAAGTTTCTTAATGTGCATGTTCCTGATTGACAAGTGATTCATGTGATTCCACAGGAGCAAAAAAAAAGTCTCTCTAACCGTTTACTAAAATGTTACGACTTGCTTTGTCTCTTTCATTCTTCTTCTGTCATATAGATACAACTTTTCGGCATCCAGTCAGTTAGTCACTTCGTGGATAGATAGTCACTTCGTGGATGAAAAAAAATCCCCAGTTTACGTTTTCCTCCTTGGATAGAAATTAGTCATATAATGTAAAATAGGTTGTGAATGGCATTTTGTGTTGTTGTTCAACCTCATCTTTAACTTTGAGAAAAAAAAAAAAAGAAAAAAAAAAGTTAAATGTTGTATCACAGCTATTGCTGAACAATTTGCTTAAGATGTTTTTAATTCAACTGTTACTGTAGATCTTTAGAGGTATTTGGTATAATCCTATACATTTTAGTACTGTAAAAATGTGTTGTTTAGTACACAGCAAGAGATTGTGTGCAAGCAAAGAGACTTACAGTATAAAAGCACAGCAGAATCCATCAACAGCCAATAATCAGTCTCCTCTCTCTCTCTCTCTCTCTCTCTCTCTCTCTCTCTCTCTCTCTCTCTCTCTCTCTCTCTCTCTCTCTCTCTCTCTCTCTCTCTCTCTCTCTCTCTCTCTCTCTGTGTGACCAGTGCTGCAGCTGCGATCAATACTGCATTACATAGAGCTGCCAGTGTATACAATACTCATCAAACTGATTATTTTTGATGCTAAACTGGCAGTTTCATTTGCTGTGGAACAAAAAGCCACTGCGGTAACCACTGTTCAATTAGCCAACCCAGACAGCAGGGTTGCAAATAAGACAAATGGCTATTTATTTGGCTGAAATAACATGTTGTCTTAAACAGGCATAAGGAATGAAATGTCATAGTTGCACCCTGCTTAAAATATGACTTGTTTCATTGAATATTGAAATTTCATGAATATATTTTCAAAGGCCTTAAAAAAAAAAAAAATCATGGGGTTTGCGGCCGACAATGACACAGTATGGAATTAGTTACTTTGTAATGTGCATGTAATGCATGTGATGAGATTTTTTACAGAAGACACATGCCGTACCCTTTCATGGTCAATGTGCACTATAAAAATCATTCAGCTTAATTTGCTTACATCATAATGGTTTTGCTTTTTATTAAGTGAAAAATATGATAATGCAACTAAATCACTCTGATTTTCAAGCATCAGATGTCAAGGTAACAATTGCACAGTATCACTTTTTTTACGGACCCAAAGTATGCCAAACATGTGTGAGATTTCGTAAACTTAAAGACCATCTTTTTCTTAATGTCTGCCAATAGTCCCAGGCTCATCAGATGAATCCAGCCACTCAAATGATTAAAAAGTAATTTTCTTAACTGTCCTCCCAGGACCTCTTTCTCCATTCTTCCTTTTTTTTAAGAAAACATTAAATTGCTTCAATCAAGCATGGCTGTCTCCTGCGCGTAGTGTAATTTGTAGCTCCGTTTGCATGCAGTGCGGTTATTTGTCATTGTTTTCCTGTAGCACATTTCCCAAATGCCACGATCAGCCTTTAATACTCTAAATTGCCGCTCTGTTACTAATGGTGATGTGGACAGATGTGGATTTGCACTATAGTACAGCATGTGTGTTTGCAGAGCTAAATTAATGACTAAAAACAGAGCAGAAGAAAGCATATGCCAAGTGCAACACAGTACGATGAACAAAATTAATTAGATAAACTGCGGCTCTCTCACTCGCAAAACCTTCTGAATCACGGCTCAAGAAATACGGCCCCGTTCCCATGACATTGGCTTTCGATTACAGTGAAGGCGGAGGAAGACAAAATATATATCATGAATTTTGTCTGTATGTTTTCTGATTCACAGTACGCTAAGAATTATTCTCTTGTTGCAGGCTCACACAACACAATATCTGACAAAAATCTAATGAAAAGCCAGTGGAGTATATTTCTCCTGCACTATTACTCTCCCCCACCAAATGACCTTTCATGCTTTGTAGTCCAGGGTAGCGGGGTCGGCTCCTTATATAATCAATATTCTATTATGATAGTGTGTTAAGCGTGTGGAGGTTTACAACTTCACTGTAATAGCGTCCTTATATCATCTTGTGGCAGTCTGTATTGTTGTGTTGGTGCTGGGACTGAGGTGATAGAATCCGTCTTGACTGTTTGCTAAAGACGCCTTGCCACTAGCACATGTGACCGGGAATTCTGTAGTAATGCAGGGCAATATCCTTTAGGTCAAGTGTACAAATGTATTTTTATACATTCATACAGACTTGACACTGTACAATGTCAACATATTGACTGCATTTAAACACTTAATATTTGTACCTGTGTGTACAAACCCATCTCGTTTATCAGTCAATGATGGAGAAACCATATTTTTTTAGTCAGAGAAAGATAATACAAGTCATTGCAGTCTTTGTATGGCTGAATTTAATTATCATCAAAGCTTGATAGATATGAACTTTTTTTTTTTGCTAATGTTTAAAAATCTCACAGAACAAAATCAAAATCATTAGGAAAATAACCCATGCAGAATATGTTTAACTGCATATAGGCCTTGATTTTTGCAGATGTAGCTGTTTCAGAATGTTGCATGCTGGGTGATTTAACATTGCTAGCGAGGCAGAGAGCTCAGAAAAGGTTACAGCTACGCAGAGTCATTAAAGATTCATTTCATTATGCCTCTCCCTTTCTCCGATAATTAACTTCTGTGAGTATTTCACCCACGTAAACGTTGTTGGCTCTCTATCACCGCAGCGTTTGAATGTCATTTCCACAGTTAGGTTGAAAGAAATGTTTTATTTATAACACAGAGAGGGTTGACACTAAACTTTGACACCGACGACTAAAATATAGAGAGATTGCACATTGCTGTAATTATTCATAATCTGTGGCTTATTTTTAATTTTTGTGCTTTTTGTCTCTTGCATTCTTTCTGCTGTGTTTTACAATTTTCTCCTTCGCTCATCGCTCTCTAAGATAATTCTTGTATTTGGTTACACTTTATTTTAAGGTGTCATTGTTGCAGTGTTATTATATATTAAAGTACTGAGTAATAATAAATACTGAGCAACTACATGTACTTACTCTAGGGTTAGGGTAGGATTTGGGTTTGGTTGAGGGTTAGTTGCATGTAATTATGCAGAATTTACTGTTATTACTATGGTAAGTAAGTACATGTAACATATGTAAAAAGTTCACTGTAAAATAAAGTGTTACCTTGATTTTTTTTTACTCAGTTGTCAGTTCTATTGTCAGTTAAGCAGATGCAGTAAGGAATAATTGTGAGAGCTGCGTGTTTTGCTTGTTTGTTGCGTCTGTAGGTGCGCAATCTCACGGCAAACATCCGTCATGATGTAACATAGAGCAACCGGGATCTGTATTCCTCGGCACTGGCATCTCTCCAACACATCCTATAAATGAGGTAATCGTCCTTGACTATAAAATTTGCATTTTCAAGACTTAATTGCTATCATTACATTTTTTCGTAATTCTATTAATTTAACAGAATGGGGTGCTGGGTTTTATGGTTATAATTTGCATTAAAACAATGCGCTCCAAAAATAGAACCATCGCTGATATTGGATTGAGCAGGAGCATTGAAGGGGCGACGGGGACAGACGGGGCTTCCGGGATTGAAATGAATATGTTGAAGTGTGTTGGCGTACAATGGATGCGTGAGACACACACACACACACACACACACACAAACATTTAATCCGTCTACTTTGAGGATGTTGGAGCATGCAGCTGTATAAAAGCTTATAAAAGCATCATGAAAATGGGCCAGGCCTCATCACATTGTGCAAACTAAGTCAAGCTTGTGTCTTAATGGAGGCGCTTGTGGTTCAATGCTGCAAATATGTGCGTGATGTCACGTCACTTTGTTCCTCTGCTCCTAAATAGACAGAATGAGAGGGACATGTCCATTCCTTCATCAAAATAACCTTTTAAGACCTTTATAGAGCTTTAGATAAAGAGAATGAAAGGAAGTGGGGCTCAATAACTTTGTAAGTGCCTTAGTGCATCCTTTCAGGACAAGAACCATTCTGCTGTGGCCATCATCTCCACATTGCGTGCCAGAGTGAGCAAAATGTGTGTATATATATATATATATATATATATATATATATATATATATATATATATATATATATATATATATATATATATGTACTCGTTTTCTATACCACTCTAATATTTAATATAACCAGATTTTATAAGAACAAATCCAATCTTTTCCTTATAAATCTTAACAACTAACACCAATACCTATCCAAAGTGTGCATGCTATATTATTATGTATAAAAATGCTGCTATCTTGTAAATATGAGAGATGCACAGATATTACATTTATCAGCCGATACTGATAGCCGATTAATCAGAATGATATTGGCCGGTACCGATGGTTTTTTTTCTTATGGAAAGAGAATCTCTCCCAAATAATGCTGCAAACTATACAGGGAACCCTCTCATTTGGCACACTATAATATTGGTTGCAATTAAAAACAGTATATTAACCTGATATTTATTTTGAGATATAGTAATTACACCCAAATAAAAATGTTTGTGTACAACAAGTTGCACACACAAGGTAGTTTTTAAAAGCACGTCTTCATGATACATTTATTCAAACATATATATATATATATAATTAACAGTAAATAATCTCTTCTCTAGTTTTTTTATATTTATTGCTAAATAACAAATTGTGAACATCGGAGACCTTTCCTGAGGTAAATTCAATGTTAAGTGACGTTCACAAGCTGTTTTATTGACACCTTTCCACGGTTGAAACACTGATTGAGTGATTACATGAGACATGATAACGGATTTCAGTGAGTTGTACTGTATCTCTAAACATACCTTCTGATATTCATGCATATTTTTCTTGATATAATTTGTATTACCAGATTGTACCGATGGCCGGCTTTTATCTGCCGATACCAATTATTGGCCCAATACATCGGTGCATCTCGAGTAAATATAGTTAATTTAGATTAAATAAAAAACAAAAACCTTTAGTAACACTTTACAATAAGGTTTCATTTGTTAACATTACTTAACTACATTAGTTAACATGAACTAACAATTAACATATTTCTACAGCATTAATAATCTAAGAGGCCGTTTACTCTGAAAACTGTGATATCATGTGCATGCGTATTACATGTTCAGTATATAGGAGCGTAGTGTTTCTTTACAAACTACTTTACGCCAACTACTGGCCTGGCGTTCATAACACATTTTAATCGTTTTTGCAGGTCCATGTGAACGGTGATCTTTTGACAAATTTGTCGTCTCTCAATCTATACTAATAATTTTGTTTAGACCAAAATCTGTATCTGTTAACATGAGTTAACATCCGCACTGTGAACTAACATGAACATGTTTTGACATTACGTGACATTTAGCAAAAGTTAATAAATGCTGTAAAAGAACATTGCTTATTGTTATTTCATGTTAGTTAAAGCATTAACTAATGATAACTATCGATAACAAATCTTTGTTGTAAAGAGTTACCAAAAAGTTTGCAAAATTTCTAAATGCTTATCTTAAACTAAGCCACTTGCATTGCAATAAGGGGGATAAATGCATATTATATGTGGTATGTTAATAGCTATTACTTTGTAGTAAAGGTGTTATATGCATAATTTAAACAACATGCAAATAAACAGAAGTTACGTCATACTTACAAACTCTCAAGTCCGTGTTAAGGACATTGGAGTCTGTATGCAATGAATCAACATCTTTGTCTGTGTCCGTGGACTTCCTTTCGCACAGCTCCTTCTAGTAACCTGACAGTCGTAGACACACAGCAGGTTGTCCAGTCAAGAAGTGTTTTAGACTTGAGTGTGTCCGTGCAGGTAGAGCTGATGTGTCTGTGTACATGTATTTTAGTACCTTAAGCAGGACCGATGGGTCGCACTGTTAGTGTGTCAGAGAGCATCAGGTCAGCTTGTGTGTAGAGGTGAATACGCGATCAGAACTCTTAAACACGCTAAGTGAGCTGTCAGCTAGCAGCAGCCCGAACCGTCCATCATAAAGCTCCCAACAGAGCTAAGGTTATGACAGACTCAAGACGGCATCATGTTCAGAGATAAGACTCCACACGCAGGTTCACTGGACTGTGGCCTGATTCACGCTGTGTTGTATTATTCAGACTTACACAAGCTTTAAGAAATGCCCTATGCTCAGTTTAACACATATTTTACCCTACAGGACTGTAACCACTACAGACACAGAGGGCATTACAATCATATGAGTTATTCCCTGGCCAGAAACTTGAATGTTATGTTACATCCTTGCTACTAAATGACATTATATAGAGATGCAGTATAATAAAAAGTTCTGAGCAGCAGTGAACTGTAATGATGTCCTGATAAAAAAAAAAATATGACAGTCATTCTTTATTATGGAGGTGATATTTGTTGTTTGTCCATTCAGTTTAATGTCATCATTAACCAAGTGTGTTATGTGTATATGTATGCAGATGAAAAAAGAATAACATTATTTAACATATTTTACTTACATATACATTTAAGTAGAAATAAATGTTAACATTAATGCCAATCATGACAATAGATGGATAAAAACAAGGGTAACACTTTACAATAAGGTTCATTAGTTAGCATTAGTTAACTACCTTAGTTAACTTAGAATGAACAATAATTCTACAGCATTTATTAATCTTAGTTAATATTAATTTCAACATTTACTAATACGTTATTAAAATCAAAGGTTGTATTTGTTAACATTAGTTAATGCACTGTGAACTAACATGAACAAAAAATGAACAGCTGTATTTCTCTTAACCAACATTAACAAAGATTTATAAATACTGTAACAAATGTATTGTTCATTGTTAGTTCATGTTAGTTTACTAATGTTAACAAATGAACCTTATTGTAAAGTGTTTCTAAAACAAGTTTTAAATAAATATTAAATGTATTCAAAATTATAAAAATATAGGCCTATGTTTGATCATTACCCAGCATACCCTCATACTAACATGTCCATGACAAGCTTTGAAACATTTCATTGCATTTCACTGATAACTTGCAGTTTTTAGCAGTTTTATAAAACAATTTTTTTTTTTTTTTTTTTTGCTCATCCATGTTCATTGCTCACAACCAGCATCAGGCATTAATGCAAAATGTAGCTGTACAGATTATGTGAAAAAATAAAATAATAATAATAACAATAATTTCTTGAAGATGTTGCCCTCAAGCACACAGTCTGATCTTGCCAGTAATCGTCATGAGTGAAGATATCTGAGAGAGGACAGTGGCCAAGTCCAGGGATAAAGCTTCTGTACACAGGACAGTTTGTTACCATAACTGGCAAATGCAGTTTTGGCCGCAGCGTTGGGACTATCTCACCATCTGTTGCAAATGTCTTGGCTGAGGAATGATCATAGTTGGTCTATTTCAGTGAGGAAGGAAGTCCTGAGGCATTTATGCTTTTAAGAGGAAGTGCACATGGAGCGTGCAGAGTCTTCGGCTTGGTCAGATGGGCACAAGTCTCTCTCAAAAGAGTTGCTAAATGAACCCCAGACAGTCACCGTATAGACAGTAGAAGAGAGTTTCTGTCACAGTGAGGGACAAATGGTACAGGTAGCATGTCCTCAGGTGGTTTTCACCTGGGTGTTTAAGAGAAAAATATGGGATTGTAGCAGTCTTTTCTGTAACTTGAAAAAATGAGGATACTTGTGCTGTAATAAAAACTGCACTTTAATAAAAATTGTTCAAGCTCAAATGCTTACATTTGATACATATATACCATATTTTGATAAGCAATGTTAATACTTGATAAATTACAAAACAATGTTACTTCCTGAAGGATGATGCAATTAAGGAACTGGTTTTCATCCCCAAACGTTTTTCAGGAAAGTACCCCGTGAGATTTAGGTAGGTGGTAGGTAATATTGAAGGTAATATTTCAATAATTGAATACATTAGCACATTTACACCCATTCTCACATTCTCTGATTATGGTTAATGGTCACATGACAATCAAGTAAACAGATAAAATATATATTTTTAGTTTTTTATTTGAAAAATATTTAAAATGAAACTATTATTAGTACACTGTAAAAAGTAATACCTAGATCTAACTTATAAAAAGTGAGGCAAGTGGCTGCATTGGATGTTTTATGTTGATTCAACTTGCAGCCTTTTTTAAGTATATTGAACACTTTAACATTGCTTAATACAAACGCAACAAAATCGAGTTGAGTTAACTAATAGTACTAGTATTACTCAGTTAGATAAACCTACTTTTATTGGTACAGGTAACTTATTTATGGGTTGCTACAAGTAACCTGTACTCATTTTTATTTGGTTTTATTAACTTTATTTTCTTAGTAAAATTAACTTAATCATATGTGAATAAACATTTTAAATGAGTCCTGGCTATAACCTCAGAAAATAAATCTAAATGTCTATATCCTGCACTACAGTGATTAACTTTACATAAACAGACTTTGTCAATAACAATTACAAATTCAATTGAAGAAGAAAAAGATGAGAAGATAGATTGAAGACAATCATTTATTCAATATATTCAATGTCAACCAGTGTCACTTTTAACAGTGACTACAAAACAGCAAATAAATGTGCCCGCACATGTACACTCTAATATAAAACAAACACTGTAGAAGTGTATTTTTAACCTGTTCTGAACAGTACAGTGAAATATCCAAACTGCCCAATCTGCAATGTTTGGATAAAGGTAAATGTGAGTCATAACATCACATTGTATCACACTGGAACTGCAATGTCAAAAATGACATGATGATGGCTTAGGATGCACGGGGTCCAATCCCACAAAAAGCCTCTGATATATCTCAAGTATACACCAGTTTTGAGGGGTACTTGCGGTCGAGAGCATAGGTAAGGCCAAACAGGAGGCAGCATGCTTTCGACAGGTTTGGCACACCTCTGACCACGGGCTGTCCTTATATGATAATCCCAATCGTGTCGGGGTGATGGCACATGTAAATTTTCAGTGGGCAACTGCCAAGCTCAGCGTGCACCTCTGTTTCAGCCCGACTCTATTGGTGGAGACAAAAAAGAATCAAGAGTTTGGTCAGACAAATAGGAAATGAGATGAATATAGCAGACAGGTAGAAGACATAACACACAAAGTCAAAATTGTTAATTAAGCTACAGTTTAAATATCTTTCAAGAGCAAACGTAATCACCCCATATCATCACAATATTAATACACCCACTAAGCAAAGTTATGTCCAAAAGACGTCATTTCAACATCTTTGTCACAAAGACGTACGTTGAAAAGACGTCCACTGAGGAGCCAGAATGAAGGTTTTTACGTCTTTTTTTTAGGTGTTCTGTAATGAACGTTCATGGAACCTCCATACAAGGTTGAAAACTAGTTCAGATGTGGACATATTTTCAACGTCATTTAAGGTCTCATTTGGACAATTTATACTTATTCTAGACCAAATAAACACTCTCAGGATATATTAAATTAAAACTCACATTTATTTCAATGTAATTTCCATGTGTAATTGCAAAGCAATTCACAGACAGTGAAGTTTCTTTTCATGATTTTTGGACAAACACGCACTGACACCTTTAGACAGCTTAGCATCTGTAATTCACACATATTTGGATCGTGAATGAAATCAGATTCAAACCAGGGACCTTAAGCTGCCTGCCCTAAATAGACAGTAATGATTTCATGATTTTTGGACAAACACACACTGTCTGTGAGTTGCTTTGCAATTAGAAATTACGTTGAAATAAACATGAGTTTTAATTTAATGCATCCTGAAAGTGTTTATTTGGTCCAGAAACAGTTTAAATTGTATAAATGAGACATTAAATTACGTAAAATATGTCCACATCTGAACTAGTTTTTAACCTTGTATGGAGGTTCCATGAACGTCTATATTGGACTTACAGAACATGTCAGTGGACGTCTCTTCAACATACGACTTTTTTGACAAAGACGTTGAAAAGACGTCTTTTGGACATAACTGTGCTCAATGGGACAGACATAAAAATAGACAAGTAGCTTTAAGCCCAATACATACGTGGTGGACACTGATGAGGTCTTCCTGTCTCTTCCCCATGTACTCAATCAGGCATCTCAGGACCACTTCTCTCCTTTTCTCCACAGAGGCAGATGAATCCTGTCAAAAAGTATAATCTGATCAAATTGTAATTGAATTATTTTCATATTTTATATTGAATTAAATTATAATTATATTCTGAAGTTTTTCTTACCTGGATGTGAAGCTCGAAGACCCCAGGTAACGAAAGTGCTTGGGTATCTAAAGACCAGGAAAATGCATGTTAGAAAAACAGTTGAAAATGTAACTTCTTTAAGTAATAGGTTAGAAATAGTTTAAGGTTTTTTTCAACCAAACATCTGTCATTAATTGACTATGCAGCATTAAAATAACGTGGATCAAATCTCTAAAATCAGACAGACTACTAAACATACATCTCTACAGTCTAATCTGTGCATCTGCTTTAGTAATGCAAAAGTATACTAACATAATCTCTGAGTCCTGTCAAAGACATACAACAAACAAAACAAAGTGTTGTCCATAAAACACCACATCTTACTTTCCCTTATTTGCCCGCACAACTATTGGCTGAAGAATCGAAATTGCGACCGTTTCGATCGCATATGATCCCGAAATTTAATCTGTGCAATTATAAAAATATAACTGCATTTGTGCAACTATTACCTACGTAACTTGTATGTGTTTTTAAACACTGCTGCTGATAACGCGAGCACCCCACGGACAGCTGCATCCCCCACCGGCCACCGTACTGTTCAAATTAATTTAAGTGATGTAGACATGCCTACCTTTGTGTTTTAAGGATACTTTGGCTTTAATTTTACCAATAATATCACGTTAAGCGTGAACTTAAACTAATATTTGACATTAAACAGTAAGCTAAAAGTCCTAAGTTAGATAAAACACATTAACTAATACTATGCTAGTTTAAGTTTACGCTAACTAACGATTAAGTATTATTGGCAAAATTAAAGCCCAAGCCTTAAAACACATAGTAGGCATGACTACAGCACTAATTTCATATTAACAGCACGGTCTCAACCGCTGTTGTCTGCCGATCGACCACACTGTGCAGACATCTTAGCTTACCATGTGTGCAGGATAGCTAGCTATACAATTTGCAAACCTAACCTCAGCTCCCTAAGCGATTTCGCGTGACTTTACATCACCAGTCATTCGGCTAAATTTGCTCAACTTACCGTGTTAATCAGACCCTGAAATTCAGATCCGCTGCAGCGACCAAACAGTTGAAGTGCCGAGGAAGATACTGCATCTGCCTGGAAGGTCCCCGCCAGTGAAAAAGGGATAATGCCAACTTATAAAATTTAAAATATTTACGTTTGATGAACACACCTGCCACATCGACAGCTGCTCAAATAAATTGTGCATTGTCAACTCACTTTTATAGCATTTGTTGTACACAACAACCACATACAAATAACTACCCAAATAAATTGCATGGGTTTTATTTAAAATATATTGTTATATAAAAACTGATATATTTTAAGTAAAGATGAAGTATTTTGATACTTTTTTGTATAAAACCAATAAAATTAACTAGATTACAAATATTTTAAATATATAAAACCTACTTTGTGGGTGTAGCACTTTTTACAGTGTAGTAGTTTAAACTCTTATTATAATACATTTAAGACAGAAATATACTTTTGCAAATTACAATTGTACTGCAAAGTAAATTATAATTTTAACAATTGAATTTTAAATTACAAATTACAATACAGATGTCTTAAATACTTTACTTTCAAACGTTCAAACCTTCGAGCATATAACATTTCAAATCCTTGAGCTTTTATTTTTTGCGGAATACTGGTGAAATGCTGTTAACGTCTGTCCACAAACATTTTTGGAATTTATGCATTTATGTAAATAAATAGCAAGTGCTGACATCGTGTTCCTTTATGCATGTTAAACAGCACATGCAGAGATGGAGTTTGTGAGAAGCAGCATTTAAACCAAGCTGTATCATGAGGAGTGTGAATTTGTAAATTGAACACGATGCTATCTACACACTTCTTTATTTTGCAACCTTTGATTTGATTATTGCACTAAATTATTCAACAGTTACCATTACATTTTGATTAATTGTGAACCCCTATTTATCTATTTTAACTTTGCATTCAATTTCTTTAATTATTAGTTTTTCATCAACTCACAAACCTCATGTAGTACCCTCTCACATCCCCGTTTGGGAATCCCTGAATAAATGAATACACAAAGATTAACAGGATGAAATGTGGTATTAAGCAATATTCCAAAAAGAAAAAAAAAGAAAAGTTTTCTCTGAAAGAGAAAACTGATTACCATGCCACTTGTGGCAAAGGTTAGATTGCAATATCAAGCCTGTGTTGTATAGAAACATTTGCGTTCATAAACGCTGGGTATGTTTTAATGTGGTGTCAGCTGTGATTAAGAGAGCACCTCTCAGAGAACAGGCTTCATTGAAGACAAGTGACCATAACCAGACTGACAAGATGTTCACAGATCTGAAGTTAAAGCCTCCAGTGCCATTGTAAGGAAGCCTGATGCTTGGAGGACATTTCATTGGATTTCACGAACGTCTCTCAGATCCACAGGAAACATTCCCTCAGTGTGCGTCTCAAACGCATGGAGTTCTCCTCCCCCAGAGGGCCGTCTGCCTGGTGCTGTGGCATCTTTCAGCCTGAGTGACCATACAGACTGATCAAAGTGGCATAATTGGCTAATTCAGAGTCCAGCGGGGTGGAAATGACCCCTGAGTCCTAGAGGCTTTCCAGACACATTAGCACACACAAACAGCCATCCAAACACACCCTGCATCTGTACATTCATTCGCTCCAGGTTTCTGTGTACACACACATGTGCAGTGTTCCCACAGGTGCAGCAGTATAATGGCAGGTTTCAGTGAGTGATAATGCGTTCAGGGACTGCGTGTTAACACATTATTTGCATTAGGGCAGCGCGGGTCCCCAGCTGGGCGCAGTGAGAGAGTTTTACCTGTGCGTTTGGCATAATCCCAGATTTACCCTGTCAGGTGAGGCTGGTTAATACAGGCGTATGTGTGTGTGTGTGTGTCTGTGTGCGTGTGTGTGCACGCTCAGACAGTGTAGTGAATCTAGTGAATCAAGTGAATCTATGCATTTAGTTTTTCTTTGCACTGGCAGATTGGTTCATTAATTCAGAAAATATGTAAGGCTGTATATTCATATAGCATATTTCATAGTTGTAAATAATATATATATTTTTTTTATAGACTACAAAGAACGCATTAAATTAATTATGAAAAAAGTTCAAATAAAAGGTCAATATATATATGAATGAATGAGGCATTTATATAGCGCTTTCATATGTACTACTGTACACCCAAAGCGCTTTACAACCATATCAGGGGATCTCTCCACAACCACCACCACCATATAGTCGTCATCTTTATCTAAAAATGTAATAACTTTTTTGCCTCTGAAATGACTTGTTTCTGCTGGTATCACTAGGCTGTGTATGAATGGGGAAAATAATATTAACCAATAATAAAGGGTGCTCTTCACAATCAAATCAAATCCTGAGGGACAAAATCAAATAATGCCGTATATGGGTTCCCACTTATAGTATAATAGTCAGTTAAATAGTAAAATAGTACTATAAATAGTTATTTAATAATACAAGTTAAATGCATTTTAAATGCTGTTTCACATTGTCCTTTGCATCAATACATGAAGCAACGCATAGATTTAAAAATAGACTCTCCATTATATGATTGAAACATTAAATTATATGTCTTTGGGTGTATTTTTGTGAACATAGAAAGACATTTTTGTGCTGTTGTCTGTAGGTTCCCTCCTGGTTCCCTAGAGATATCATTCTTATCCCGTGTGTCCCATATTCGTAGCGTTCACTACTACAAATTATGACAAAAAATGTCTTGCATGAATACACATTCACAAATTGAGCTTGTGCAGCCAAACCTTAGTCCGTGTTAAATGCCAATATTAGCCATCATGTTTAAGTTTGTTGTCATTTTGTGACAGTAATACGTGTTGTGTGTTATTTATGGAAACACTCCACTTTGGCATAAACACATGCGACTATCATTCCTACAGTAATGCACTTAAAAATGAGTAATGCGCAGATTACCGCACAACACACACACATCAGGAAGAGCAAAGCGGCAAAACAGATGAATCATACCTTCATTACTTGTTAAAATTCATAAAATGTTCTTAAAACTTGTTCCACACACTGAAGATGTTAAACGTACGGCCTAGCTGATAAAACGTATGAAGAAGTAAGTCTCCATGTGTATTAATTCATGATATTCTGCTGTAAATAATATGAAGCATGTCTAATTACATGGCTTAGGTCAAAGAAATAGACACACAGACACACACTGACTCAGTTGTCTGGGGTATTCACGTGTTGTCCAATTAAAAAAGGTAGAAGAAAAAACAAGAATTACGACGTTGACTTCCTCTGAGTGTGTGTGTGTGTGTGTGTGTGTGGGCCCCGCATTGCCCTCAGCCACTCAGTAAGGACTCCCGATAAGGAGAATTAGTCAAAACTTGGGAGCTGCCAGTGTGTGCCAATTAAACTTTAATCTGGGGCTGAAACAGGCACAAATAAATTAAAGCCTTGTGCGAGGCAATGTGCTCTCCCCTGATAATACCGGATTGAAGCGTCTGCCGGCTGCTCCGTGCTTAGCGCTGTCACCATCTTCAATACGGCAAAAAAAACCATGGCAAGCCAGTCGGAGAGCAGAGCAAAGCAACTCGTAAAGTTTGCCATGTGCACACACTCGCACAAACCCCAGACCTGCAGCGTGTTTCACCGTGTGTTTGGCTGGCTGTTGACCTGTGCATGCTGTAGGCTAGCTTTACCACACTGTGAATGCTGGACCTCGTTTTGCAATGTTAATCGTCTCTGAATGCTACAGTTCCTTCTTTCGGGCAGTGGAAAGCATTTTTAATACGACAGTGAGAATTATAGCATTATTAAAACAAGAATAATAATAAAAAACCCTGCCCTTTCCTAGAAATTGAGAATTTTGATTGGTGACATAGCCAGACTCAATTATACCACCACAACAATGGTAACTGTAACAACAGTAAAAAAAAAAAAAAAAAAAAAAAGTCCTACATCATGCAGGTATACATAGTCTAAAATCAGGACATGTCATGTTTTGTCATAAATATGTCACAACAAAAACACATAAAATATAAACATAAAAAATGAGTCTCTTATTCTCACCAAGGCTGCATTTATTTGATTAAAAAGTAATATAATTGCAAATTATTGTTTTACTGTTTTCTATTTTACTATATTTAAAAATTGTATTTATTTCTGTGATGGCAAAGCTGAATTTTCAGTTGTCTTCAGTGTCACATGATCTTTAATATTTTGTGGAAACCTTGATACCTTTCTTTTTCAGGATTATTTGGTGAATAGAATGCAAATGAATAGAAACCATTTATTTGAAATAGAAATCATTTGTAACTATTTGAAATGTATTTAGTGTCACTTTTAATCATTTTAATGTAAGATGTATGTTACTGACCCCTAAACTTTTTAATGGTAGTTTGCCTTTTTTTTAAATGTATCTCTATTTTTTAGTTTAGTTGTACATATTTGAAACGGTTTGCACCACATGACTTGAACCAAAGCAAAAGTAGTTCCCGACATTCAATGTGGAAAATATTGAATGCCATCAGAAGATCAACTTTATTTTTATTTTTAATTTTTTTTGGTAACACTTTATTTTGATGGTCCCCTTTATACATTCTGTCAACTATAAGTAACTTTTATTAGTAGATTGTCTGCTTAATATCTGCTAACACTTTATTTTGATGCTCCACAACAGACATTCTACTGACTATAAGTAACTTTGCAACTACAGGGCAACTTAAACCTCTTATTACACTAACCCTAATCCTAAAAGTACTACTAATACTCTAACGAGAGTTAGTTGACATGTAGGTGCAATGTTATGTATAGTCAACAGGATATCTAAAGGGTACCATCAAAATAAAGCCTTTTTTATTTATTGATAATAACAATGACTGCCATTTGGCGCACATCACAGTAGTAAGACCGTGGCCACACACTGTTACAAGTTTTAACCATGAAGTAAACAATACCGTAAAATATCTTTCTCAATGCAGACAGTGCAAGTGAGGTCGTTTTCAGAATGTAAATCAGAGGCCACAAGTCTTATGGGAAGCCGTTTTGTGCTGATATGGCCTGCTGAGATTGAAATATTTTCCATTAATATTTTTAAACAAATTAATTTTCTTATCTCACACTGCCTGCATGACCTGTAGTCTGGTGTTTAATTTCAAAGTAATTTACCTCCAATATGCGAATACCATTTATATATGATATTAATGTCATGGTGTGTACTGATCAGAGAAAGGCGTCATTTCAAAACAGAGGTCATGCAGTCTACCGGTCTCTAAACCACAACTAGTTCTACTACTACAACTTCTAATAAAACACATTAAATAAATAGATAGATAGATTGTAATCACACTTTGGAAAATATCGTACTTAACTAGATCACATAGTACAATTATCTGCATGTGTATAAAATAATAGAATTAATTCTACGTCTGTGGCGCGAGGCCTGAGGCCGTGACACTTCATGAATAAAACACATATCCCCGGAAAGCTAGCGATGCCTGTTTGTCTTTGGCCACTATCAAAGTGAACATGCAATATTGTGATAATCTATAGTTGATGAATTCAGGACCGACTTGCCTTAGCTAAGTTCAGCTAATTTTCAGACATGGGTTGCCTCCGTAATTGAGTTTCCAATAACATTATGATTATTCCAACCCACATGATAATTGAATTCGAGCTTTGCGTTTTTCACTCTGTACTATTGCAATATTGTAGATGGGTTTCATGAAGGCGCCAAAATCTCCATGCAAATGTATTGTAATCACACATCCCGGGCTGCTTAACTTGATTTCTTATGTTATTGCACGCATTTAGCTCATAACAAATGATGTGCAGTTCTATGGTTATGAGAATGAAGTAAATTATTTTAACTTCTTATTTTTTAGAAGAATTCAGACACAGTCAAGGCAAGCGAGCCGGGCGGGCTTCTGCAAACTTTAAATGAATATTTTCCAGCGTTGTTCTCAGAGACCTTATATTATAGAGATGATGAAATGTAAAGAGTACATTAAGCTGTTTTAAATGAATTGTATTGATAATCGTCTTCAGTTTCTCTGTGCCCTTCGATCTTTCTCTTCGCACATATCTGTGCGTTTTACAGTTTGTTCGCGTCTCTGAGATGTTCTCTAATTCAGAGTGCTGGCCCCAATCCTCATCTGTTGCATTATGCAATGCATACAGAATGCGTTGCTGAGAATGCCAATATTATTTTCATCTGAGCACCAGACCCCCAACTGAGGGAGAGAGAGTGAGAGAGAGAGCACATACTACACAATATACAGGATTCTGGGATTCCATGGCTCCCTTCCCACCCCGATTGGAATTCTCCACCATCTTCTCTCTGCATTCGGCTGTTTGAATTTTTCAAGCCGCCAAAGAACAAAGCTACCCAGGAACAGGCAGTCAGGCCCCAAATGGAGCAGATTGCCTTGCTCTGGAAGCAGACACAGGCAGAATATTTGAATGAGAAGTGAAGCTTTTGTCTGTCGTGGGTCGCTGGGAGACGATTCATGTGCGTCTGCCAGTGGGGTGAGGGTAGACAGACACTCTGCTGTCAAAAATTTCATATTGGCATGGACTCGCTTGCTGGACGTGACTTTAAAGGCAACTAGAGAGAACGGGCCCGACTGCACGGTCATGCCATCACATATTCTCAGTCATACTACTATGACCCTGAATATACAGGCCTACTCAAGGTCTTGCAGGGGTATTCAATAAAAGTTCCAAGGGGTTATATGTCCTTCCCTGCGGAGGTCCTGACAATATTTTTTTGGAATAGTTGTATATTTCTATCTGGGCAGTAGTACTTAAAAAAAAAAAAAAAAAATCTAAATAAAACCCTAAAAAATCAAAGTAGTTATCAAAGATGAGGATTTTGGATCCTGAGAGCCAAAGTAGTGGCGTTTGAGAATAACATGTATATATATATATATATATATATATCATCAGTTAAGCCCAATTGGATATGATTATTAATAGGTAAGATCAGATGTTTTAACAGGCTATTATTATTTTTACATTTAGATACCTATATGGCAGAAGGCCATGTGACTTATACTGTATGGGGGTTCAGGGTTAGTCTGGACCATTTTTATATTTGCTTAAAATAAGTATCTACTAAAAACAAACAAACAATGTATCTAATCAAATTATTTTATTATGAGCAGAATACAACGTTAACTAGTAATTTCAAAGTTTTAATGTTTTATCCTTGCCATCTACAAATAATTTTCCCAGTTATATCATTGTTTATTATGAAATGCTCTTACCATGCTGATTAATAGGCCTAATACTAAATATAGATAAAAAAAAAAAAAAATTATTGTCATAAAGCTGTTTTAAACGGATGAAGTCATATACTGTATGTTTGAGAGAATATTTTCTTTATTTTGTTCTTTCTTTCTTTCTTTCTTTCTTTCTTTCTTTCTTTCTTTCTTTCTTTCTTTCTTTCTTTCTTTCTTTCTTTCTTTCTTTCTTTCTTTCTTTCTTTCTTTTTCTTTTTTATTTTTTTTGCTGCTCACCATGTTAGTGCTACTGTTGTTAAAATAACCGCGTCATCTGCAGCTCTTGTAGCGCTTTACGTCTTTAGCGGGGGCGAGAAGAAACACGCATGGAGCCCTTTTGGCTCTAGATAAAAAACGTAGAGGATATAGCGCCAAATGATCATTACCATAAACGGCCCTGAGTGCTTATGGTGTGAACAGCTCTGTTGTTTTGACGTGCTGCTCACTTTAAACTGTAGAAATGGTGAACTAGTGCTACAGTTGTCATTTTGTCTTGCGGTCCGCAATTGGAGGATACCTGTGCTATTACATTCATCTATGCTAGTGGAAATGCAGTCTTATAGCCTATATCTATACACATGACCCATTTTTTTTTTTTATCATATATCATTGTGCTATTATATATATTTTCATACCACATTTTTTTTTTGTGATCAGTGAATTTCCATTATTCCAGTAATTTCACTACTGATACCAGTTTTGATAATGAACCATTAGCATGGTTTCCAAGCAAGAGTCTTGGTTGGTCCTGTAGTACTCCGGTACTAGATCTGGTCAACTCTCCCTCAATTAATACACCTGGTTTATATCATAAGCTCATTAATAAAGGTTCCAAGACTGGATATGCCAGATAAGGAAGAAATTCAAACCAATCTTACAAGAAAACATTATTTAAGGTGTAGTCACTACACTTTTCATTCCATTGACTTCCATTCATGCGAATGCAAGATACAGAATTTCGCTGCTCCAGATTTCAAGCTTGGTGGATTCTGCGAATTCAAATCACTTGAAGACGCGTGACAAATAGAATATTGATACATCACAACATGACTGAATTAAAAGTATGGAAAGTATCATCTTTTTTTTTTCTTTTTTTTTTAAACTTTTTTTTCTTTTTTTACATTGTGGATGTTTGATTGAATATGAATTCGCTGCTAATTTGCAAAATGTAAAATAGTTACAAATTGCCATTAGAGAGAAATCACTTTTACAGTGCTAGGTTGCTTCAGGACCAGGAATAAGAAGCGATGGGAAACATAACTACAAAAGGTTAATTTATATATAAAAAAAAAATATATATATATATATATATATATATATATATATATATATGACTCTTTTTTAAATAATATTGATGTGCTATTCTGACTGCTTTGTTAATTCCTAAAAATAAAATAAAAAAACATGCTAAAAAAATGACAGCACTGTGGATTGTGAACCAGTTTTACAATATCTAGCAGAATATTTACTTTAGAGCCAGGCATAAGAAGAAATATCTATATTCGCAAAAACATTTTAAAATCCCCTGATATTTGGTTTTCCATGTTATAAGATAATATTTGTTGTAAACATTAATTGATGGTCTTGGAATATATTGCAGCGGCATTGGATTAGGAGAAAGCAAGGTTGCCACAACTTTCAACAAAACATGACATAGGAATGAGAACTCAGCCTCATTTGCATACGCTGACATTTTGAAGAAAATATTTCAACGTTGGTGGAGATGTGTAATGAAATCCTGCCAGCAGCCCGTTATGGAATAATATTACCATAAAGGTAACCTATCCATATTCTCCAGTCTCGTTTTGTCCTCTCCTGCCATGTTCACTCTCTCTCTAGGATTATTTTTCTTCCGTTCCCTCTGATTTGTCTTGCCCGTGCTGAGCTAGGCTTCTCTATCTGACTCTTTGCAGGCTAATTGTGCTCCGCAGTGGAGAATTTGTTAGTGGTGACACCTTGCAACCCAGTGGGAATGCATCTCATTATCGGCCAACGTCCAAGAACATCAGACATTATTAGCTGTCATTAATCTGCAATATATATGGAGGCAGAATGAAAGAAGGAGGGGGCTGGGGCATGAAGGGCAATGCAGGAAACAAAAGAAGAGGAAGTACTGAGGGTCAGGAAAAGAAACCTCTTTCAGGTGAAAGGTTAATGTGTGTAAATCTCCTCTTTAAGGTGACAATGGATGAAAAATATGGAAAAGTGAAAAACCAAAATAAAAATACTCTCTTATATTGGACACATTAATGTAATACAAAATAATTAAAGAAAATTATGTGTAAAAAAAAAAAAATATATATATAAAATATATATATATATATATATATATATATATACATATATATATATATATATATATATATATATATATATATATATATATATATATATATATATATATATATATATATATATATATATATAACCCATAGACTAACTAAGTTCTGTAATTCTTCCTCCATCGAAGGATTGAAGCATCATATACTACCTTAAATACAATGTACATTTTTGCAAGTTAGACTCTGCACAGCATCAGATGAAATATGGACTGTAGATCAGTGATAGACTTATTTTTAGTGCTATAAAAAGAACAAAATATACATAAATTCTTTAATGTACTAAACGCCTATGATTTACTTGTCTGTCATAATATTGTAATGCCTTTTGATTTATCTTCATTTGAGCACTCTTTTGCCAAATATTGATAAATGTGAATACAGTAATCTTGATTCATTTAGATACAAAATATGATATAGTTTTCTTTTCAATTGAAGATTTCTTTTGACATCAAAATAACAACAAAATGTAAACATATTCATGCATTTGTAATTTTCAAACTGTGGTTTTACCAGCTTCTTCTTTTTTTTTTTTTTTTTGCTATTTTTGATGAGCTGTTGACCTTTTTGAGCGGAATGCTGTCATTAAAAGGTTATCGAATAATACCTCACACTGTTATAAGTAAATATATGAATGTGAATTCTAGGTTTTTAAACTTATTTCACGATTTGAAGCAATCTGAAGGAGGTTTTGTCAGATTGTATTTTTCTTTTTATTTAAATATGTGTTTTTTTTTGTCTCAGAATCCAGTAGAAATAAACCGCCTTTGACAAGCTTAAAGTAGATTTGGTGAACGTGCAGCCGTGGCGTGTTTGCGTGTGTCGCGGACCTCTCACATTTACCGCTACCAACAGTGTATTTAATTTGATTCAGCATCTTTTGGCTGTTTTTCCTGTTCAGCCACGCCTGAAGACGGGTATATGCAAACGTGATGGGATTACAGCTTCTAAGCAGATTTTCATGGAGGAAGGGTTCAACATGGCCCACTTGCCTTGGCAAATAAAATACAGGCCGCTAAAACACAGAATAACTTCTCCCCACCCCCCTCCTCAGTCTTTCTCTCTCTCTCTTTCTCTCTCTCTTGCTTTCATTAGAATAGTTTAGGTGAAAAGAAGCGTCCGTCTCCTGTGGATTTTCTCTGCTCTTTGAGCCAGGCCTGCTCTATGGCCCTAATGACTCAAAGTTCCCCTATAAAACGTCTACAGCGCAGCTCCCTGCAAATTGAGTTTCCTCTTTGAGCCAATTGAGTGTGGTTTATGTAAGCTGCGGGGAGCGCCTTTGAACCCTGCTTCCAACGCCGCCAGCTTGGGGTCACAGGAAAAGATGGAGGCCACTGTCGCAGACACCCAAATTCATGCCACATTGAGGAAAACGGCTCCTCGGAGGAATGGAAAAAAAAGCATGCGGATTCCCATTCAGAGTTTAAGGAGCATGGAGCAGGTGTTTGCTTCCTTTATTGGTAGTAAATGAGTTTGTAAATGAGATTTCATGACATTAAACTCTCAAATGTTTAGATTATGCCAACTTTAAAGCCACAGCTAGACAATCCTTTCCTCTTTTTGCTTGCTCTCTTAGAAACTATTGAATCTTTATGGAACTCTGTTCACGTTTCACGACGCCTTTACTGGACGTTTGATAAGCCCTTAAAAATAGTTTGGCTGTTAAAATGCATGTAAAATACAAAACAGCACATTGCATTCATTGGTACCCTTCGATTCTGAATATGCAATTCATTAATGCAATGCATCTGGTCCATCTCATAATGCAAGTGGATGACTTCACCCAGTGCATTACAGAGGCTTTTAAAACACAATCAGAATAAACAAACGGTTCAAAAAATGCCCTGTAAAAGCGAAACGTTGTTACCTCAAGGAGTTATTTCACAAAAGAGGCAGTACAAATGTAAAATGTTGTGATGTGTTGTTTTCATTGTTCTAAACGGATGGCGTTTTCATTCTTTTAATTGTAGACTTTATTTCATATTTTGCCATTTTTTGCAAAATGCAAATTACAAGAAGAGAAAGATGCAATTCTATATTTTTCAGTCATTATTTAGAGATATAAAAATCACAAAACATTGATATAAAGTCCCTCATTTTAACTGGCCAAAATTAAATACAATGTTGCAATTACATGATAACATAAGATTTTCCCCCTTTCTTTAAGTCCCGATGTGTGGGGGGACATGGGGGGCCTCCAAAGCGGCTGGTGCCCCAGGGCCCTGTAGGACCGTAATCCGTCCTTGGGTGTAACCTAATGTAGTCAGGAAGCATTGGTCATAATAGTTAATAATATATATTTTTTTTTTTTACTTGAATAAAACAGTTTATTTAGATGTTGCCCCATGAAGCACCATTTTTATTTATTTTTAATATTTTTTACAGCATAGATATGGAAAGGTCGTCAATGGAAAAACCAGCGCAGTACAATGCGATGCAT